>NC_140068.1:80861532-81028067 GCF_964194135.1 Talpa europaea
CCTCCAACCTCATCTAACCCTAAGTTCCTCCCCAAAACCCCCATCCCCCAATACTGTCATGACATTGGGGTCAGGGTTTCAAAATATGAATGGGGAGGGGCATAACTCAGTCCACAGCAGAAGGTAACACTTAAAAGAAGGACAAGGGATTGAGCTGAATCTTGAGAAAAAAAGCACAATTCTTTTTTTTTTTTTTTTTTTAAAGCAGTGTAATAGTGCAGAAAAGAGCAGGGGCTTGCTATTCAGATAGACCTGGCTGAACCCCACTTACTGTGAGGTATCAGGCAAGTTACTTAACATCTCTGAGCCTCATTTTCCACTATAAAATGGAAACAAAAATGCTTACATTACAAGGTTATTTTAGGAAGTGACCAGATAGAGGGTTTAAAGTATCTGGGACAGAGAAAAGACCTTTTCAAGGTTTTGATTGAATGTGGAAGTTACAGTCCTATTGCTCAGGAGCAGAAGTCATAATGGTAACATGTGACAGTGAGAAGCTGTCTCATGCTAAAATGTGCTGTTTCCTGAGTCCCGGCCTCACTGAGTAGGAGGTAGGATTGGGCAACTCCTCCAATATCTTCCAATCCTGAAGTCCCATCAATCCACAGATCTATGAGGAAGCAAATCTATTCATCATCTGCTTTGTGGTTTCTATCAATTAGTGCTCAGCACTCTTACAAATATTATCTCTTCCAATTTCTACTACAATCTGATAGCCTAACAAAAATAATTATATTATTTCCATTTTACAGATATGTAAATAGAAGCTCAAAGAACTGGATAATTTAATCCAACGTCATAATGCTAGAGAATGACAGAACCTGGATTTGCATCCAGAACTTCCTGATTTCTATCTTGCACCAACTTTTCAGAAGTTGAATTCTCATCCTGCAAATGTCAGTAGGAAGACACTGAAGTGTAAAATGAGTGTGGGTATTATAAGAGAACGGCTAGCTTTGAAAGAGCTTGTGTCTCCAAGCATGGACAAATTCTGGCTGGGGTACCAATAGAAGTTATATATGAGAAAACATTTGGCAGTTTTTCAGGGACTGTGGAGCCAGGGAGAGATGCCAGAAGACTGTAGATGGGTACACACTGTTCCAATTTGTGAAAAGGAAAAGAAAGTTGATTCGGTAAACTATACATGCCAGTCCCGGGCAAAGTTCTTGAAGGGAAATTTGTGAACATAAAAGAGGGGAGGGAAGTAATTATGGGTACCAGCAAGTTTTCACTGAGAAGAAATTATTCCAGATGAAACTCACTTCCTTTTTTTGCGAAGGTAAAAGACTGGTATATTTCATTTAGACAATGCATTTTACTCTTTATAACAAGCAAGTTAAAAATGTGTAGAATGGAGTTTAGATAGTAGACTTATAACAATTTGAAAATCTGTTTTTTTTTTCAGATTAATGAAGACATTTATATTTCATTGTTTCCATAATATATATTTGCTTATTCGCTTTCAAATATTGAGACAACTATAGATTTATATGTAATTATAGGAAAGAAAACAGAGATTCTCTGTACACTCTGCCCAATTTCTCTCACTAGTAATATGTTGCAGAAGTATAGTATTACAATTCAATCAGGATATTGATATTGATAAGATCTACTGACCTTATTCAGACTTGAATGTTGCTTGTATTCCCTGGAATGTATATATATGTATAGAATTCCATACAATTTTATCATCTAGGTAGTATAATTGCCTACCTCCATTCCGTGTACTAAATAGCTCCAACTGAAAAATTTTTTCTAAAGAATTATTTTTAATAGAGGAGATGCAATTTTATTTTAGTTGGCAATGCAATTTTACTTAAGCTTTGAAGGGCAAAGGAGGGGGAAAGTATTTTAGATGAAAGAAGAGCTAAAAAGAAAATCAGAGGCACACATGAATATTGGATGTGGGGGAGGCCATCAGCTCTATTAAAAGAATTGCTAAATTATAGAAGAGATAATTAGCTTAGCTAGATAAGATGCAGAGCTACATTATAAATGGCCTTGACCATCGGGGACCATATCACATATATTAAAAATAGTGTACCACCTAACTCTTTGAAGACATTAAGATATTCATCCCTAAGGGGCCTCCCTGGTGGCACAAGAGGTTAAGACACAACCTATGAAGCTATCCACAGCCACTGCAGCACGAGTTTGATCCCTGTCCAGGGAGCTACCCACATGGCACAGCAGACCCCTCCTGTCTTGCCTGCTGCTCCCCTCAGTAGTGTGTTTCAGTCGGTCTGCCTGTTCTGTTCCCCACTGTCTCTGCTGAGTCCTCTCACCCCCTGCACCTCTGGCCTGAACCCCAGTTCTTGTATGCATAAATAAATAAACCTTAAAAAAAAGATTCATCCCTGAGACCAATGGTACATCATTGTTTCTTCATTTGTTTTTCCCTCTGCACAGAACACTTTTCTCCAGATACTCAGATCTGGCTCCATCTCTTATTCAGGTCTCTGCTTAAAGAACACCTCTGCAGGGACATCTTCCCTGATCACTTATCCTAGAGTGCCCACCCTACCCACACTTTACCCCAGTTCCCAGCTTTATTTCTCTCATAGTACTTAGGATTTTAAAACATCTTATATGTAGGTCTTTGTTTAATTGTTTATTATTTCTTCCCAGTATTAAGTTTTGCAAGAAAAGAAATCTTGACAGTTTTGCTTACTGCTATACCCCAGTGCCAAGCACCAGCAGAAGTAGGTTCTTAATAGTTGTTCAAGGAATAAACAGGCTACCTGTGAAAATTGTGGCATATTCTGCTTTAAAGCTTACTTGCTCTTGCATCCATCTTTCCTATTTTTCGTTCCTAGTCTCTATGACTTTATGGGGTTAGAGCAAACAAATATAAAATGGGAGGAGATCCGTCACAACTCCTACATATGCTTCCCAAATTTCACTTCAAACCATGCAAAATGTATGTGCTGAGTAGTGGTGGAGGTGTTATTTGTTAAAACAAGAGGAAAAAGGCCATTCACTCGATATACTTTATGCCTACCAGCACTAGGAAAGAACCAAGGGGTCCTGTCTTCTAAGAGTCTACTGTGGGGGACAGGCATGTACATCACAACACACTCGGAAAGCACAAGAATGGAGGCATGTGCCAGGTGCAATGCAGACAGCCACTTAACATCCCAGTCAGATTCATAGAGAAGCTACCACTGAGATTGGAACTGGAAACAAGTGTATGTATTTACCAGCTAATCGATTGGAACTATAAAAATAATGACACTTGGGCAGCTTGACATATCCTGAGAGAACTCTAGCTCCCCATCAGCATTCATTATTTATTTCTCCCTCCCTCTCTCCATACCTTCCTGTGAGTCCTAGTTTTTTTTTTTTTTTTAAGATTTATTTATTTATGCATACAAGAACGGGAGTACAGGCCAGCGGTGCGGGCAGTGAGAGGATTCACCAGACACAGAGCAGGGAACAGAGCAGACTGACTAACTGAAATACACTGCTGAGGGGAGCAGCGGGCGAGACAGGTGAGGTCTGCCACGCCATGTGGGTAGCTCCCTGGCAGGGAAGCGAACTCATGCTGCAGTGGCTGTGGATAGCCTCATAGGCTGCGTCCCAACCCCTTGCGCCACCTGGGAGGCCCAGTGAGTCCTAGTTTTTGAGCATCTGTATCTGTCTGGAGAGATACAAAAGGGCAGATTCAGTTCCCTGAGCTCAAAAGCTTTCCAAGTTACGGACGCCAGAGTTCCCACTCTGGAATCAGAAAGTCTGGGTTCAAACCCCAGCATCGTCCACCAGCTCCCTAGCTTTGTGGTCTTTGGAAGGGATGATTTTTCTAAACCTCAGCTTTCTCATTCATAAAATGGGCTAGTAGCAATACTAACCTCAAAGGATTGTCTAGTACACAGAAGTGTTCTATAAATTATAGTTACTATTTTGTTCAATGTAAAACTACGAGTTATGGGACTAAAGAAGGAAAAAAAGAAGCCCAGGTTCCCACTGTTCACCACAACCACATCCTTTCAGAGATCTTTTGTTTTTCTTTTACCAGTTCCGTTTTAGTTGTTTTAATGTTAAATTTCCAAATTAAAATTTGTGACCAAATCAAATTTTTGGTCAGTCAATTTCCACAGGTTTTATATCAATTGGGGGTTTCCTAAAATATTTTCTCATGCTTGGGGAGGCAGATCAAGGCTCCAGAGAGGATGTATGAGGTATGAGACCAGACTAAGTGGAGAAGACAAGGGCCAGCCTGTTGAGAAGGAGCCAATCAGAGTTAGACCTGAGGCAGAGCATTGGCTACATCTTGATTCCTCTCCCCTCCCATCCCCATAGCCACCTGTCCTGCTGTGTGAATCTGGTTTGGTAAGAAATGGCCTCAAACCTATCTAAGAACTGTCTTTTGCTGATAATTGGAAAATATAGGCCCAATACTGATAGAAATTATGAATCTTCCCCCCACCCCAAAGCTAAGTATTTATATTTCTATTAGAGATCTTCTAATTTTTAATGTTAGCAGATGTAGGGTAAGGTAAAAGTATCTGGCTTTTCTGCCCTCTCGCCATCAGGATAGATGAGGGAACCCTGTGGTCCTGAATGCATGCCTGATGGCGGGCACCTAAAGTGGGTACACCTGGGCTGAGAGACTGCGTTTATAAGGGCAGCATCAAGGGGATGCCAGCAGAAGCGAAGAACGAACGGAAGCCGAGAGAAGGAGAAGCAGAGAGAACACCAGAGAACCCAGAGAGAGTGAGGATTTGCTGGGGGTTGGGAGGACTGCCAGCCTCCAGGCCCCCCAACACCCCTGCCTGCCATATGCCTGGTAAATCTAAATAAAAGACCTGCAAAAGCCACTGAGGCCTCTGACTCCCCCTTTACCCGGTCTGCTGGATCAGAAAACCTGCACTGTGCCCCTTCCTTCCTGCCCCGACAGCAGCTAAAAACAAAACAGGTCTGCAGGCAGGATTGAGGCCATGAGCTTGGTCTCTGAGAGGGCTCAGAGTTCCAGATATACCCCCACCTCCCAGACCACACCCACCCCTTACAGAGGAGGAAGGAACTATCCGGAGTCACAGAGTTCCTTACAGAAGCAACAGTATAACTGTGACTTCTATAAAGTATCTTACTGTTAGAGGTTGTGTTTAAGCTTTTATTTCCCTATCAGTTCAAAGTCTGCTAGTGGCTGGCACCTGGAAGCAATGGCTATCACTTCTGTGACTTTTGTTTATAATCACTCATGGAAGTGGGGAGCCAGCACTTGTAAATGTTGGTTTTGTTTTTCAGTTTAAGTGCTTTTTAATTTCTTTCTCTCTTCTCTTATTGTTCTTTATTATTATTATTATTATTTTTCATTCTAGATTTCCCTTAGTGAAAAACAAGTTCCTAAACTGCAGAATTCAACTCAGGTCGTCGTTGGCAGGTGAGACCCCTGGCTTTTTACCTGGCCCTATAGACAACTCTCCTCTATCTCAATCTGTTTTCAACTAAGAGTCTCCTTGGACTACCTCAAGCATTAACAGCAGCAAGGTCGGGTATTTAAGGTTTAAGAATAATTCCGCACAGTCATGTTTTATCTCCTCTGGGCAGCAATTGCAGCTTAATAGTCTTTAACTTCAGAGTCAACGCTCCTTCTGTGAAAGTGCAGGTTTCTCAATCCAGACCCTTGGGTGGCCTGGGGATCGAGAAGGGAGAAAGGAAACAGACAGTGAATTTGGGTTAGCCACTGATGGGTGCCTTCAACTCTTTTTGAAGCTGGACTTTTTTTAAAGTTACTTTTTTAAAAAGCTACTCAAGGGGCCTTCCTGCTGGTGCAAGGGGTTAAGTGTCAGCGCTGTGAAGCAATCCACAGCCTCTGCAGCATGAGTTCGATCCCTGGCCGGCCTCTCCTGACCACCCGCTGCTCCCCTCAGCAGTGTACTTCAGTCAATCTGCTTGTTCTGTTCCCCACTCTGTCTCTGGGGAATCCTCTCACCACCCCCCAACCCCCGCACCTCTGGCCTGCACACCAGCTCTTGTATGCATAAACAAATGAATCTTAAAAAAAAAAAAAATTCTACTCAATGAGGCTTAGAGGAAGCAAGGAGGAGGGTGAGGAAGAAAGATCAGGGAGGGCAGGAAGGTCCACGCCCCATGACTGCCTAAGGTGGAACCCTTCAGGTTCCTGGCTCTGCCTCCTGCCTCCAACTTTGAGTCTGTCTGCCAGGCTGTCCCGCGGTGGGGGCTGCTGGCTAGGGTAGTCACCTCACTGACCACTGGCTTCGATGCCTACAGAACCTGGAGGCGGGGATGTGGGGAGCTGGGATGGGGCCCTTTTTTTGCTTGCCTGGGCACTGTGCTGAGAGATAACTCCCAGGAAGATAGTAACTGGGGGTCCATTAAAGTAACTTTTGGGTGAACCCTGATCTTGAACAAGTTCTGGATTGAGGGGTCCATCTCTATCTGTAGCATCAGAGAGCTGAGCTAGTCACACCTGCTTCTAGCTCCAGGTAGTATGAAAATATTGTCATTGTTTGCTCAGTCATGGCCCAGCTACATTCTCTGAGGCCTCAGATAAGTGTGAATGTTGATCAAAGTCTTCAGGTTCCTGGGTGGAGATAAATCAGTTGTATGGCAGGAGGAAGGGACCATGCTTCTCCTGTTCTTGCCATTCTTTTTTAAAAAAGATTTATTTATTTATGCATACAAGATCTGGGGTGTAGGCCAGAGGTGTGGGGATGAGAGGATTCACCAGAGACAGAGCAGGGAGCAGAACAGGCAGATTGACTGAAATACACTGCTGAGGGGAGCAGCGGGCAAGACAGGAGAGCTCTGCTGTGCCATGTGGGTTAGCTCCTTGTCCAGGGATTGAACTCGTACTGTAGTGGCTGGTGATAGCCTCATATGCTAAGACTTAACCCCTTGCACCACCAGGGAGGACCTGTTCTTGCCATTCTTAACCATCCTCATCCTTGGAAGGCAGGTGCCTACCCAGAGTTTGAGTTATGGCTGTGGCAAGGTCCTGGACTGAAGGGGAATTAAGCAATTGAGCAGAGGTTGAGGTAGTCAAAGGCTCAGGAGGGAAGCCTCATTCGTGACTTCACCATCATTTGGCGAGAGAGCATAAGGTGTTAAATATAGAATAGCAAGCTGAAAATTAAGTCACTTGTACTGAGGCCCATGTCACCACACTGAGATTTAATGCCTAACCTAATGGCAGTTTTAGCTTCTCCCAGAAATATAGCCTTTAGTCAGTAAATCTGGAATTTCCTGGCCACCATTAATGATATTATCTGCTGTAGACTCCTTGTCCCCCAAAGGGGACATCATAATCCACGTTCTTCCTATCTTACCCTCGTATGTCTATAAATGGCTTGTATTTTGCACAGCTCTTTGGAATTCTTTTCTCTATCTGTTAGAAGGGATTTGGCCTGATTCATGAATCATTTAATGAAACCAATTAGTTCTTCAAATTTATTCTGTTGAATTTTTTTTTTACAAGTTAACAACAAAGTTTTTTAACAAAGTTATCCCTTTTCCCTCTGAGAAGAACACATCCTTTCAGAAAATTTGAAAAAAATACACTAAAACACCTGCTCTCAAGATGTCGAAGCAAAGCCTTTATGAGATAAGAATATGTGTGGCTCCTATTCCCTTTATATGATCCTAAATGAGACACCAAGGATGCTTTGAGACCTGAGGCCTCAAACAGGAGTATCCATGCTTACAAGCACTAAAAAAAAAATTATAGACAAAAGGTTTATGACAATACTACACACAAAAATAATGTTTTAGTTGCTCAGGCAATGGTCACCCTCAGTCCACATTGTGCTCCAGGGAGACCAGGAGGAAGAGGAATTGGGGGCAACCACTGCCATTATTACTGCAGAGCTGGTGGGGGTGTGTGTGTAAAATTGAACTTCTAGGGATTCTTGTCCAGGATCACTCAGCATTTCATTGCGCATTGGAGAGCATGACTTTCTCTGAAGAGCATGTTGATAACTAATTTGGGTCATAACCAAAGAGTCTTCACGGATCCATTGAGTAGGTATGAGCCCTACTCTTACCTCTTTATTCTTCCTGTTCATTTTCTTTCTATTGCTAGTCATTCATTTGCAGGTTTATTTAATGACTATCTTCTTCTTTAAATTATAGGGCTCATGAGGTATGTATTTTGTTTTATTGTGGTAAAAAAATAAAATTTCCCCATCACAACCATTTAAAAATGTATGGTTCAGTATTAAGTATATTTACATTGTTGTCAAAGAGATCTCCAGAATGTTCTCATTTTGCAGAAATGAAACTCTATACCCATTAAACAAAAACTTCCCTTTGTTCCTGCCCACAAGCCCTGGTAATCACCATTCTACTTTCTATATCTGTTTATTTGACTACTTTAGATATCCCATGTAAGTGGAAGCCTATTTGTCCTTTTGTAGTTGGCTTATTTCACTTAGCACAATGTTCCTCAAGGTGCATTCATACTCTAGCATGTTGTAGAATTTCCTTCCTTTCAAGACTGAATAATTTTCCATTGTATGTATATATATGCCACATTTTATTTATCCATTTATCTGTCCATGGACATTTATGTTTCATCTACCTCTTGCTTATTGTGAATAATCCTACATCTTTTTGATATTATGCTTTCAATTCTTCTGGATGTATACCCAGAAATGAGATTGCTGAATCATATGGGAGTTCTATTTATAATGATTTTAAGCACCATACTGTTTTCCAAAGGTGATGCACATTTTTATCAATAAAAATACTCTATACTTAACCTAATGCCTGGAGGAAAGAGTAGACCTTCACATGTCTTTTGAATGTGAATGAAAACAAAAGGGACTTGGGGGAAACAGAAAGATTAGATCTCTCCACCATGATGTTTCCTGGCTAAGGCCTGGTTGTAATCAGAAGTCTAATCCAGAAGCTTGTCCATCCTTTGCTTTGGGACGGAGACAAATGAAACACCAAAACACTATTTGATTCATATCAAGATGTTTTTATTAAAATCTTAAGTTTCTTTGCCTTTTGTTCACCTTGTTGTCTATGGTCTCCTCCATTTAATTTTTGAATTTCTCCTAAAATGGGAGAATAGAGAAGCAAGAATCTAAATCTCAATGGAGATATATCCCCAAAACCCTGGAGTAGTTGGCATTGACAGAGGCTGTGGTATATAGGCCTCATTCCTGCTTCAAGTAGCTGGAGATGAGTAGGAGGGCTACCACTCTTGGACATCAATAACATCCTGAAGAAAGGCTGCCACCTCCTGGCATTGGGTGTAATTGTCTCGCGCCACCTGGACCAGAGATGTCACATGGGCATCAAGTGAGGCTAGGTGGCACTGCAGCAGGGCAGCTGATTCCTGGTCCAGTTCACCAACTAGTTGTATGTTCTCAACCATTTCAGAGACCATCTCAGCAGCAAGTCTGGTGGTGCTTGAGGGTCTGATTCTCGGCTGCAGCATGTGCACTTAGCTCACCCATGCACCAGGGGGCACTGTAGACACTACTGGAACCTTCCTCCTGACAATGGAGTTGCTCTCTGAGGTTGGTTTCTGTGTGGAGACTCTGGTCACCTCTGTACTTTGTGGGACATAGAGAGAGAAATTCTAGCCGTTCTCCTGTTCTCTTGGGACCTCAGGGTTAAGATTAGAAATGAGTATGATGATGTCTGGTTATAAACTGCACTTAAAGCAAGAACCAGTTATATGCCAGTGGAAGGATCACTGGCTTGAGTTCCAGTGTCAGCCTGATCATGAACTGGTGGCATCACCTTTTGCAAATTACTTTCTTCTGCCTCAGTTTCTTCATATGTAAAAATACAAAGGTTGAAGGCAGTCTCCAGCTGTTTATTCCAGCCTTAATATGCTGACCTGAACACCTGTGGCAAATCCATATTTTCTTAAATTTTTATGAGCTCCAGCTTCTTTCAGGGGATTTTGACCTTGATTTTATCATTTATGACTTCCTTGTCCACCCAGATCCATGGCATTGGGACTTTGGTGAAATGCATTTGGCTGCATATTCGTCTAATTCTCTGGGCTTTGGGTATCCTGGCTAATCTCTGCTGCTAATCTCTGCAGGTCTGGGTACCAACTGGGCTTCCAGGACTGAAGTGAGTGGGTGACTATCATTTCCACTTCCAGTTTAAACCAATACTTTGTTTCTCTCTCCATCTGTGGTTCTGGAGATGTGCTCTTTCACTGTGGCTGCTGGAGAGTGCTCTTTTGGCCCCTCTTTCTGCTCATTACTTTTTTTAAAAAAAATATTTTTCTTTGTTTATGCATACAAGAACTGGGGTGTAGGCCAGTGCAGTGGGTGAGAGGATTCGCCAGAGACAGAGTGGGGAGCAGAACAGGCGGATCAACTGAAATACACTGCTGAGGGGAGCAGTGGGTGAGACAGGAGAGATCTGCTGTGCCATATGAGTCACCTCCCTGGTCAGGATTGAACTCATGCCCTTTGCTGATAGTTTGATAGCGCTGAGACTTTAACCCTTGTGCAACGAGGAAGGCCCCTTCATTACCTTTTTTCTTTCACCAACCCAGGCTGACCCAGACTTGCTGAGGACTCAACAAGATTGGCTGTCAGGAGAGGAGTTTCCTTGGCCAGTCACCCTAAATCCACTGACAAGGAGAGGTAAGTATGCACCTGTTGCCTGTCATCTCCTAAAATAAACAGCAGCCTTCTTCTAAGCCACAGGTGGCTTGGCCCAAATGTATCTGCCTCACTGCAGTGCAAATACCTGAGCTTCATTCAACCTTACTTGCCTCCCTTCAACATAGCTCCTGCTCAGCTCATTCCGGAGCTGAAAGGCCAGCAGGTCTGGCACAGTGCCTGGTCAGTGAGGAAGAAGGTTCAAGGTGGGGCTAGTTACCCTACAGGCTGTTTGCACAAGCATTTTTGTTGGAAAATCCCTTCAGTGTCAACTGAACAACACAGGTGATAGAAATATCTTGCTAGACCAGACTACTGTATCTTTTAACATGGTGCCATCCATAACTGTAAGCAGTAGAACTGAATTCATTTGAAAAGAGAGGACTGCTATCCTGAAGATCAGAGGTCGTTTTTGAAAGCTGGGAGTGGTTGAAAAGCATGCAGTGGGGCTCCATACTACAGCCTGGGACACAGGAGAGGAAGGACATGGCACTATGTGTCAGGAATGGCCACATCCTCCCTCTATCTTCTTGCCCATGCTCCTTACCCCAGCTTCGAAAAAGTGAAAAGAGCCAGGGTTAGGAGTCTGTGGCACTCTTGAGGTTCCTCAGGAAGTTCCCAGTTCCAGAAACTGCCCCAGTCTCTCTCTTTTGTCTTGGACAAAGCAACTCTGGGCCACCTACAAGTTGATTTAAGTGTCACAGCTTAGATTAAAAAAAAATTTAAAGGTTTCAAAATTTGAGGGCCTGAAGAAGGACCTAAGGAAGCAGTAAAGCAAGAGAGAAAGACTTGGGCCTTCTTGGTGGCACAAGGGTTAAGTCGCAGCACTATCAAGCTATCCCTAGCCACTGCAGCATGAGTTTGATCCTGGCAGGGGGCTAACCCACATATGGCTCAGCAGACCTCTCCTGTCTCACCCACTGTTCCCCTCAGCAGTGTATTTCAGTAGATCCACCTGTTCTGCTCCCCACTCTGTCTCTGGTGAATCCTCTCACCCCCCTATACCGTTGGCCTGCACCCCAGTTCTTGTATGCATAAATAATAAATCTTTTGAAAAAAAGAAAGAGGAAGAGAAACACTTGGAGGACTTAAACAAGAAGCCGGGACATGATTTAAGATCTGAAGTTGTATATTCAATCTTTATTCAACAGACATTCATTAAGGCCTACTCTATGTCAGCACGGTGCTATGTACTCAGAATAAGAAGCGGAATAAGATATGGTCCAGTGGGGTAGACTGATATGTAAACAGTAACTGGAAGGCAACAAGAGGAGTACCAATAGAAAAAAATGTTCACAAAATGTCTAAAAGATCACTCCATCTTGCTTCCTCTTTATGAATATGTTGGGCATAATTCCTGTGGGAAGCGAGGTCATTGGTAGCCGTATAGCCTTTTTTATTCTCTCTCCTTCTTTCTCTCCTTATTCTTTTCTCTTTTCTTTCTTCCTCCCCACAACTATCCAGTGGCACTCAAGAGCACTCGCTAGTCTCACTAACAGAGCCCAGGTTAAATGAGCTGTTGACCCCTGTCCTCAAGAAAGAGAACTTCCCTGTGGAACTGGACTTACTTCCCTACAGCAGGACTTATTATGCTACATCATTGCTTTTGTGGACACAAGTTTCCTAAACAACAAGAAATCAAGTTCAAGTTCTAAGATCTAAAGTAGTCAGATAGAAATAATACAACATGGAGAAAAGAGGATGATTTGGACTTATCTATTTTTTTCCACTTCTTTTCCAATCCTAGGTGTTAATAGTGCTTTCTTAGTATCCCTTTTTCTTCGACTTTGTAAATGATTCTATTTGAAATGGATACTATTTTGCTTTTTCTAATCTTTATCCTTAAATTTTTTTTAAAAGATTTTTTTATTTATTTATACAAGAACCAGGGTATAGGCTAGATGCGCGGGAGGGTGAGAGGATTCACCAGAGA
Source organism: Talpa europaea (assembly GCF_964194135.1). Taxonomy (NCBI): domain Eukaryota; kingdom Metazoa; phylum Chordata; class Mammalia; order Eulipotyphla; family Talpidae; genus Talpa; species Talpa europaea. The sequence continues at coordinate 80,874,067 of NC_140068.1, forward strand.
CAGAGCAGGGAACAGAACAGGCAGACTGATGAAATACACTGCTGACAGGAGCAGCGGGCGTGACAGGAGAGGTCTGCTGCGCCATGTGGGACCCTTGCCGGCCAGCAGGGTCTGAACCGCGCTGCGGAGGCTGCGGACAGCTTCACAGCGCTGCGCTCAACTGCCTGCACCACCAGGGAGGCCCTGTCCTTAAATTTTTAAATGCATAGCAACTTCAAAATTCCCTTTTGTCTAAATAATACAAAAAACCTTAGCATATTTAACTTGGACTATGTCTAGTCATTTGCCATGTCGTTATCATCTATAGCAGTGCTATCCACTAGACATCTAAATTTATTTTTTTATAATAAATTTTATTTTTATATTCCCCATACAATTGCAACCCCCTTATTTTGACCCCAATCCCTTCCCTCCCGCCCCCGAGCCCCCATAGTGTGTCTCTGGTTCATAGTTTTTTGTTGATTTTGATTTTCACTTTCTTATAGTTATTCATTTTCCTGGTCCCTTATTTAAGTTTTCTAGATTCCTGCTATGAGTGAGACCATCCGGTATTTTTCTTTTTCTTTCTGGCTTATTTCGCTGAGCATGATCCCTTCCAGCGCCATCCATGTTGCTGCAAATTGCATGTGTTTATCTTTTTTGAATGCTGAGTAATATTCCATGGTGTATATGTACCACATCTTCTTGATCCAGTCATCTATTTTTGGGCTTTGGGCTGTTTCCAAAGCTTAGCTATTGTAAACAGTGCTGCTATAAACATAGGGGTGCAGGTGCTCTTTGGAATTGATGTTTCTGTGTCCTTTGGGTAAATACCTAGGAGTGGAATTGCTGGATCCTATGGAAGCTCTATGTTTAGTAGGTCCAGAAATCGCCACACAGCTCTCCATAGTGGTTGGACCAGTTTGCACTCCCACCAACAGTGCAGAAGAGTTCCTTTTTCTCCACATCCTCGCCAACATTTGTTGTTGCTAGTTTTTTTAATATGTGCCATTCTCATGTGTAAGATGGTATCTCATGGTAGTTTTGATTTGCATTTCCCTGATTACAAGTGATGTTGAACATTTTTTCATATGCCTGTTGGCCATTTGCATTTCCTCTTCAGAGAAGTTTCCTTTTAGCTCTTCTGCCCATTTTTTGACTGGATTATTTTCTTTGTTGTTGTTGAGTCTCATCAGCTCTTTGCAGATTTTTGTGATCAGTCCTTTATCATTAGTGTCTAGACATCTAAATTTAAATTCACTAATGTTAAGTAAAATTAAAATTCACTTTCTTGGTTGCATAGTCACATTTTAAGTGCTCAGTACCCACATGTGGCTAATGGCTAGCATATTGAACAGAGCTGATATAGAACATTTCTATCCTTATAGAAAGTACTGTTGAATAATGCTAGTTATTTCCATCTCATTTTTACCCTCCTTCATATTACTCATTATTAGTAGTATTTTAGAACCAACACATATGGTAGGTCTATTTTTGATCTTGTGAGGAACCTCTGTACTGTTTTCCATGGGAACTGGGCCAGTCCACATTCCTACCAACAGTGTGCAAGGGTTCCTTTTTCTCCATTCCTCACCAATGGAGTATTTCCTTGCCTTAAAAATATACCTCCTCGTTTATTTTAAATATATTGATCTGGCTTCTAACCAAATTTCTCTGTCCTTCAGTTGTCTAGATTTAGTAATGGGGCTTTACACTAAATGGCCTCTAAGGTGACTTCTCGATCTGAAAATCTAATATGGACTGTGTTATTATTTCTTATAAATAGTTGGCATGTTTTGTATTTCCAGTTAATGAAGGTGGCAATGGAGCATGTCAGTGAGTAAAAAGTGATTCTTTTAAAAGCTACCTTCCCCAGACCTCTAGGGCTCTGAGCCAACATCTTCCGTTTTCTCATATCCCCTTCCTGTATTAGCATAGAGAGAAACAGGTGGCTAACTAGATGAACACAGGCCAGGAAAAATATCCCTCTGGGTTTGATTTCAGATCAGAGATATTTTTTGGAAGCTCATCAAAGAATACAGTGAAAGGCTGGGGATAAGAGGTAAGCACTAAACCCCTCAACTTTTCGGAGATTTTTCTTTTGGTCATTGTAGCACTTAACATATGAAATCAGAATTTTAACATTTTTCCTATATTCTCTAAAACCAATAGGATATTGGGAGGCCTGATGAAGGGTAATAGAGGTTGGTTTTTTTTTTTTATTACAACTGAGCTAGAAGAATGTAGAAAGGTGCTGAGAGTAAATTAAAAGAGGTGGGAACTGGAAGAGACACTCTTAGTGAATTTCTATAAAGGGTAGCAAATGATCAATACAACCATTTCTGAAACTTGTACACCAAGGTGCCTCACAAGAATCTCTCAAATTCTGTTCCTACATCATCAAATGTTCAGTGAGTAGAGGATGCCATGAGTTTCAGTCTTCCCAAAGCCTGGCTTCTAGTCTATCAAATTGATTGTAAATGCTGTGTACAGGAACTGTAGCTTCTGAGGCAAATGGCATGGAGTCAATTAAAATGAATACTCAGCTTACTTCAAAGAGCAGTGGCTTCTCCTTCTTATCCCTGCTTTCCCCAGCTGACTAGATGCAGACACAGTGCTTTTATAACCTGTTTTCCTTGGTTAGATTTTTAGAATAAATGGAATTGAGGCATAATTTATATAACTTTGCTTAACTGAGGTATAGTTTATATACACTTTGCTTTAAAATTCAAACATCAATTTCCTTCTTTTTTCCATACTGTCCCACACAAAATTTTAGAACTAAATGTCAAAGGTATATTCCTTTTCTGATGATTGGTATTCTGGGATACTTGGTTAATTTTTAAATTTCTTTTCCTATGTGTCACAACTGCAACACAGCTGCTCATTCTAAATAAAGATTATTAACATCCACGTGGATACGGTAAGTCCTGGGAGGCACATGTATTTATTCTACCTATATGTAATTTTTTTCTTTCTCTTTCCCTCATCCCTATATCCATCCAAATAGCTTTTAGATTTGTGTTTTGCTTTGAAATGTCTCATTCTCCTCCTTTTCTTACTGTACCTTTTATTTATTTATTTATTTATTTATTTTTAAATAATAAATTTTATTTTTATATTCCCCATACAATTGCAACCCCCCCCATTCTGATCCCAATCCCTCCCCTTCCGCCCCCCACTCCCCAAAAAATGTCTCTGGTTCATAGTTTTTGTTGATTTTGATTTTCACTTTCTTATAGTTATTCATTTTCCTGGTCCCTTATTTAAGTTTTCTAGATTCCTGCTATGAGTGAGACCATCCGGTATACTGTACCTTTTAAAAACACCCTTCAGGCTTCATTTCTTTTCATCTGATTTAAATAATCCATTCCACACATCCTCTGGCCACATTAATCTTCCTAAAGCGCAACTCTGATGCTGCTCTTCTTTGTGCAAAAGGCATCAACGGCCTCTAGCTGCCTACTAGATCAAGCAATAGTTTTACTCTGCAGGTCAGTGTGTTCCGTCATCAGGGCTGATGGATCCGAGGGCTGCCAGTCCTGTGCCCTCACCCATCCTGCTGACCCTGCATTCCAGCTATGCTGGTCTCTCCAAGTATGTGCCTTTCAAATTTGTTTACATGTCACTGCTGCCACATCTCCTCAGAGGAAATATTGTGCATCTTTTGATCTTCAATTAAATGCTACCTCCCCTCTTAAATTTTTCCCTCATCATTTCTGTGCAAGTTTATACCTGGCATTTTTAATGTCCGGACCGCTTTGTACAATGCCTAGAACACATACTACCTGTTTTCGTGGTTATTTGTGTTTGTGCCTTATTTTCCACACTAGATTGTAAACTTTTCATCTTTTCTCACTTTTGTATTCCCCTACATCATCTGCAGATCATATAATCACATACAGTGTCATCTGTAGTGTGACTAAATAGCATATCAAAACCTTGCTGCATTTTCAGTATTTTGAAACTTCCAAATAATGATGTATAGTTTACTTGAAGGATGTACAAACTGATTGTAAGTAATATCTAATTTACTGTTTCCTATATACCACACACTTATTGATTAAATGAATGAATAAACAAATGTTACAGGACACATAGAGATGTTAGTCCATCTGTAAATTACCTGAAGGCATTCACCATGTCCAGAGGAAAACTTAACTCTCTATACATTAAGCAGTAAAGTAAATTAAGAAAAACTAAAGTGCACTGAGGTAAAAATAGGATATACTGTCTTTTAAAATGAATTAAGATATTTTAAAATATAAAATACCTCTTCACTGAATATTTAAGTAAATCCTACTAAGTCTTATGTGTCCAACTCTGCATTTGGATGTTAACATATCATATGTTCTTAAATGCTATTTGATATAACCATATAGACCTGGGTTCAAATGTTACCTCTGTCCATACCTTATTGGTATGGAATTTTAAACTTTTAGAATCCTCACCTATAAAATGAGGATTAAAAATAACCATGTCCGTACCTCAACATCATAAAGGCCATCTACGACAAGCCAACAGCCAGTATCATTCTCAATGGTGAAAAGCTGAAAGCAATTCCATTAAGATCTGGAACAAGACAAGGATGTCCACTCTCACCACTGCTTTTCAATATAATACTGGAAGTCCTAGCCAGGGCAATAAGACAAGAGAAAGACATCCAAGGAATCCAAATAGGAAAAGAAGAAGTCAAACTATCACTATTTGCAGATGATATGATAATATACATAGAGAACCCCAAAATCTCCACAGAAAAACTAATTCAACTCATCAATCAATTCAGTAAAGTGGCAGGATACAAAATCAACACGCAAAAGTCAGTAGCCTTCCTATACACAAACAATAAATCTGAAGAAGAAGAAATCAAAAAAACCATCCCTTTTATTATCGAAACAAAAAAAAAAATCAAATATTTGGGAATAAATCTAACAAAAGAGGTAAAGGACCTATACAAAGAAAACTATAAAACACTGTTAAAAGAAATAGAAGAAGACACAAAGAAATGGAAAGACATCCCCTGCTCATGGATTGGAAGAATAAACATTATTAAAATGGCCATCCTACCAAAAGCCATATACAGATTCAATGCTATTCCAATCAAAATCTCAATGGCATTCTTCAAAGAAATAGAACAATTATTGATGAAATTCATATGGAATCACCAAAAACCCCGAATAGCCAAAGCTCTACTGAAAAAAAAAGAAGGAAATGGAGGCATCACACTCCCAGACTTCAAACTATACTACAAAGCCATAATCATCAAAACTGCATGGTATTGGAACAAGAACAGACATACAGACCAATGGAATCGAATAGAAAATCCAGAAATAAACCCACAGATTTATGGTCAACTAATCTTTGACAAAGGAGCAAAGACTATGCATTGGAGCAAAGAAAGTTTGTTCAATAAATGGTGCTGGGAAAACTGGGTCGCTACATGCAAAAGAATGAAGCTTGACCACTACCTCACACCATACACAAAAATCAACTCAAAATGGATTAAAGAACTAGACATAAGACCTGAAACCATAAAATACATAGAAGGAAATATAGGCAAAACACTACGGGATTTGCACATCAAAGACATCTTTACAGACACATCACCCAAAGCAGTGATAGTGAAAGCAAAGATCAACAGCTGGGACTACATCAAATTAAAGAGCTTCTGCACAGCAAAAGAGACAATAACAAAAACAAAGAGAAACCCCACCAACTGGGAGAACATTTTTGCACCCAACACTAATGATAAAGGACTGATCACAAAAATCTGCAAAGAGCTGATGAGACTCAGCAACAACAAAGAAAATAATCCAGTCAAAAAATGGGCAGAAGAGCTAAAAAGAAACTTCTCTGAAGAGGAAATGCAAATGGCCAACAGACATATGAAAAAATGTTCAACATCACTTGTAATCAGGGAAATGCAAATCAAAACTACCATGAGATACCATCTCACACCAGTGAGAATGGCACATATTAAAAAAACTAACAACAACAAATGTTGGCGAGGGTGTGGAGAAAAAGGAACTCTTCTGCACTGTTGGTGGGAGTGCAAACTGGTCCAACCACTGTGGAAAGCTGTGTGGAGATTTCTGGACCTACTAAACATAGAGCTTCCATATGATCCAGCAATTCCACTCCTAGGTATTTACCCAAAGGACACAGAAACATCAATTCCAAAGAACACCTGCACCCCTATGTTTATAGCAGCACTATTTACAATACCTAAGCTTTGGAAACAACCCAAATGCCCAAAAATAGATGACTGGATCAAGAAGATGTGGTACATATACACCATGGAATATTACTCAGCATTCAAAAAAGATAAACACATGCAATTTGCAGCAACATGGATGGCACTGGAAGGGATCATGCTCAGCGAAATAAGCCAAAAAGAAAAAGAAAAATACCGGATGGTCTCACTCATAGCAGGAATCTAGAAAACTTAAATAAGGGACCAGGAAAATAATATAAGAAAGTGAAAATCAAAATCAACAAAAAACTATGAACCAGAGACACTTTTTGGGGGGTGGGGGGCGGGAGGGGAAGGATTGGGGTCAGAATGGGGCGTTTGCAATTGTATGGGGGAATATAAAAATAAAATTTATTATTTAAAAAAAATAACCATGTCTTAATGAATTGTAAAGATAAGTTATGTTTACACAGTAAAATGCTTACCATAGTGTCAGGCATACAGTACATATAAAATAAATGATTGCTACTATCTTAAACTAAATCATAAGCTATTTCAAGAGACAGATTTTTATATTCTCCAGCTGTGTTACTAGCCACATAGGTGACTGAGCACTTGAATTATGGCTAATCTGAACTGGGAGTGGCTAAATGTGACAATCGCAATGGGATTTTAAGTCTTAGTTTAGAAAAAAAGTAATGTAGCTCATTAATAATTTTTTTATGTAAATTATATATTGATACTTTAGGTATCCTGGGTTAAATCAGGTGTACCTTAAATTAATTTCACCTATTTCTTTTTACTTTTTGAAATGTAGGTACTACAGCATGTTAAATCTTATGTATATTGCATGATATTTTCATTGGGCAACACTGATGTAAAGTCGCTGATGAAGGTCAGAATTAGGTATACAGATGCTCAACCAATATTTGATTGGTTGATTTATATGGTTAAATCTCTTTAGCACCTCATTACATCGGTGCAATTTAAAACATAAGGGACAATATTTTTAAAAGTGCATTTAAATCTAGACAGGTTTACAGAGTAGAGTTATTATGAGAGAATCTCATATACCGTATTCATATTCACTGTTAAGTTTGGGTAATTTTTTCCTGCAAAGCTGTGACTTAAAGCACTGAAGCAAATCTCTTCAACACAGTCTCAGCGAAATTTGTGCAGCTAAGAATGTGAATGACTTTTCAAGGACAAGAAACCCAAGTGCAGAAATTAACCTTGGCAATTGACAATGAATAATAAATTGTCAGCAGGCCCAACTCTGTTTCAAACTTAATGAGCAAATCAGGATCACTGATTATCTCTGGCTTCTGGATTTTGCTGCTCTTCCTAACATATCTAACCCAAAGGATTCCAGGAAGCAAAAATTGGAAGCAGGGGCTATGGGACATTCCTAGCTTTACAAGACACACTGGCTCATTCCAAAGACCATTTGCTCTTCCATAATGTCCCTTAAGCATAGAGCAAATAAATGTCTCTGATGACTTCCAATACTGGCTTTATGGCACTTTCTAGAGTAGTTAAAGCTAGTTATCAACAATAGGGTATTGTTGAAAAGTTCTTCAACACATAACACTGTTCATTGGTTTTAACATATTCACCATTTAATAAATATAAATAATATTATGGGTTTGTATTATGTTCTGGGGTGCTTTTTGGTCCCTAAGCACATGGAAGAATACAAATAATATAGATATATTGTAATCTGTTTTCTACTGCCTTCCCATATACTTCTGCTCTCTTGGGAGCCCCCTAGTGTTCAATTAGCCTTGGAGATTGGCTTTAAGTCAGTCAAGGTCTAGGGTGGAGAGAAAACGGATAAAAAGGGGAATGTGTGCAAAAAGATTACTTCATCAGGAGACATGTGTTTCTTCATTTTGAGTGAGTAGTAGATGGGAGCCACTGCCCAAGGTGAGCTGCATTCTCTTTGAGATATTTTCAAATGTCCCCTCTCCCCCCAATTTTATATAGCGACAATCTGATTGTTCTCTCTGGCAGTTTAGAAGCACAGGGGCTAACAAAGGGGACACAGTTCTGCCACTCGAAGATCTCACCCCCTAATGAAAGAAGGGAGACATACCAATTAAATATCTGAGTGTCCTTCATGGCTGAAAATGATGACATGAAAGCAAATCAAGTCTTTGTTAAGGACTATGGCACGCTTAATTCAAAATGGAATTATCTTTACACAGTTTCCAAATTCCTCCCATACTAGAAAAATGTTAAAGTGGAAGAATTATAGAGTTTCTGATTCCCTCATCTTTTATAATGAGGAAACTGAAGCCCACAGAAAAGTGTGTGAGAGTCCAAAACCCGGTTTTCATACTCCCACTCCTTTGGGTGTGCCATTGTAAATGACTTGATTTTTCTATTTGTTTTGTTACAGGGCAGGGAGAGAGGCACACCAGAACCCCCCACACCTGCCTGCTCTAAATAGGCTCTGCCATCTAGCACATCAAGCAAGACATGTAAGACCTTTAATGGAAAGGAACTTTAATACAACTTAGTGTGCAATACAGAAAAGACAGAGAATATAGTTTCTAAATCAGGCACCCAAAGTTACCTGCCAGATAAGACACTGGCAAGCAGCTTAGAAAAAGGGCCTCACACCATGGGGCTGAAGAAAAAGGGCCTCACACCGTGGGGCTGAAGATTCCTTGTGCCTCACACTGTGGGGCTGAAGATCAATCTATAACCTATAAGTATCCCTTTGTTTTTTGTTCTTGGTCATATAAGAAAAAACTTCTCGGAAAGTACATTGGGTAATAAATTATATGTATAGAATACTGTAAGTAAATGGCACAAAGAAATACCTGCTTAAAAATTAAACACTGTAAATTTGGCCTGCCTGACCGTGGGAAAGAGTTTGTTATACATGAACATGCTTGACGAGCAATCAAGGACAACGATTATAGTAAGTCCTTCTTTTGCTTTTTTTAGAAGTTTCTTAGGAAAGTTTTTAAATGGAGTTAATTGTATTAAGAAGTTTCTTGGTAGAAAAATCCTGCGAGCTGATAACCAAAAAGCAACTGGTCTCCGGCTGAAGGCCATATGAATAGAAGAGTCTTTCGATGCTTATGCTTTAGCTGAAAGGAGTGTACCAGCAGCTATCGGCTGTCCTAGGCAATTGTCCAGCTGAAATAATGAGTTTTAGTGTAAGGCTTAGTTTTTTATCTATTAACCTTGAAGGTTGCCTTCTTGGAGAAGGCATATAGCAACAAAAAATCCAAGGGATGCACTGATTGTTTCTGCTTTGTTTCTATGCACATGATAATGTAATCTCACTGCTTGCCTTAGTGTATAAAAATTGACTGGCTGAGACCCTCGGAGATAGACACTAACACAAGACATTGTGTGTCGACGCTGACGCCATCCCATCCTTCAGGAACCCCTGACACCCAGATTGTCGAGGCTGGTCCTTGGCAGTTACCCATCCCTTCATGGGTAAACATCCAGCCAAACAAGGTTGGCCCAAAGCAATGCCTGAAAACCTGCCACAAGTCTAAAGCACCCTCCAGTGGGAACCCACAGAAAAGGGTCAGAAACAGGCAGACAAGACTGGGAGGAAAAGAGCAAAATCAAAATCAACATAAAAGCTGACATTGTTAACCTCCCCATGGGTCTCTCACCCACATCTGTTTCAAACAGTCCAGGACCAAGAAGCAAGCGTAGTTTCTTCACATGTCTCTCTGCTCCTTGTGCCTCCTTCAGATCTCCTATTTGCTCTCCATCCTGCTTCCTTCCTACTCCAGTGTTCTCACCTTTTCCTGGGGACCACCCTGTTATAGTTTGAGCAAAGTTTCTTGTGTGTGTGGGTGTGTTCATTTAAAATTACTTCCAGAGGGCCTCCCCGGTGGCGCAGCGGTTGAGCGCTGGGTTGCGAAGCTGCCCGCGGCCTCTGCGGCGCCGGTTCGATCCCCGGCTGCTCCCCGGCCACCTGAGGAGGGTCCCACATGGCGCGCAGACCTCTCCTGCCGCCCGCTGCTCCCCTCAGCAGTCTACTTTGGTCCTTCTGCCTGCTCTGCTTCCCGCTCTGGCTCTGGTGAATTCTCTCACCCTCCCGCGCTTCTGACTGTACCCCGTGCATGTATAAACAAAACAAACAAACAAACAAATAAATAAATAAAACATGCCTCTATTAAAAAAAAAGTTATAAATAAAAATAAAATTACTTCCAGAGCAGTGAGAATTGAGTATTGTCAATATTGCCTTCAGTATAGTCATGACAATTATGAGCAAGTGAAAAAGGCATTCTTAAATAATAATTACCTCTTACTATGTAATTGCAAACAGGATCTAATTCTAGATTTTGTTGTCTGTTATATAAACAAAGCAAGCAGTCAGGTAACTGTTTCAACCAAAGATAGCTTTCTCTGCTCACCAGGATGACACAAAATACATAGTAACATAAACTGTATACAGATAACCAAAAATATATATGCACAGATAGTGGCACATACATTTGTTTAGGCATGTTATACTTGGAGTATTTATCAGAGCACAGTGAATCTTGGAGACCTTCAAACATAAGTTAGTATTTAATGGGCCAAGGTAGATTTACCAGGTATCTACTACTGGGCAATCAAGTATTTTAGCTCCCTGTTCTGCAAGAACACATGCTGGGGCAAAAAGAAGGTCTCTATTGAGCACTGGGTGTATATATAGTAAAAAAATTCATCGAACTCTACACTTAAGTGCACAATACCTTTGTGATTTTAGTTTCTAAATAATATCTCAAAAAACAGTGGTAAAAATATAATTAAAAACAAATTGCAAAAGACTAAAAAATAAAACTTGGAGAGGCAGTTGATCTTTTATTTATAATTTTAGATTTCCTTTACATTACTGATTGATACTTAACAGTGGGGTTTAACATTTGTTTCTCGAGTTATCTTTTTAAAAACGGTTATTTAGAAAGATCCTGTGATCAGAATACAGGAATATAATTACATATGACTATAAAGTGGAGAATGCCTTTCATTTACCCTTTTGAAAGATGGTGTTGTACTTCCGTCGAGAACTTTCTCTAACTTAACAATGGAGGCCATATCTAGGGGGAAAGAGGTACATAACAAAAATTTTTCTTTCACTTCACCTTCCTCCGCGGCATGATATTTTTATGGGATAAAAGCAACTGTGCTCACAGAAACATCAATTCCAAAGAGCACCTGCACCCCTATGTTTAGAGCAGCACTATTTACAATACTAAGCTTTGGAAACAACCCAAATGCCCAAAAATAGATGACTGGATCAAGAAGATGTGGTACATATACACCATGGAATATTACTCAGCATTCAAAAAAGATATACACAAGCAATTTGCAGCAACATGGATGGCGCTGGAAGGGAAAATGCTCAGTGAAATAAGCCAGAAAGAAAAAGAAAAATACCGGATGGTCTCACTCATAGCAGGAATCTAGAAAACCTAAATAAGGGACCAGGAAAAAGAATAACTATAAGAAAGAAAATATCAAAATCGACAAACAACTATGAACCAGAGACACTCTATGGCGGGTGGGGGGCGGGAAAAGGAGGGCTTGGGGTCGAAATAAGGGGGTTGTAATTGTATGGGGAATTAAAAAAAAAAAAAAAAGCAACTGTGCTCAGAGAGCAAATGGGTCGCTGAACTATTGTACATGACCTTTCTCGAAGATGCTGTTTTATTTTCCATGCCAGATTCTCAAAATTCACCTTTTTTTTTCCTTGGATGCCACCTAAGGACAGCTGCTTGAGAAACAAGGATATGTTCTTAAAATGATTAGCTTTCAGGTTCTCTTGTTCCTCCGTTATAAAGCCCCTTCCGCAGCACTTAGCCCACTTTCTATGTAAACGCAGCGCTGCGCTCGTCCACATTGCGGTAGGTCCCGGAAGCGCAGCGTGAAAGAATTAGGCAAAACATCCGGGCAAAGGGGAAGACTACGACTCCCAGAATGCAACCGCACTCCAGCTGCCCAATGGCCAGGCAGCTCAGTTAGAGCCTCTCGATTCCATTGGTCAGTCATCCTGTCAGTGAGGGAGTAGCGTGGAGGGGAGTAACAGAGGTCGGAAGGTGCATTTCCCGCCACCGCGAGGTCTCTCTCGGAAAACCCGAAGAAGAAGAAACTCTCGATTGGGCCCTTGTTTTGTGATGTACGAGGAATCAGCCTATCAGAATCGGTATGGGCTCCCGGTGACCCCGCCCCTTCCTGAGGTCATCTTTGGTGGCGGGAAAACTTCTGAAGTTTTCGCGCCGGGGCGGTGTCACCTGAGAATCCTCTGCACGACTTCGGGGGAGGCAATTTCTAGGCGGCAGGCATGGCGGGGACCGTGGTGGTGGACGATGTGGAGCAGCGGGAGGCGCAGAGAGACTACCTGGACTTCTTGGATGACGAGGTGAAGGAGGCGCGGGCTTGCGAGACCGGTGCCAGCAGCCCCCGGGGACGTGCACTGGCGGCGGCCACCGGCCATGCTGGCCCAGGGGCCAGGGGCCTGCCAGGCATCCAGACGGCGGCGGCCCAGCTGCTCGAGCGGCTCTGGAGGCTTCTGCCCCGATCTTGTAACTTTCTCATAATGCAGGCAGTAGTTAGTTGGTTTTTTGTAGGTAAACCCTTAGAGAGCGAGCCTGTAACTTAATACTAAGTTCATGGCCAGGTCGCGAAAGGCGACAGGTTTCTTCAAATGCAAACAAAATAGCAAAGACTACTTTGACCTTTTCGGAAAAGCTCATTTCATTTAGGGAAGGGGGAATAACTGCTGTAGGACTCTGGTGCCCCTCCGAGAGGTGGGATGCCCGGAGTTTAGTGACTTCCTGTTAGGAGGAAAAAGACTTCCTAATGTCACCGCATTCTTTTTTAATACCAACGGGGATGCAGAGAAAAAATGTGTGGTATGCAGGCAGAGGATTTTGCATTTGCATTTACCCCAAAATTGAAAGCCATCGAATGTTGGTTAAGTGGCTTGAATGGTTGCTAATACTGTCTTAAATAAATAGCTCAGGCTGCCTACTCCTTAACTCTTTTAAGGTGATTCTTAAAAGAAAAATTATTTTAATTTGAATATTAAAAGTCCGCTTAGTTTACTTCCTAACAAGCCTTTTACTGATTTTTGTTTTAAACTTCTCATGAGCTCCATTTAATTCCCTATTAAAGGTTGGGAAATAAGGGTTGATCTTAATAGGAATAGCATGGACCTTAGAAAGTCGTATAATTCCTACCCAGTCACCTGAGGGTGTGTATGAGATCTGAAGCTAGTGAGTGGAAATATGGGAGAAATCAGGTTTCAACTGTGCTGCAGGGATTGACATATTTATCTTGCTGTAAGTGCAGCCTCTGTTTAAAAACATGTTATTGGTTGAATTTGTGTCTGTTAAACTATGTGGTGTGTGTTTTGCAGGAAGACCAGGGAATTTATCAGAGTAAAGTTCGGGAGCTAATCAGTGACAATCAGTACCGTTTGATTGTCAATGTGAATGACCTGCGCAGGAAAAATGAAAAGAGGGCTAACCGGTGAGTGGCAAAGGCTCCCAAGGGGATATCCTGGCTCTTGGTGAGAATGGTGACCCTCTCTTTTCCCCAGACTGGAGCAGGTTTCCCAGGCCAGGACCTGGAAACTCTCATTACCCCACCTGCTCTTATGTTTTTTCCTTCCTCCAAAAGAATGTGGTGAGCATTTTCCTTTTAGGAGCTCTTTGCTTTTTTATATCTTTATAAATTGAGTTACAGTTAACTCTCAGTTCTGATTTGTTTTACTGAGTCTTGTAGAATGTCAGGAGCAAGTGGGAGCTGGATTTTAATTTTGTGGCTTTGAGCATCTAAGCATGGTTCACTTTGGTTTTGGGGTCAATTTTTGGAGTTTTGCCTTTTGTTGTCTAATTATTTTTTTTCTTGCCCATATGCAGACTCCTGAACAATGCCTTTGAGGAACTGGTTGCTTTCCAGGGGGCCTTAAAGGATTTTGTGGCCTCCATTGATGCTACCTATGCCAAGCAGTATGAGGAGTTCTACATAGGATTGGAGGGTAGTTTTGGCTCCAAGCATGTCTCTCCCCGAACTCTTACCTCTTGCTTCCTCAGTTGTGTAGTCTGCGTGGAGGGCATTGTCACTAAATGTGAGTAAATTAAAGTGTGGGTCCAAGGAAGTGGAGGTGGAATTGACTTAGGCGGGATGCAAAAGCAGGAGAGGCAGAATAGAGCTGTGTAGTGGTAGCTTCAGAAAGCGGATCATTGAAATTATGTGGAGGAACTCTGAGTGTGGACAGTGATTAGGGGGACCTTGAATGACCAGCTGTGCTAGCAGAATGATGAATTCAGCTAAGAATGAAAGAGTCTTGTCTCTTTGCAGTCTTCTTATTTTAATGATGACCAGCTATTTGTCCTCTGGGATCAGTTATAAAGGTTTACATGGAATTGATGATGTTCTGTGTAGAAGAAATAAGAAAATGAATAAATGACAAGTAACTCCAAAGGAGCTTGAACTAGTCAGAATCACAGTATTTAGAGTCATTTGCTTGCCTGGGTTAGATCCTTTATTACTGTCTGGTTGGGTGAATTTGTGTGCACATTTTCCATTCGTAGGTTCTCTAGTTCGTCCTAAAGTTGTCCGCAGTGTCCACTACTGTCCTGCTACCAAGAAGACCATCGAGCGACGGTACTCTGATCTCACTACCCTTGTGGCCTTTCCCTCGAGCTCCGTCTATCCTACCAAGGTGAGGGGACTGAATTGATTGGGCTTCTTTGAAGACTGGAGTTAAATGTGTCAGTTTTAATGCAAGTAACTGGGTAATACATGAAGTTGTATTTTTTTTTTCCCTAGTAGTAGTTAGGGTGAAAAGTAAGAATCAATCTAAAGGAAATATTTAGATTGCTCACCAAAGTTTAATATGCAAAGTTGCATTTAATTTTTTTTAAAGAATAAATTTTCACTTTAGAAAATTTAGAAAATTATGGAGGGTTGAAAGAAGGAAAAAGTATCTGCTCTGTATTGATCTTGCAGCAAAGTTATCATTGTATGTAATTTTGCAGTCTACTTAATAAGGAAAATACTTAATGCTATAATATTACTATATAATCTTTGCAAATATTTCACTGTGGGTTTGGGAGAAAGGTAGACAAGGGAAATGGCTTTATTCTTAGTGTTCAGATTGATCCAAATTGAGAATGCTGCAGGGCTTTCTTACTGAGACAAGGTGATTAATACTGATAACTTGATGTCTGAATTCATTCTATCAAGGAATATGTCCCCATCATCAAGTTTTAATTGAGAGTTACAATATTGTTAGGCACTGTGAATCGTAATAAGACCCAGTCCTTGTGTTCAGTTTTGTCAGCTCATGAAGGAATTGTAATAACAATTAAAACAAGAAAAAATATCTTAGAATTTTAATTGAGACATATTTGAGAATCATTTGGTTGACCTCCAGATGAAATGCTGAGGTACAGAGAGGTTCAAAGACTTGCTTATGGTCCCAGTTGTGACAGTACTAAGAACTAGGCCTAGGTCTTTTTACTTCTGGCTGGTTACATTTTCTGTCACCCTACTCCATTCTCTTAAAAACCCTAATTTCCAAAATTTCTTTTCCTGCAAGTACTCAGGAGTATTCTACTGACTACTGTGGCCAAGCTTCTTTCCCCGAGACCTGAAGTACATAAGACCAGCTCTCCTAGATCTAGTGTGCTTCAGAGCACTGGCTTTGAACTTGAGTCCTGGTGCTACTACTTATTGTGTGACCTTGAGGAACTTATTCAACCCTCCTAGTCTCAATTTCCTTATTTGTAAAATGCAAATATATCTACTTTATTGAATTGTGATGATTACATGAGATAATTTCATGAAATAATAGCACAGCACCCTGCATGTAGTAAGCACTTGGTAAGTGATAACTTGTATTAGAAAATTCAAATGGGGCCTCCCTGGTGACGCACAGGGTTAAGCACCACACTATGAAGCAATCCGCAGCCTCTGCAGCACAAGTTTGATCCCCGGCCTACCAGGGAGCAACCCACATAGCGCAGCAGACCTCTCCTGGCTCTCCCGCTGTTCCCCTGAGCAGTGTATTTCAGTCAGTCTGCCTGTTCTGTTCCCTACTCTGTCTCTGGTGAATCCTCCTACCACCCCCGCATCTCTGGCCTATACCCTAGCTCTTGTTTGCATAAATAAATAAATCTTTAAAAAAAAGAAAGAAAATTCAAATGACAGGGAAGTGAAACGTCAAGAATATTTTTACTGAAGTTTTAGTAGACAGGAAAGCTCACATAAGGGTATAGTTTGATAAAATTTTAGAAGCTGATTATACCTGTAAAACAGCCTCTAAATCAGGAAATAAAACGTCACTAGTACTAAGATGCCCTTTGTGAGGACTGACTCCCCAAGAGTAACCCTATCCTGATGTCCAACAGTATAGATTACCTTTACCTGTTTTTATACTTTACTCTTCTGTTGGTCTTGTTTGTGGGATTCATCCATGTTATATATAGATGTGTTTCATACATTGTCCTTGTGTACATGCAGCACATTTTTTAACCTTTTTGTTGACAGCATTTGGATATTTTCTGATTTGGGGCTATTGGGATTCATGCTGCTGTGAACACTGTAGTACAGAGCTTTGAGTGAACGTTTCTGTTGACTATTACCTAGGAATGGGAATACTGCTACGTAGTGTAGGCATATATTTAGCTTTAGTAGGGGAAGTAAGAATCTTAATTTAGGTGTAAATATTGCCATATCCCTCATACTATAGCTTGCCCCTTCCATCAGGTAGTCTGTTACTGGAAGAGATAGGAGTGGAAAAAGCAGAAGTTACTTGGTTTTCTTTTGTTCCTGGATACTGAAAGATCATGAAGTCATCTCCGAATTACATTTGTTTCCCCTGGTAGCTTAGGGATTAAGTCTCAATGCTATCAATGCTATGGCCTGAGTTTGATCTCCATCCAGGGAGCTAACCCACATAGTGCAGCAACAGACTCTCCTGTCTTGCCAGCTGCTCCCCTCAGCAGTGTATTTCAGTTAGTCTGCCTGATCTGCTGCCCACTCTGTCTTGGTGAATCCTCTCACCCCTGCACCTCTAACCTACGCCCAGTTCCTCTATGCAAAAAACACAAAGACAAATAAAAACAAACATTTGTTTCCTACAGTACAAGTTGTGGCATTTCTGAGGCAAACCTGAGGTGAATTTGCTTTTCTGTATGTCTTTTTCAGGATGAGGAAAACAACCCCCTTGAGACAGAATACGGCCTTTCTGTCTACAAGGATCACCAGACCATCACCATCCAGGAGATGCCGGAGAAGGCCCCTGCAGGCCAGCTTCCCCGCTCTGTGGACGTCATTCTGGATGATGACTTGGTGGATAAAGTAAAACCTGGTGACAGAGTGCAGGTGGTGGGGACCTACCGCTGCCTGCCTGGCAAGAAGGGAGGCTACACCTCAGGGACTTTCAGGTAAGGGTTGGTTATGAAGAATTAGAAATGTTGCTGGCACTTTCACTTCTGAGTTTTCTTTCTCTGGCTTGCATTTTCCAGAGAATTATCACAAACAGGTGGTGTATTTTACCTGCTTGGGTGTTGGGGTGCCTCTTTTTTTGCAGATGAAATTGGGAGTTATAGCTTATGCTCAGAGTTGGGGGGTCACTGGTAACATGATTATAGCCTCATGGCTTCCCTGGAAGTTTCTAATAAAATCCAACCTTCTTCCTGTACATGCTTCTCTGTGAAGCTCTAGGTGAGCAGGAGATAAATAAATTTTTGAGATGAGGCACCATTAGTATATTTAGGCCATAGATGAAGAATCAGATTTGCTATTGTACATTAGTAGCTTAAAAAAGCTAAAAGCTTTTATTGTACATTAGTAGCCTAAAAAAGCTAAAAAAGCTTACGATGTTAGGTATTGAAAATAGCAGAATTCCTCTTTTTCTTCTCTTTGTCTCAGGACTGTCCTGATTGCCTGTAATGTGAAGCAAATGAGCAAGGACATTCAACCTTCATTCTCTGCGGAGGATATAGCCAAGATCAAGAAGTTCAGTAAAACCCGTTCCAAGGTCTGGAGATCCTTTAGGGATTTGGGAGCAGGGATGGGTTTGTAAAGGTTTGAGGGTGACCATCTTGGTACTGCCTCGGGAGGAAGTCAAGGTTTTTTCCTCTGAAGTATCTGGTTCTAGTTTCTAGTTTTGACTCAGTAAGTAAAAGGGTGGTTTTGCTGTTCACTCTTTAATACTTCTATTGTGCTACTTGCTGGCTTGCTAAATAAACCTGATGTTCATAGAATAGGAGTTAGAATATCAGTGTTTCAGGAGTCTATACAAAAGACACAGTGATACATTTTTACTCAAGTTTAAAATATTTTCTCCAGCCTTTTTTTAAAAGACAGAATGTCCATTTTTAAGAAAATTCTTTTTTTGTAAATGTTATTGATGAGCCAATTGTTTAAATAACTATAACTGTGGAGTAGAACTTTGAACTTCTACAGGACAGTCTTTACTCACTCTCCACCAGAGGTCCAGTGCGATCACTATATCCAATTACCTGCTTTGCCTCCATTACCTTTGTTAACCACTATGTTTTTCAGAGTCTTAGAGTTATTTTGTTGTTGTTGTTGTTGTTACTTATATTCTGCAAATATGTGAAACCATCCACTAACTTTTTCACTTTCTGACTTTACTTAGTTAATTGCCTCAGAATCCATCCATTTTGTTCCAAAGGCAATATTTCTGCTTTTATGATCGTTGAGTAGAATTGAATTGAGTACAAATACACAATTTCTTTATCCATTATCCAGTCCACTGTTGATGGGCATTTAGGCTCCACAACTTGGCTATTGGAATAATACTGCTATGAACATATAGGCAGGGGTCCATAAATCTTTTTGTATGAGTGTTTTCATATTCTTTGGGTAAATACTTAGATGTGGTATTAATAATTCCTGGCGTTTCCATTTTTAATTTTGTGATGTGCCTCCATTCTATTTTCTGTACAGACTATACCAATTTACATTCCTACCAGCAGTAGATGAGTGTTGTTTTTTTTCCATATCCTTGATGACATCTAGTCTTCTTGATATGGACCATTCTTACAGGTGTGAGGTGATAGTTCAATGTGGTTTTAATGTACATTTTCCTTATAATGAGTGTTGTTGAACATTCTTCACATAGACCACCTGTATGTGTCCTCTGGACAAGTGTCCGTTTAGGTGTTTTGACCATTTTTTAGTGGATCATTTGTTTCATTTTTGTTGATTTCTTTATATATTTTAGGAATTAACCCCTCTTTGTATGTATGTTCCTGCAGTCCGTAGGTTGCCTTTTTGTTTTTGTGGTGGCTTCTTTCACAGTATAAAAGCTTCTTATTTTGATGTAGTCGCATTTGTTTATATTTACTTTTGTTTCCTTGTCTTGGGAGTTGTGTCCTCAAAGCTATCTCTGTGGTTGATGTATAGTAGTGTATCACCTCTGCTTTCTCTTACGTATTTCATAGTGTCAGGTCTTATTCCAAGTCTAATCCATTTTGAATTAATTTTTGTGCATGGAGTTAAATAATAATCTAGTTTCATTTTTTTGTATGTGGCTGCCCAAGTTCCCCAACACCATTTGTTGAAGAATGTCCACACTTATAATTGAATAAAATATGTGTATGTATAATAAAGATGTTACATACAAAATAAAGATTTCTGCTGAAGCACAATACACATTTTTAATAAACCTAAAATATTATGGACCTAGAAACATTTCACAAAGATTAAACCTCTAAGCAAGTTTTAGGATTCTCTCATCCACTGTACCTGTTCTGATAATGACCTGGTCAATATGATTTACCTTAAGAAGAAGCTTTTGCAATTAGGCAATGTCCATATTTGTGTATTTCTCAAAGAGTTCCCTATAGTAAAAGTGTGAAGTGTACCTCAGTACACCCTCATTGAACCTCACTAGCCTTGCTCTCCTATGGTTACTCTTCCTGTAGGATATCTTTGACCAACTTGCTAAGTCATTGGCCCCTAGTATCCACGGGAATGACTATGTCAAGAAAGCAATTCTTTGCTTGCTCTTGGGAGGTGTGGAACGAGACCTTGAAAACGGCAGCCACATCCGTGGGGACATCAATATTCTTCTAATAGGTATGTTGTTGGGGATATGCTTTAGACTGTTGATCTTTTCTTGTGATGTATAGTTGTGGGAATCTATCATCTGTAAGTTTGTGATTTCTGTGTTTTTTTGTCCCATCAAAGGGAAAAAAGCTAAAATGAATCTGTTATCATTTCTAGATTTCCGATTTACATGGCTAAAATGTGTTTTTCCATGAATGATAAAGAGAAATTGAGGAAATAATATTAATAACCAGTTACTGTATGTTTCTTGTGCTAGAAGTTATGCTAGAAAAACAGTACTTGCTGGGGCTTGGGAGGGTTTTCCTCAGGTCACCACTGTCACTGTCCAATTACAGGAGACCCATCTGTTGCCAAGTCTCAGCTCCTGCGGTATGTGCTTTGCACTGCACCCCGGGCAATCCCTACTACTGGCCGGGGCTCCTCTGGAGTGGGTCTGACAGCTGCTGTCACCACAGACCAGGAAACAGGTAAAAGTGCAAGAGTCCTTGGCAAAGGACCCAGCAGTGAGGCTGAGCATACTTCTTGGAGCTTGCTCTAGGCATGGGCTTTTGTTGGGATGACGGTTACACATGAGACATTAATTTGGGCTGCATCGTAGGGGGCTGAGTATATAGTAGTAGTGGGTGAACTAAGTCTTTGAGTGGCCCTCCATTGACAAGAACATCTCCTAGAAAGTGATTTAAAAGGGTTTTGAAGGAGGAGAAATCTTAGCAATTTGTAAGGAAATTAAAAATGAAGACTGTACTGTTTGATATATTAGAGGATGGGACTTGAAGACTAGTACTAAGAGAACAGAGATCTAGTTGGGAAATTATTTGAGACCGGAGAGAGAGAACTATAGTGATGTTATACAACAATGGACGTTTGTTGATGTTTCAGTGCTAAGGGTTCCCAGTGGAATGAGGAGATAAACTTTTTACATGGACCTGGAAAGGTGACCCTTTTGGGGTTCCTCTTTAAGCCTTGAGAGCTGAATTTTCAACTTTCCCATGTATTGACAGTGAGGGGTCGAAATCCTCCTCTTTTCCCCTGTAATCTGGGCCATAACACATATTTTTCTTTTTCTACTTCCCAGGGGAACGCCGTCTAGAAGCGGGCGCCATGGTCCTGGCTGACCGAGGTGTGGTTTGCATTGATGAATTTGACAAGATGTCTGACATGGACCGCACGGCCATCCACGAAGTCATGGAGCAAGGCCGAGTCACCATTGCCAAGGCTGGCATCCATGCTCGGCTGAATGCCCGCTGCAGTGTTTTGGCAGCAGCCAACCCTGTCTATGGCAGGGTGAGTGGAATCAGCCTCTGAACTGATTTGCTTTTTCTTACTGGCAACAGTCTAATATTCCGTTTTATGGCTTTAATAGTAACTTGTTTAACTAATCTCCATTTGATGAGTGTTTTTCCTCTCTGCTATGATGAATGAAGTTGTAGTAAATATCCCTTTATGTATATTTAGTTACATATATACACACATATATGTATGTGCCTATATATGTATACGCATATATATTTATGTGTATATATGATACTTGCTCACTGCTTAGTTTGTTTTTTAAGATCTGAGTTTCCATCCTCACTCCCATAATTCTCTGGCCCCTTTATGCTTGCTTTTTGTTGATGTTGCCTCCACTTTCCCTTTTTCTCATTTTCTCAGTATGATCAGTACAAGACCCCTATGGAGAACATCGGGCTGCAGGACTCACTACTGTCTCGATTTGACTTACTCTTCATCATGCTGGATCAGATGGATCCTGAGCAGGATCGGGAGATCTCGGACCACGTCCTTAGGATGCACCGTTACAGGGCACCTGGAGAGCAGGATGGCGATGGTGAGGCCCGGAGGACAGTAAGACTAACGGAAGGGAACCTACACAAATGATATCCCAGGTGGTGGCAGCTCTTTCAGTCTCTGGATTGATGCTAAAGACGCCCTGGCCTACCTGGCCCCTGGGGCTTATCTTGAGGTGTTTTTTGTATACTTCTGGGTCCAGGAATACCTTTAAGCATCCTCAGTGGGCTAGATGGTTCTCCCTTCCTTATTTGTGGGTTCTGCATGTCTGTTTCCTTCTGGATCCTTGCATTGCGAGTCGTCTTATATCTCTTCCCTTCCTGTGCTATGGAAGAGGCAGTTTCCCCTGAGTCAAGTTCTTGGTTACTCTCCTCTCTCCCAACTCATGTTTTTCAGCTATGCCTTTGGGTAGTGCTGTGGATGTCTTGGCCACAGATGATCCCAACTTTGACCAGGAAGACCAGCAGGACACCCAGATTTATGACAAACATGACAATCTTCTACATGGGACCAAGAAGAAAAAGTGAGCATCCCTAATACCTCTCCCTCAGGGGACCATGAGCTTTGTGTCATGACAGATCATGTGCATACCTTAACTGGGGGCATCCTGCCTTCTGGGTCATAACCTTGGGGCTTCTTCCTGGATCCACAGATAGACCCTTTTGCCTGGCTAGTTGCCTAATGTTTGTGGATGATTAAGGTTAGAGTTGATCTTTTCCTATAGGGCTTTGATGACATACCTCACTGATGATGGATGAAGGATTGTATATGTCCATTCATGATGGTTGTGAGAAGGGCCAGCAGGTAGTAAGCACTAAAGGCTTTGCAGGTGGATGGAGATGAATAAAGGAGACTTGTGATCAAGTGCTCAAAGCGTGTAATGGAGGATCCTGTGCCTCTATTTTTGGCCCTAGGGAGCATAGCATAATCTTCATGCTTGTTCGTTTGAAAACATGAAATTTGGAGTCAGAAAGTGAATTGAATTCACGTAAGCTTCTCTGAGCTATACTTACCCCACCTATAAAAAAGGGGAAATAGTACCTAAATTTTGTAACTCCCAAATAATCCCTGTAGAATTAAATACAAATATGTGAAAGGGCCTTGTGCATGGTCCATGTCAGTGGGAATTACAATAATGAGTTGTAGGTTGTGTGTCTGCTCTGTCACTTGGCCTCCACTACTCTGAGGAGCAAAGTCACTACCACCATCAGCCCTGATGTGTGGAAATCACTGTGCGGCCCCAGGGAGAAGATGGTGAGTGCAGCTTTCATGCGGAAGTACATCCACGTGGCCAAAATCATCAAGCCCATCCTGACACAGGAGTCAGCTGCCTACATCGCGGAAGAGTACTCACGCCTGCGCAGCCAGGACAGCATGAGCTCAGATACGGCCAGGGTGAGGCCCCTGGGCGAGAGGCATCTGGGCGTCCTGGGGGTACATGGCTGTGGAGGGAGCCCCTGCTCTCTGGGAGCGCCAACAGGCTTTTACCTTAGTGTGACCTTGGACAAGTAACTTGAAGCTCTTTAAGTTCCATTTTTCCCATCTATAAAGCTTCTCCAGGTTTATTAACAATGTTAAGTGACACACTGAGTTTTACTTACAAAAGCAAAGTACCCTGGACATGTAAGAAAGGGTGGTTTTTCTTTACAATTGTACTCCTACCCTTTGTCTTTCTAGCTGTAAGATGCCTAATTTTCTTTTTTGTTGCTGCCTCCTTCAATACACACATATTTCCCTGATCATCTTCATCTTTCTGAATTTTATGTGGAGTTATGAGGAATACAGAGTGTTGAATCAATGCTTGGACTTCGTAGAGATTTTCTGGTAGTCTTTTCTCTTTCCTGTGTATTGGAAATGATGGACATGCCTAAAGAATTCTGGGTTGTAGTCCTTCCTTGTTTTCTTCCCTAGACATCTCCAGTTACAGCCCGGACACTGGAAACTCTGATTCGGTTGTCCACTGCCCACGCCAAGGCTCGCATGAGCAAGACTGTGGATCTGCAGGATGCAGAGGAGGCAGTGGAGTTGGTCCAGTATGCTTACTTCAAGAAGGTGAGGATGCAGGGCCTCCCTGGTGGCGCAAGGGGTTGAGCACAGCACTGTGAAGCTGTCTGCAGCCTCTGTAGTGCAAGTTCGATTCCCGGCTAGGGAGCTGCCCACATGGCGCAGCAGACCTCTCCTGGCTCGCCCGCTGCTCCCCTCAGCAGTGTATTTTGTCAGTCTGCCTGTTCTGTTCCCTGCTCTGTCTCTGATGAATCCTCTCACCTCCCACACCTCTGGCCTGTACCCCAGCTCTTGTAATCATAAATAATAACTGAATCTTAAAAAAAAAAAAAATAATCATTTAAAAAAAAAAGGTGAGAACGCAGATGCTTGGTGTGAGAGGCTCTTCCGAATGAATCCTTGGTGCTCAGGCTTCTCAGCCCTCTGTGGCTGACACCTGCATTTGAGAGTCAGCGAGAAGCAGCATCTGTCTGCTGGTGTTCAGCCGGCCTCTCTCCTTTCTCTGGACCTGCAGCACCAGTGGTTGTCAACACTGCTGCGTGTGAGAACCGGCTGGGAAGCTCTAGAATCTGGGTGCCACAGCCCTTACAGGCCTCAGAGACAATGGCTTATCTGATGGGCTGCACTTCCAGTCACCTGCTTCTCTGTCTATTTCTGTGTCCTTTCCCTCTTAAAAAAAAAGGTGTTTCACAGGTTGACCTGGATAATCTTACTCTGCTCTGCACCTTTCCTGGGGCAGTCTCTTCAGGTGTCCCATTGACACCTCAAAAACACCTGCTAAAGGTTGAGTTCTCATGCTTGCCTGTCATCCTCCCTCCCTGTTTTCTTCATGTGACATTGTGTGTCTGTCATTTCAGATACAAGCCTGGAGGCTCTGGTTTCATTTTCCTTGTGGCCCACCCCTCTCCTTAATCTGGTGAATTATAGTCCTTTGGGGTCCAGTTGTGGGTCTGATAAGCTTTTTCTGGCATTGTTTCTTTGTCTTAAATTTAAACATCTGATTGATATAGAATAGAAATGAATTATTTTCCATCTAGCCATTATAGACTTAAAAAAAAAAATTCATCACTTTGTTCAATACTCTTTGAGTACCTGCTGTGTGAGGGGCATTGAACACACCTCTCAGCGTTGATGAGATGGGTAGCAGCCTGGCCCCCTGGTCCTGGTTCTGGGACTCGGGGACAGGAGAGGCTACATGAGTGAGACCCATGGAAGCCATTTGTGCTGATGGTGCAAAAGGGGCTCATTAGTGTTTATTCAGCTCCCCAGCATCATCGACCCCTCCCACCCACCCAACTTGGCTTGGTCGTAGGTTCTGGAGAAAGAAAAGAAACGTAAGAAGCGAGATGAGGACGAATCAGAGACAGAAGACGAACAGGAGAAAAGCCAGGAGGAACAAGAGCAGAAAAGGAAAAGGTAAGGAGGGCAAAGAGAAATGAAATTAAAGAAACTCCAGCTAGGCCTGGGAGGTTGAGGGTTCCTAGGGAAGGGGTGCCTAGACCTGCAGTTTGAGCAGGAAGATAACCTGGGCAAAGGAGAGTGTGAACGTCCGATCCATAGATGATGCTTTTGACATCTTTCCTGCTGAAGAAATGCTAAGTAGAAGGAATGTTAACCCATTTGGAATTTTTTGAATGTGTATTTCAAGATTCTTTCCTGAAGATTATTTTTTTCTTTCAGGCCTGGGGTTGAATTATAAGAGTGGGTAATACAGGGGCAAAAGTCTTGGGAAGAAGGGCCTTTTTGTGTTCCAGCCTATAGATATTTGGTCTTTTTCAGAAAAACTGTCTGAACAGGCCTGGGCCTCATGTTTCACTTTGATTGTAGATAGTCCTAGTTCTTTTTTCTATGGCTGGGGGCTTTGGATCGGGCTCCCCAAATCCTTTTTCTTAACTGCCATGGGGATTTTAGGAGGAAGACAGGACACTCTGATGAGAAGGATGGAGACCCATATGACCCCTATGACTTCAGTGACACCGAGAAGGAAATGCCTCAAGGTGAGTGAGCACTCCCGCTGATGAGGAGGTGGTTCCTTTAACTCCCAACCTTTTTAGTTGCCCTGTGAGCTTTCTTGGGGCTCCCACTTTGCTCTCTGTTTGGAGACCTGTATTAAGAGGTTTTTCCCACCTTGGGAAACTAACAGTAAAAACTTTGGAAAATCAGCATGGCTCAGTTGTTTGCTCCTTCTGGATGAACTGTGCTTTTTATCAGGCCAGGTATAGGCATCTCAGATAACATGTTGAACATCTCCTGTCTGACTCAATTCTTACATTGTCCTTTCATCCTGACTGTCCTGTCTGGCCCCATTAGAACCCTTGACGGGGGAAAAAGAACGTTCAGCAATCTCAGGGACGGGCGGGGGGAGTGGAGAAGATCATTTCTCTGGTACTTGTGGAACTGGCTTCACCTGTTGTCTTCCCATTCTCTGCAACCTTTTGTCTTCTAAAGTGCATACTCCAAAGCCAGCAGATTCCCAGGAGACCAAGGAATCCCACAAGGTGGAGTTGAGTGAGTCCAGGTGAGTAGGGAAGTGGCTTCCTTGTGTTGCTGAGGCTGGGACTTCTTCCCGTGGAAGGGAGTAGGTAACAGGCTGATTATAAACAGAACTCAAAACTAGAGGCCCAAGGATTTTTATATCTTTTTATATTCTGATTATAATTTCAAACTTAAAAACATTTGCAAAAATGGTGAAGAACTTGTGTGTCCTTTACCCAGAAGCCCATTTTTTTATATTTTATCATTTGCTTGATAAATACTTCTCTCTCTGGGAATTTGAAATATGATGTTCCTTCAAGGACAGGAAGAAGAGTCTTAGAGCAAGGACAAAATTTGTGTTTTATTGTAACCTTGGGTTTTTGTCACTGGGATATATAAATATTTTTAAATATATTTATATATACACATATATCACCTTATTGAATTGTTTTTATTTGTTTTGAGATCATTTTTTTACCTCTAGAGTTTTCAGAAAGGTTTATGTATAAATTTTATTTACTGTACTTCATAGAGACTCCACGCCTGGGGTTTTCTTTTTTCCTTTTAATACCTAAGATACACACTGTATCTTAAAGCGCTTTCTGAATCAGCTCATGTAAGACTCTTTATAACCACTGCAGAGTTCCGTAGTGTGGATATGTAAAACTTTGTGTTTTCTAATGAGGGACATTGAAGTTCCATAAAACTACTGTTTACAATAAAACATTCTTCTGTTTACCACTGTGCACTCACTCACTTAAGTGTAGCCGTGAGGTTCATTTCCAGAAATGGACTCCCTGAGTCGAAGGTTATGTACTTTAAAACATTTAAATGCCATCCAGTTTACATTTTTACCAGTGGGGCATGTGAACACCAATTTCCCACACTCTCAAAGGATTTGTAAAATGCTATTCTCAGGGTTGCCGGAAGCTCTGTAAAGCTCTTTAAAGGGGGAAATGTGGGTGTGGAACAGCCATCAGAAGTGGTGGGTGGAGGAGTGGAGAGATGATTGGAGGATTTTCCCAGTATGGATCTTGCCTGAGCGCATCTGGGTTTGCTTGCTTCTCCCTCATGGACAGGTTGAAGGCATTCAAGGTGGCCCTCTTGGAAGTGTTCCGAGAAGCTCATGCCCAGTCTGTGGGCATGAATCACCTCACAGAATCCATCAACCAGGATAAAGAAGAGCCCTTCTCTTCAGCAGAGATCCAGGCTGCACTGAGCAAGATGCAGGATGACAACCAGGTTATGGTGTCTGAAGGCATCATCTTCCTCATCTGAGGATCTTTGGGGTTCTGCTGAGAAGGTTTCCCTCATGTTTCCTGCTCCCACCAGTACCACCCCCTTGCTTTCATTGCTTGAGAATAACTGTTTAATTGAACTGAAGTTGAGGACATGTGAGGAAACTGAATCAGGACTTGGCTGAAGCTGTGGCATTGATAATGAAAGCTGCCATGAGGAAGAAGAAGAACATGGGGAGGCACTAAGACTGGCATTTTCAGCAAAAGACTGGATTGTACCTCCTGCTTCTCACCCCAGATAATCAAGCCATTGTTTTTGCTGTAAAAAGCATGGGACTTCTGAGTGGTTTTTTTTTATTTTTTTATTTTTTTATTTTTGGCACAACTGCTTTCTGTTTATCCTTTCTGTATTTGCTACCTGTTTCTGTTCTCAGCTCTTTGGTCTAGAACAAGCTTTGTGGGGGTTGATGCTGTTGGAGAGAAGCTATGAAGCACATCAAAAGGCTGAGGAAGCTAGCTTTTTCAGCAGCACCAGTTAAGACTAATAAGTACTCTTGACCTAACTATCTCAGACATTGAATAAACTTAGCCCATTTTTATACAATACACATGGCCTTAATACTGTGTGCTTTTAGGGACACACTTAATTTTGTTTTCCTTGAAAGCTCTGCCTTTCAAGATTTGCAGCTCCTGCTTTTGCACCAAGTCACCATAAGGTGGCAGCAGACTGCCATGCTCTCTTAGGGCTTCTCATCACGCCGTGTTTTCCTTAGTCACACCAGCATTTATCAGTTAAAATAGTGCAAGCCGAGCACTGCTGAATTGAAATAACTACTTGGCTACAGGAGGCCAGTAAGTGAAAGTCCAGACAGAATGGACCTCCTGCTGACTTTTCTGAGTCAGAATCAAAAGTCTCCATGGAGAAGTAATACCTGATGTATCTGACACCTCACAATTGTGAAGAGACTCCCTTACGGAGTTCCTGTGAGAGCACTTGCACTTGGATATCCAGCCCAAGGGTTTTAGTAGTCTCTGCACGGAAGTTTGTAAAAGGGCTGAGGCGATACATCTGCTAGTCTATGGTTTGGATAGTTCCTGAAGAACCTTTCGGTTACTTAAATACAAAGAAAAACAAAATTTATGTGACTTTATGGGGAGCCTGAATCACATGGATTAGACCTTTATGGAGGAGAGGTGGTGCAGTGGGTTCTCAGCTGCCTTGGTGAAGTGCTGCCTTTGCTGGGAGGAGCCCCTCACTCTGAAGCTATGAGGCAGGAGATTTTCTTTAGCTTTTCATGGCATAGGGGCATAGGCCTTTTTTTTTTTTTTTTTTTTTTTTTTTTTAATGGAAGGCAAGATTGGGGATATCGGTTTTATGATTTATTTTTTCACCGATGTGGAATTCAAACCCTTTTGGATGTGAGACTTAAGAGCAGTGCTCCCAGAGGAGGCATTTGACATTAACCGAGCACTGGTAATGAGACTGAACTGCTGGGTGCAGCAGTGGGTGCAAAAATAGGACTTTTTGTTCTTGATCCTACAAGCTGAGGATATGTATGTTTAATGTGCTAGTGAAAATTCTAAAAATATGAACTATCATTATATACCAAATGGAGACACATGAAGAGCAGTAAGAAGTGAGGGGCCTGAGGTGATGGTGCACAGGTGCATTGATGAAGGAAACTGGGGACTACACCTGAGGGGGTGGGGAGAAGCAAATATTGTATAAAAATGAACAATGATGTTTAAAAAAAATTTAATTAAAAAAAAATGAGGGGGACCGTGGAAGTATCAGGAGGCCAGCAGCTACTCGTGGGATACTGGTATGAACAGAAGCTAGGGATTGTCAGGGTTTTCCTCCATCTGTTCCAGAAAAGCCAACCATTTGTCAATAGTACTCTTGTTCACTATCCTTCAGTCCTGAGGAAACAGGCACAGTGGGA
This sequence comes from Talpa europaea, assembly GCF_964194135.1. Classification (NCBI taxonomy): domain Eukaryota; kingdom Metazoa; phylum Chordata; class Mammalia; order Eulipotyphla; family Talpidae; genus Talpa; species Talpa europaea. The sequence continues at coordinate 80,903,768 of NC_140068.1, forward strand.
GAATAAATACGTATAGCCAGTATTTGGGTAATACCCATAATACCAAGTTTACCTTGTTGAGAGTTCAATTTCCTATAAGTGAACAAGTGAAGGTCAAGCACCGTGAATTCAGCAAGCACAATATTGATTTTATCAAAATAACTTCATCTTAGAAACTCATTAAAATCTCATGTGTATAGTTTCCCAAGTTAAAGCAACATAGAAGAAGTTGGTAAAGACTTAAAGAATAGGTTCTTTCTCATTGTCCCTAGTCCCTGCTTCTTGCTGTCGGAACCTAGGAGAGGCTGGTGAAGCAGGGACTTGGCCACCCACAGGTCATGGGCCTGGGGACCATCACCACTGCCCCACACTACCAGGACTGCAGTGAGCACTCAGAGTCTTTCCAGAAGAGGAGTCTGCATTTAGTTTGCCATCTGAAATAGTTGATGAACCTTTAGAGGAATAAATCCTATCTTGAGAAATTATGCTACTTTATTCCTTAACTACTACGTAAGCAAAGTGTCAATAAGAAAGGCTAACTTTGAAAAAAGACAATTTGGTAAGTATTGTTGGAATGGAGACAGTCACCAAATAATTTTGGGTGTCAAGCAGCTTGTTACTTCATCTGTAAAATGGGAATAATACCGCCTGGTACGGTGCTTGTGAGACAACAGCAGACGCAAGTGCCTGCTGGCACAGATCTACTCCATGACACCTGTTACTACTGCAAATTCTAGGTTTCACTAAAACATGATTCATTTTGGTAAGTGTTTAAAAAAATGATCCTTTGATCAAACCCGTTTGTACCGATTTCCTCCAGTTGAGTTTCCAAACCCTGTCTGCCCTGCCTTTCTACTCGATAGTTCCAACAGTCAGTGTGGCTCTGACAAAAGTGCTTTTCAGGGAGGACTCTTGCTTCCAGCTATGGCAAGAGGTTTTTTAGCCAACCAAGGACTGAAATCTGCCTGCTGTGAGCATTTAACTGAGTCCTCACAACAGCCTTGTGAGGCAGGGGCATTAGAAAAACATGGAGGAGAACCATAAAGAGGCAGACTTACAGAAAACAAAGAACCAATATGTCTGTTCCTTCTCATTTGTCTTGAGTTTTCAAACTATGCCGGTTTTCTTAAATGCTTCTAGACTTCCTGAGGTGATGTGAACCCAAAGTATTTGGTCAGTGGAATAGAGCAGGTGTGAGTCACCTATATGCAGACTGTCTCAGCTACTCATCAGCTCTGTCTGAGTTCTCCCCCTTCTCTGCCGGACCAGCCATCTCTTCTCTTTACAGAAGGGAAGTGGAGAGGGGCAGCATTTTGCACTGGATGTGTCAGAAGTTCCCCCAGAGACAAAATGTGGCAGAGGAAATAAGTCCTGGCAGGGAAGCAAGGGCACTGTGTTCAAATTCCTCTTTTGACCATATATGGCTGGGTTAATGTGCCATCACGGGCAAGTCACTTCCTTAGAGGGAAATGCTTGGTTTCTTTTTTTGGGAAAGGAGAAGGTTGAACTAGGTGATCTCTGAGGCCTCTTCTGGTAATGGGTATGACTCTTACATCCAGTGTCATTTCTACACACAAGACTGGTTCGCCCTGGCACCACCTGGGGGCAGGTTAGACAGATCTTGTATCATGTTAGATAAACCTTGGAGGGTGGCAGTGCTCTTCTCTATTTTGTGAGTAGCATTCTGGATGTTTCAGTTACCTCAAAGGGTTTTGTTTAATTCCTAGAAAAATTATAGAGCAACATTAATTTTTGTTTAATTCTATTTTAATTTGCTGAGATATAAACCTAGTTCACTTTCTTTTTTTAGGTCTGATGCCTCCATGATGAGAACTGGTTTCAGTATCGTCCATTATTAACCAGCATGTAATCCTAGCTCATTCTCTTCAGTATTTCCCCAAGGGAGAGAATAGAGATTCTAAATTCTTTTGCTAAATATTTTTACTATTAAATCCTGAGTGTTTTCCCACAGCCTGTAGGAGGATATTAGCCTCTGCTGAGATTTACCATTCGGATAATAGTTCTCCCAGCAGGTTCTTTTTGTAGCAAACTAAGCCTTCTTACCTTTAAGCACCAACATTTAACCTTGCAATGGAAAGGTCAGCTATGCCTGTCTTGTGTATGAGTGCCGCTAGTCTATTAATTTGGGTGAATGATAGCTATTATAAAGCTGGATAACATCTCCAAGAACATAGCCAAAAATTAGAATTAACAACATGCTTGTTCTGTGTTTTTAGAAGTTTTATTCTTATAAGACTAATAAAACATAACAGGGACTGTTTAGGAAAACAGAACAAAAATCATCTTACCACCCTAATTTTAACTGTATCTTTTTTTTTTTTTTTTTGGTGAGTTTAAAACCAGTTTTAAAAGTGACACCTCACGGTCTACCTAGTGGTATCAGCAAATTACAGATTATACACTTGAGAGACAGATTAATAAGAGATGATCTATAGGGATCTAGGGACTAAGAATGATTCTGAAACTTTGAACTTAAAAAGTCAGGTTTCTGAAAATCCTACTGCAGCAGAAATGTAAGTGTTTGCGTGTCCCATTTAGCCTTAATGGTTAATTAAAATGAAACTGAACAAATTAAAATTAACATAAAGATGCCGTATATAGGTTTGCATATAAACATGTGCAAAGATCCCAAGCAAGCCTTGACTTCTAGAAGCAGATTCTTTATGTACTTCATGATGGGGGCAGGTGAGTAGGGCCGGCCCAGCTCATAGCTATCATTTGTAACTGCTTACTGTATACTGTGCATTATAGAAACCCTCTCATCAATTCTTCCCTATAATTCTATGAGGTTATTTTTATTATCCCAGTTTTATAGAAGAGGAAATTGGCTTAAAGAAATTAGATAATTTGTCCAGGGTTTCATAGTATATGAAAAATTACTAAAGCAGACAATTCAGGAGTTACAAACTCTATTTCACTCTTTAAGAAGTGGGCAGTCTCCATTTGGAGAATTGCAAAACAGGTGGAAGGCAGAAACTATAGGATTCACAAAGAAGAGAAAAATAGAAAACATATGATTGGCTGGGACACAGAGCAAACTTATTTGGGGTATGAGGGCCCAGAGTTGGCTGACTGGATGGATGTGTTTCTGGACGAATAGAACATTTACTCAGACATGAAAGTTACCTAAATTTAGCTTTGCTGATGCGGCATCCTGGGCAGGAGCAGCTCCATTGTGGGCCTACAATGTTATTCAGCAGCTAGGGGGTGGCCTCCTGATTCAGACTTGGGGCCCTCTGGACTCTCCAGTCTGTATTCTCACCCTACGGTGCTGCTCCTGTAAAAGGCTCAAAGGATGGGTGCCCTGGAGATCTGGGGGTGGTCAGAACTCCATCTGTGAGTGAGTGTTGGGGCATATTTGTGGGTACTAGTGTGCAGCGATGAAACCCAAGGCTTTCCATAGTGGGTAATGCTCTCTGAGCTATCTTAGGGGTTTGCCTTATTGCAGAGGTCTACTTGGCAATGCCTAGTGTTGCTGTTCCCTATCACCCCACAGTGCCTGAGCTGTGGTGGTCCCCCAGTTACCAGGAACTCTACCCTTCTGGAACCAGTTAATAATTTTACAATTAAAACAATGGAAATTAAATTTTTCTTATAAAAACTAATTCTCCTTAGAGAAACATTAAAAATTAACCTTAAGAAGTAAACACAAACACCTACAATCTAGTCCCTCAGAAAACACCCTGTTTTTTATTTCTCCAGATACATCCTTATATGTGAATCTATATAATTGTGATTTTGTTGTTATCAATTTTTCACGATTTTAAATAATGCCGTGTGTTGAACAGCCTTGTCAAAATTTTGTGCCCCTACTAATTTACTGCCTTATGGTGACTTCCTAGAATTGTGATTGCAGGATCAACAATAGGAACATTACAAAAATTTAAGATATTTCATCAATTTCTTTTTTTTGTAGGTAAATTACAGTTTTTTTATTTTTCAAATTTGCTTATATGAATTTAAATAATACACATGTATTCTGGTCCTGTATATTTAATGCCACTATAATATATGATGTGAATTTGTCATACTTAAAATAAACCTAGTATTTCACATTCTTAGAAAAGAGTTTCCTTTAAGTCTTATTATAAAAGCATTGACTTTGGAGACCAGGAATTATTCCCTCAAAAAAAAATCCAACTGGGAAAGATTTTTTTTAAAAGATTTATTTATTTATTTTATACAAGAATCGGGATACAGGCCAGATGCACGGAGGGTGAGAGGATTCACCAGAGAAAGAACAGAGAGAAGAACAGGCAGACTGGCAAAATACACTTCTGAGGGGAGCTGCGGGCACGACAGGAGAGGTCTGTGTGCCATGGGGGACCATCACTGGCTGGCCAGGATTGAACCCGTGCTCCAGAGGCTGCGGACAGCTTCACAGCGCGTTGCTCAACCACCTGCGCCACCAGGGGAGGCCCTGGGAAAGATTTTATTTCTTGAAATGCTGTCATTTATATTCACTCCTTAAATTACCAATTTCTTTTGCCACCTTTGTGTATGGTCAATGGCCTTTGCTCGGGCATCCTTGCTGACACTGGATATCAGCACCCCTCCCCCCCAGTACCTTATTCATTTATGTAACGTTGGCTTACAGTTGTCGTTTAGAGGGATAGGCTCCCCCCTCACAGGTGTTGTTACCACATCACACTCACCACCACACCAAGCAGTCTTCCTCCATATTCAGTTGCAGCACTTCTTTTAAGTTGCCAAATTTAGTCTGGTTAAGATCTGACGTTATTATTTTTGTTTTAAATTTTATTGTCATTTTCATGGGGATTAATCTTTGTATGCGTAAATACAAATACATCTAAATAAATTTCAGAACAGCATCCTGCTTTTTAAAAAAATTATTTTATATATATTTCACATAATTTTTGTAATTATTTACATAATTATTTACATAATTTTTGTACAATATATGCTTTCTCCTCTCAGATGTAGTCCCCATAAAATTCCCACCACTGATTCACCCGTGCACCATCACCCTAGTCCCTTGTGCTCCTCCATCCCCTGTTCGATCCCTCCCTCTCCCCTGCAGAATGTTTCTGATTTATATTTGCCTGTTAATTTTGTTTTTTAATTTAATTTTATTTTTTAAAAGATTTATTTATGCGCACAAGAGCCAAAGGGGTGGGGGGGGGTGAGCAGAGACAGAGTGGGGAACAGAACAGGCAGACTGACTGAAATACACTGCTGAGGGGAGCAGCGGGTAAGACAGGAGAGTTCTGTGCCATGTGGGTAGCTCCCTGGCCAGGATCAAACTCATGCTGCAGTGGCTAGGGATAGCTTGATAGTGCTGAGACTTAACCCCTTGCATCACCAGGGAGGCCCCTGTTTTTTAAATTTATTATAATTATTTTTTTCCAAATCCCTTATTTGTTTCCCTTATTTTCCTCCTATAAGTGAAACCATCTGATATTTTTCTTAAGATCTGAAATTAATTTTTAAGATCTCCACCATACTCTTCTCACATAATACCCTTACTAGTACTACAATGCAGAATAATGGAGGTTAAAAAATTCTTGCTGTCCTTACATATAGCAAGGCAGAAGGCACTTTCCACTAGTGTCATCCTAGAGAACTAGAGACGGTAGAGGGAGTCAGTTGGTAGAGGGAGTCATCTTAAGAGCTGCCAGGACCTCCCTGGTGGCGTGAGGGGTTAAGACACAAAATATGAAGCTGTCCGCAGCCCCTGTAGCATGAGTTGGATCCCCGGCCCACCAGGGAGCAGCCCACATGGCATAGAAGACCTCTCCTGTCTTGCCTGCTGCTCCCCTCAGCAGTGTATTTCATCAGTCTGCCTGTTTTGTTCCCTGCTCTGTCTCTGGTGAATCCTTTCACTCTCTGCAGCTCTGGCCTGTACCCCAGCTCTTGTATGCATACATAAATAAATCTTAAAAAAAAAAAAAAAGAGCTACCACTGATACCACCTGGCCTGATCTCTCCATTCATCTTGTTAATACACAGATAAGTGTGTAAGGAAGTCATTTCTCATTGTCTTCAGAGAGCAGGCAGAGCTGCTGAGGGGCCCTGACTGCGGTCCAGGTATCACTTATTAGGTGCTGCTCACTTTCCAAGTTTGAGTCCCAGAGAACCCTTCACCTCCCCACCATGCCCCGGGCATTTTCCTTTCAAAAGTTCTCCTGCTTGAATCTGGGGAAAATATTTTTCTCTCTCTGGACTTGGAGTTTGAAACCACAGGTTTGAATTTGGCTCTACTATTTAATTATTTAATAGCTGTGGGACTTGGCACCATTTCCCGCACACTGAGATCAGGAAGACTTCTTGATCTGTGAAATGAAGAGATTTTTTACCTTTTCCTCATGGGATTATTGTGAGACTCTAATAAAACAAGATGTCTGAAAGTGCCTTACGAGCAGTAAGGTAAGGCTTTATCTGCCATATGAAGCTGTTCATATTGTGATCATTGTCTTCCCTCAGCAGCACTTTGTTAAAGAGAAAAAAATGGTCCACTGGAGTCAGAGATGGGGATTTTATTTGCAGAAGACTAGAGGGAGTGAAGAGGCCAGGGTCCAGGCTGAGCTCTGCTGCCTGGGCTTTCTGTAGGAAAGACATCCAACCGCATCATCTCCGAGAGGATGGGACCAGATTATCTCCAATGCCCTTTGCAGGTCCTGAAATCCATGGTGGAGGTAGTCAGCAAAGGTAGAGAGATATCTCCTTGCCTTAATGGTTAATCTAACATGGGTGCTTGTTGAGGGATGCTCTGGACATGTGTACCCCCAGATAAGGGTGTGAGAGGTGTCAAAGGATAAGAAAGCCAGCAGTCATGTTCTTTGGGTTATTAGCTTAGCATAAAACCTGTCAAATGGACATAAATATGTGATCTACAGGATTGATCTTGCTGATCAGTGCTGCATGGACCCCAGGAACCTTCTCAGGATCCTTATTTTTCCTGGATGTCTTCTCTCATCCACCTCCCCGTGATCTCCCCAGGGAACAGCACAGAAAAATGAGCAGTGAAGCGAACTAGCCTGCTGGCCCGGGAGGGTCTGCTCTCTGCTCCTGCTGCTCCACTTTCCCTTCCCATGCCCTTCACCCTTTCTCATTATTTCCTCCTCCCTCTTACTCCTTCAACCCTGCACCTATGCAAAGATGAAGCACTGCCCCCCGGAGACTAATTCATTCTATCGCTTTGCAACATTGCTCCAAAAATTAGGAAGCTCTGAGATTTCTCATCCTGAGTCAGTCCCAGGCAGGAGTGAAAGTGACCTTTCTCAGAAGTGTGCTTGTTTCAGTGCTCTCTCCTTGGCCCTCCGCCCTCTATTTTATTCTCATTTTCATGGGAAACATACAGTAATCACATTTATAATTCTAAATATTTGGAGTCTAGCAACTGTTATCCACTGAAAGAGTTAACAATAGGGTAGAATATATGTTAATTCACACTCCCTCCCTCATATACACACAAATACATGTGCAGACTCACTGCACCCCTATGCCCAAGACAGATACTATGGGTTTGTCTAATTAAAACAACCCTTTTTGGGGGGTTATTTTTTCATAAGAGTCTAAAGTAGGGAGAGATGGTACAGTCCCCATACCCCGCCCCCCCCCATGTCTGATTCCCCTCTGGAATGTCCCTCCCAGCTGTTCATCAGTCTTGGTGCGACCTTCTAGTGACAGCCCAATTCCTCTCCTTTTTACAAGACTTCCAAATATTTGACAGTAATATTTGGTGTCTGTAAGTTTTCTCTTCTCCATAATAACTCTCTTTAATGAATAATTTGTTTTTGTCAACCCATCTGATCTACTAGGAATTGAGAGTAATATAGGGGAGGAAAATCTTTCCAGCTCTTTGGGTCTGTACCTGGTACCCTGCAAATTAAACTGGCAATGACACATTAGCTGGAGAAAGGGCTTATTACGGTGTGCATAGCCTTCATAGAGAAGAAGTGAAAACCCAAAGAAACCATTAGACTTAGAGGCTTATGTACCATTTTAACAAAAAACACTACTTTAGAGAAATAACCAAAGGAAAGAGGAAGTTTTGGAATTCTAGGGGACGTGAATGGTAGGAAAGTAAATAGATGGGAAGACTAATCAAAGACAAGGGTTATTTAGTAGGATTTTTTTTTAAAGATTTTTTAAATTTATTTATTTTATATAAGAACTGGGGTATAGGTCAGAAGTGTGGGGGCGGTGAGAGGATTCACCAGAGCCAGAGCAGGGAGCAGAGCAGGCAGATGGACCGAAGACACTGCTGAGGGGAGAGTGGGCGAGGCAGGAGAGGTCTGCACGCCATGTGGGGTTCTCTCTGGCTGGCGGGGAATCGAACCGGCGCTGCAGAGGCTGCGGACAGCTTCACAGTGCGGCACTCAACCGCTGTGCCACCACGAGGGCCCTTATTTAGTAGGATTTTTAATGAAGACTCAATATCTATTTTTTTTTTTTTATAAAATTTTATTGTTATATTCCCCATACAATTGCAGCCCCCCATTCTGACCCCAATCCCTTCCCTCCCGCCCCCGCCCCCCTAAAAGTGTCTCTGGTTCATAGTTTTTTGTTGATTTTGATTTTCACTTTCTTATAGTTATTCATTTTCCTGGTCCCTTATTTAAGTTTTCTAGATTCCTGCTATGAGTGAGACCATCCGGTATTTTTCTTTTTCTTTTTGGCTTATTTCGCTGAGCATGATCCCTTCCAGCGCCATCCATGTTGCAGCAAATTGCATGTGTTTATCTTTTTTGAATGCTGAGTAATATTCCATGGTATATATGTACCACATCTTCTTGATCCAGTCATCTATTTTTGGGCATTTGGGTTGTTTCCAAAGCTTAGCTATTGTAAACAGTGCTGCTATAAACATAGGGGTGCAGGTGTTCTTTGGAATTGATGTTTCTGTGTCCTTTGGGTAAATACCTAGGAGTGGAATTGCTGGGTCATATGGAAGCTCTATGTTTAGTAGGTCCAGAAATCTCCACACAGCTTTCCACAGTGGTTGGACCAGTTTGCACTCCCACCAACAGTGCAGAAGAGTTCCTTTTTCTCCACACCCTCGCCAACATTTGTTGTTGCTAGTTTTTTTAATATGTGCCATTCTCACTGGTGTAAGATGGTATCTCATGGTAGTTTTGATTTGCATTTCCCTGATGACAAGTGATGTTGAACATTTTTTCATATGCCTGTTGGCCATTTGCATTTCCTCTTCAGAGAAGTTTCTTTTAAGCTCTTCTGCCCATTTTTTGACTGGATTATTTTCTTTGTTGTTGTTGAGACTCATCAGCTCTTTGCAGATTTTTGTGATCAGTCCTTTATCATTAGTGTTGGGTGCAAAAATGTTCTCCCAGTTGGTGGGGTTTCTCTTTGTTTTTGTTATTGTCTCTTTTGCTGTGCAAAAGCTCTTTAATTTGATATAGTCCCAGCTGTTTATCTTTGCCTTCACTATCACTGCTTTGGGTGATGTGTCTGTAAAGATGTCTTTGATGTGCAAATCACGTAGTGTTTCGCCTATATTTCCTTCTATATATTTTATGGTTTCAGGTCTTATGTCTAGTTCTTTAATCCATTTTGAGTTGATTTTTGTGTATGGTGTGAGGTGGTGGTCAAGCTTCATTCTTTTGCATGTAGCGACCCAGTTTTCCCAGCACCATTTATTGAACAAACTTTCTTTGCTCCAATGCATAGTCTTTGCTCCTTTGTCAAAGATTAGTTGACCATAAACCTGTGGGTTTATTTCTGGATTTTCTATTTGATTCCATTGGTCTGTATGTCTGTTCTTGTTCCAATACCATGCGGTTTTGATGATTATGGCTTTGTAGTATAGTTTGAAGTCTGGGAGTCTGATGCCTCCATTCCCTTCTTTTTTTTTCAGGAGAGCTTTGGCTATTCGGGGTTTTTTGTGATTCCATATGAATTTCATCAATAATTGTTCTATTTCTTTGAAGAATGACATTGAAATTTTGATTGGAATAGCATTGAATCTGTATATTGCTTTTGGAAGGATGGCCATTTTAATAATGTTTATTCTTCCAATCCATGAGCAGGGGATGTCTCTCCATTTCTTTGTGTCTTCTTCTATTTCTTTTAATAGTGTTTTATAGTTTTCTTTGTATAGGTCCTTTACCTCTTTTGTTAGATTTATTCCCAAATATTTGATTTTTTTTGTTTCAATAACAAAAGGGATGGTCTTTTTGATTTCTTCTTCTTCAGATTTATTGTTTGTGTATAGGAAGGCTACTGACTTTTGTGTGTTGATTTTGTATCCTGCCACTTTACTGAACTGATTGATGAGTTGAATTAGCTTTTCTGTGGAGTTTTTGGGGTTCTCTATGTATAATATCATATCGTCTGCAAATAGTGATAGTTTGACTTCTTCTTTTCCTATTTGGATTCCTTGGATGTCTTTCTCTTGTCTTATTGCCCTGGCTAGGACTTCCAGTATTATATTGAAAAGCAATGGTGAGAGTGGACATCCTTGTCTTGTTCCAGATCTTAATGGAATTGCTTTCAGCTTTTCACCATTGAGAATGATACTGGCTGTTGGCTTGTCATAGATGGCCTTTATGATGTTGAGGTATGTTCCTTGTATCCCAAGAATTTCAAGGGCTTTTATCATGAATGGGTGTTGCACTTTGTCGAAAGCTTTCTCAGCATCTATTGATATTATCATATGGTTTTTATATTTCTTTTTGTTGATGTGTTGGATAACGTTGATTGATTTTCGGATGTTAAACCATCCTTGTGCCCCTGGAATGAATCCAACTTGGTCGTGGTGAATTATCTTATGGATACATTGTTGGATTCTGATAGCTAAAATTTTATTGAGGATTTTTGCATCAGTGTTCATTAGGGAGATTGGCCTGTAGTTTTCCTTTTTTGTGTTGTCCTTGTTCGGTTTTGGTATTAGTGTAATGTTGGCTTCATAGAACGTGTTTGGTATTGTCCTTTCCTTCTCAATTTTTTGGAAGAGTTTGTGAAGGATAGGCACTAATTCGTCTCTGAATGTTTGGTAGAATTCATTTGTAAATCCATCAGGTCCTGGGCTTTTGTTTTTGGGGAGGTTTTTGATTACCATTTCAATTTCGCTAATTGTAATTGGTCTGTTTAGGTGTTCTATTTCTTCTTTATCTAGCTTTGGGTGATTGTAGAGTTGTAGGAATTTGTCCATCTCCTCTAGATTGTTAAACTTGTTTCCATATAACTGTTCATAGTAGTTACTGATTATTCTTTTGATTTCTGCTGTGTCCGTTGTGATTTCTCCTCTTTCATTGATGATCCTGTTTATTTGTGCTTTCTCCCTTTTTTCCTTTGTGAGCCTGGCTAGGGGTTTGTCTATTTTATTGATTTTTTCAAAGAACCAGCTCTTGGTTTCATTGATCTTTTGGATTGTTTTTTTAGTTTCAATTTCATTTATTTCTGCTTTGGTTTTTATTATTTCTTTTCTTCTACTGGTTTTGGGGTTTTTTTGTTGTTCTTTTTCTAGATCTTTGAGCTTCGAGATTAGGTTGTTTCTTTGCGTTCTTTCTTGTTTCTTGATGTGAGCTTCTATTGCTATATATTTTCCTCTTATTACTGCTTTTGCTGCATCCCATACATTTAGGATATTGGTGTCCTCCTTGTCGTTCAATTCAAAAAATTTTTTAATTTCTTCTTTGATCTCCTCCTTAGTCCAATGGTCTTCCAGTAGTGTGGTTTTTAATCTCCATGAGGTAGGAAAGTTCCTTGCCTTCTTTTTATGGTTTATTTCTAGTTTGATGCCTTCATGGTCAGAAAAGATGGTTGATATGATTTCAATCTTGGTGTATCTGTTGATGTTTGTCTTGTGCCCCAGTATGTGATCGATCCTGGAGAATGATCCGTGTGCGCTTGAGAAAAATGTGTACTCCGTTTTTTTGGGGTTTAGTGTTCTATAGATGTCTGTTAAGCCCAATTGCTCTAGGTCTTTATTTAGAGCTTTGGTTTCTTTACTTATTTTTTGTCTTGTTGATCTATCCATTGTTGATAGTGGTGTGTTGAAGTCTCCCACTACGTATGTGTTTTCTCTGATGTCTGTTTTCAGAGAGGACAACAGTTGTCTGATATATTTTGGTGCTCCTTCGTTTGGTGAGTATATGTTAATGAGTGTTATTTCTTCTTGAAGTATTGTCCCCTTGATCATAATGTAGTGACCATTGGGGTCTCTTTTTATCTTTTTGAGTTTGAAATCTGTTTTATCTGATATAAGTATAGCTGTTCCTGCTTTCTTTTTTGGTCCATTTGCTTGTAGGATTGTTTTCCATCCTTTAACTTTGAGCCTATTTTTATCTTTTGTAGCTAAATGTGTTTCCTGGAGACAGCAAAAGGTTGGGTTTTGTTTCTTAATCCAGGCTGCAACTCTGTGTCTTTTTATTGAAGAGTTTAGTCCATTTACATTTAGAGTTAATATTGATATGTTAACATCTGTATTTGCCATTGTGTTTGTCTTTCCTTTGATTTTATTTATTTATTCTTTTAATAACTTTTTTTTTTTTTTTGGCCTTCTTTCATTGTTATTCGTCGCTCTGAGGTTCTGGCTTTAGGACTCCTTGTAGTATTTTTTGGAGTGGGGGTTTAGTTGCAATGAAATTCCGGAGTTTCTGTTTGTCTGGGAAGGTCCATATTCTTTCTTCAAAGAGGAAGGAGAGCTTTGCGGGATAGAGTATTCTTGGTTGGCATCTGTTTTCTTGGAGTCTGTTGACTATGTCCCTCCACTCTCTCCTTGCCCGTAGTGTTTCTTCGGAGAAGTCTGATGTCAGCCTGATTGGTTTTCCTTTGAATGTTATCTGTTTCTTCCCTCTTGCCAGCTTCATTATTTTTTCCTTGTCCTGGATTCTTGGGAGCTTTACTATTATGTGTCTTGCTGTATTTTTCCTTTCGTCGTGGAAGTTTGGTGTTCTTCTTGCTTCTTGTATATCAATTTTCAGCTCCTTCTTCACATTTGGGAAGTTCTCTTCAATTATCTCTTTGAATATTTTCTCTGTTCCTACATCTCTCTCCTCTCCTTCTGGTATTCCTATAACTCTTATATTTCCTTTCCTCATGGAGTCAGATAGTTCCCGAAGTCTTTCTTCGTTCTTTTTCCTTCGTACTTCTCTTTCCTTTTCTGTTTTGGTTCTTTTTATTTCTGTGTCTTCAAGATTACTTATTCGTTCTTCCATTTCATCTATTCTGCTTTCATTGCTTTTCCCAGAATTCTTTAGTTCTTCCATTAATTCTTTGATCTCCTGCATTTCTTTTACTTCCCTCTTTAGGGACTCAATTTCTTTCTTCTGACCATTGTTTTCCCTCTCTAGGGACTCAATTGCATTCTTCTGATCGTTGATTATTTTTCCCTTATCATTGTTTTCCTTTATGACTTCTGTCAGTTTTTTAATCACGGCAATTTTAAATTCTCTTTCTGGAAGGCTCAGAAATTCTTCCAAGTTATTGTCGTTGCAATCTGGGGGCTGGCTTTCTTTTTGTGGTGTGCTTTTTCTCTGGAGAGTTGCTAGGTTGCGTGTGGTTCTTCTCCTCCCTACTGTCTGTTTTCTAATTTGCCGTATGCGTTGGGACACTGTGTTGTTGGGACTTGCCGGCATCTTGGGTGGGCTTCTCTGTTCCCCTCTGGTTCTTCCAGGAGTCATCTGTCAGTTTCAAGCAGCCTTTACTGGAGAAAGGTCCCTGTTCTAAAATGCCGATGTGGGGACACACTCCCCTGTGCGCCTGGTCTGCCCCGGCGGTGGGTTCCTGCTCCCCTCTGGGCTTGGACTGCAGGCCAGAGGGGGTCTGGCGTGGGCGAACTTCCCCCGCTCACCTCTGGCTCCTGAGGAAGCCTTCTGCAGGTAGTTTTTACTGAAGAAATGTCCCTGTTCTAAAATGGTGATGTGGGACACACTCCCTGTGCTTCTGGTCTCAGGCACACTCTTCTGCACGCCTGGTCTGCCCCGGCTGTGGGTGCTCGCTCTCCCTGTGGGCTCAGACTACTTGTTCAGAAGGGGCCCGGTGTGGGCTAACTCCCCAGCTGGCCACTAGCTCCTTCAGTAGCCTGTGCTGGGGTCAAGTCGCTAGGTGGCACCAGAGATCTCTCCTAGAGCCCTTGGGGAGCTGATTTTCCACCCCGTGGGACAGGGAGCAGAGCGGGGATGGTAGGGTACACCTCAACGGCTTTGGGGTGCTGTGTCTGCCTTGTGCCCCACCGTCGTGGGGAACCCACGCCCCTAATTTCGTGCCCCGGGTCTCAGTTCCAAAGCCCTCAGTTCCAGGACGCGGGCTGTAGCCCAGATCAGTGGCGCGGGAATGGCGCCTTTTGAATCCCGCTCCCCTGCCTGGGCGCCTTGTTCCTGCTCACTCAGGGAGGGCCTCCGCCCGGGTCTCAGTTCCAAAGCCCTCAGTTCCAGGACGCGGGCTGTAGCCCAGATCAGTGGCGCGGGAATGGCGCCTTTTGAATCCCGCTCCCCTGCCTGGGCACCTTGTTCCTGCTCACTCAGGGAGGGCCTCCGCCATCTCCCCGCAAGCCTAGGTCGCAGGCGCAGGGCCCTGGGCAGCTGCAATCTGAGCGCCGCTTTCGCGCAAGCTTACCGGGCGGCCGGGGCTGTGTGCTGGTGCTGGTCTCCTCCTGGTGGGCGGGGCTCTCTTTAATTGCGCTAAGAGCGCGTGGAGCTCACCTCCGCGGTGGATCCTGCAGGGTTCGCCTCAGCTCCCGTTCAGGGGGTGTGGTGGCTGAAATAGTTCCTTTCCACTCACAGTCCCGCTTGCTGCATCCGTTTTTCTTGTTGGGCGTTTTGGTTTGTTGTTTCCCTTGTCTCTGCCGGTCGGAGAGTGCCGCCTCTGTGGGTGGGGGAGGGGAGCAGGGTTCTGCGCTTCCCTCCCTTCTCGTCCTCTTTTATGGCAACTTTCTTCTTCGGGCAGTTTGCTGGAGTTGTCCGTTTATCTTCTGTGTCCCAGTTCTCACTGGGACCTGCCGCTTTTCCTCCCTATTAACTTTTTTTAATGGGAGATCTTACTCGCAGTGTCTCCTCGCCGCCATGTTGCTCCGCCCCTGAGTCAGTGTCCGGTGTTTCAAAGGCCTAAATACAAACACTCCTAAGATGGCATCTTCCCACCTCTGTGCACCAGGAGCACGGCCCAGCCAGATGGTAGGTCAGGTTCCAACTCACGAAGACAGCAGGAGACACAACAGGAGATGCTCATGGAGATGCCGAGATGGCCCAGCACAGCACCAGACAAGTGACACTCAAAACAGCAGCTGCAGTGACCAAACCACCCAACAAATGGCCATACTCACGCAGCACAGTGAGGTGCTGGGCTCCGGGTCTTCACCTTCCCTGCCATACTGTTCCACAGACCTGGAATCCCAAATCATCTGCAGACACCAAACCTGCCTGACCAAGAGCATGAGCCAAGGGCAAGACTCAATATCTATTAAGAGGAGATGTCATTACGAATTAGACAGAAGGAGAGGACAGAGAGTTTTCCTGAGTCTGCTATATCTTAATTCCTCCAGCTCGAAAGGATGCTTAGGCCAAAGTGGTACATTCTGAAGCGGCATACTCTGCTTCCCCTCATTAGCAAGAAACTAGGTAGAATAAATTAACTAGAATCAACAGCAATTAACTCAATCAAGAACAAATTAGCTAAAACAAGTCAACTGAATAAACATTCACTGAGCAGCTATGGGCAGGGATGTGGGAGTAATGGGGACATACAAAGGCTAGTCTTAGTTGCCTCCTTTAAAGAGTTTAAGACTCAGAGAACAGATTAGGAACAAACACCGGAAAACTTAAGAAGTCAAAGCACATACTAATAGCTATTTGAGTCCACGGTAGAAAAGTTGTCTCTAAGTTGTTGCACAGTGACAGGCCAGGAGAGTTCAGAAGAGGAAAGACACATGTCGGTTGTGGGTCAGAGAAGACAGATTTTCAGAACCTGTCAGAGAAGACAGGTTCGGGTAGAACCTAAATAAAGAGAAAAAATCTGACGTGAACATTCCAGGAGAAAGGAACTGGCCTGGGAGAGTGAGGTCTTAGAAATACTGAACATTTTTGGAGCAGAAGCTGAAAAACAGATTTTACTTCATATGGAAGTTTTGGGAAGGTGACTTGCTTTAATGTGCTAGTTTGGGGTCACTCCTTAGATGCAGGAATTGGTAATCTACCCTAGAGGCTGGGGTGCAGCCATCTTCCTGAGACTGGACTTTCCACACAGTAGCTGCCACTCAGAACCTCCATGGTTGCCAGTGTGATGACTGAGGCAGGGGAAAGCCCAGGAGCTGATCCCTGGTAACTGTATGAAACCAGCTGAAGAGAAATTTTAGTAGGAGGGAGCCAGGAAAATTCGACAGTGCTTGGTAAACACTCACGCGGGCTTTCCCCAAGCTCGGGTGCTCCCGCAGCATGTTGACTAATTCCATCCACCTCAGTGCAGGAAATCAGCTTGACTGCTAAGTAGGTGAAAGTCTGCACGGAACCTTGAGTTGTTGACAGCCAGCATGTGGGCACTTTGGTCAGCCACCACTCAGTAGCTGCGGTTGAATTTTGATCTGGAACAAATATAATTTCCTAGTCTTCTTTTTATTTCTGCCCGTGCCTTTGTTACAAGGGAGTGCCTCTCTAAGAGTTAACACTTCTGTTTTCTTATCCCAATCACTTCCATCACTTCTCAAAGATACTTGACTCAATTTCAGAAAATATAATGCATCTACTGAGGCCCGCTGTAGTTTTGTTTCTACCCCACCCTTTCTTTAACATTCCCCAAATTGGTACATCCTAGACTTTTGGATGATGTGAATCCGTTAGGGGTCTTCTGAAAATGCACCGTTAATTCAATAGGCTCAGAGTAGGGACCCAAGGTTTTACTTTTTAAAATAAGCTTCCTGGTGGGCCTCCCCTGGTGGTGCAGTGGTTGAGCGCTGGGCTGTGAAGCTGCCGCAGCCTCTGCAGCACCAGTTCGATCCCCAGCTGCCGGGCGAGGGTCCCACATGGCGTGCAGACCTCTCCTGCCATGTCTGCTGCTCCCCTCAGCAGTGTACTCCATCGGTCTGCCTGTTCTGTTCCCCGCTCTGGCTCTGGTGAATTCTCTCACCCTCCCGCGCTTCTGACTGTACCCAGTGCTTGTATAAATAAATAAATCTTAAAAAAAAAATCCAAATCCTACATTTCATTTATAAAATAAGCTTCCTGGTGCTAGTGCCAGAGAGAGCACCAAGGAAGAAATCTCACTGCCAACACCTTGTTTCAAGGACCAGATCAGATCTGGCAGGTCCAGAAGGCCTGGGAAAAATCTGTATTTTTAACAGTCCTGGTCTATAGCTACAGGAAAACAACTTCACGGGCTGGCATAATTACCCTTTGTGTGAAGTTTCACCTAGCCTCAAAAAGAGAAAGTAGGGGGTGTCCAAATTCTGGGAATCAGTAGGATTAGTGGGAGCAAAGTGCATAATTAAGAGGGACCCCTTCCCACCCAAAAAAAAGACCATAAAGGTGGAGCTGGCATACAACCTCAGGGCAGATCTCAAGTCTTCTGAGACTGCCCGATGCCTTGTGAAGAGTCTTGCACTTTTTGCTCTCAAACTCTGTCGTTTGCTTTATTATTGGTGCTTTGTTAAATTCTTTCCTTGTAAGACACCAAGAATCCTCAATTCTTGCTGTCCCCCAACACCAGCAAACAACATACTGCTGGTTCCAGGGTCAGACGCTGAGCAGTAAGCCCCTCCTAGATGGTTGGGGGACAGACTTCCTTTCTTATTTTAAATTCTTGCCTGACCCATATTTGCTGTCTCCCCTCCTGAAGGTGTTCTTTCTTAACATCAATTTACTGCTGTACAGACATCATGAGACTGTTTTGTATGTAAAGAATTTTATCTTTGACATAGGAATAGTGAAATAGAATTAATTAAAGCACAATGTGACATGGAAACAATTCAAATACTGGGCTCGTGGGTCATAAGAATTTCCTTACCTGCCAGCTTCTGCGAGCATCTTATGGACACTTTTCTCCATTTCTTTTCTCGTCATGGATAACTCAAAGCCTAATCCTTTGTATGTGTCATGCTTTCCCTCCTTTCTACCCCTAGAATAGGTTCTATTTTTGTGTTTCAAAAGAGATCCAATGTAAATTCTCTCCCAAAACAAAAATGTCATCTGCCCCGACTGAAAGGTTATGTCATCTCTGGATGGAGAGAATTGTTCTGGTGAGTTAATGCCTTCTTTTTTAGATAGGACTTTTCTTTTTCTTCCTCTTACCCATATTAAGTACCTGCAACAATGGACAGTCACAGAGTGGCTGTTTAAGGAATGGTATTTTTGTTAACAAGAAGATAGTACCTTGGTATGAAAAACCCCATGGGAATAGACTCAGAATTGAGGGGTCCCTCATTCCATCTGGAACGTTCTCCAGTGACCTCAACCCTATTTAACATAGATTCTCACACAGCACTTGAGGGAAGCTCCTTTCTAAGTCAGTCATTTCCCCTATTTTTACTTTTCTTCCCTTTCAGCTTTTGGCTTCAATCCCCCCTTCATCTCTTTCCCCTACAGCTTTTTACACAAAATGGTCATGTTTTCAGTTTCCTAATTTCAAAAATCAGGATTTATACTTTTTCAGACAGACAGACAGACAGACACACACATACACACACACACACACAGAGGAGGGGAGAGGTGTCACAGAGAAAGAAGGAAAGAGAAGGGCTACTGTAGTTTCATCCTTTGTTGGACTAAGCCCCAAAGTAATTCCTATCCTTACAAATATCAGCATATGAAGAACCTGGCAAAGCATTTTCATATGAAAAATTGGCATTATAATGAACTCCAATTTTTAAACCAAAAGTAAAATTGTTTTGTTCTTGAAAATCTTTTCATAGGGAAAATATGTTGACATATTTTCCTGCCCGAAGAAATAGTTGCTATGGAGAGTGATTTTATGGTGAGTCTAACATATATGCAATGGGTTTGAATATTTAACTCAAACAAATAGTTAAGACAGGATGAACAGGTGCAGAGAATTTTGAAACGAGAAATAATTTTTGCATTAAAAGGGAAAGAATGGTTTATGTGAAGTTTGTGGGATCTGTAGCTTCACCAGATCTGTATGTTGCTGTGATACCATATATGTATTTTTTCAAACGGAGATAGAGAGGTAAGGCTATGAGAGGGGCTGGGATGTGGATTTTCTAAAAGATCTAGGGCCTAGAAAGACAAGTATACTGATTTTAATTCATTTGAGTAGCCTAAGCAAAGGAAGAATTTTTGTGCTTGAGAGAAAGAGAGAAAAACTGTAAGAATTTTGAAGGTTGGGAAGAAAAACCATAATCATTTGTTCTGACCCATATAAATTCTTTTTTTTTTTTTTAATTTATTTATTTATTTATTTATTTGTTTGTTTATACATGCACTGGGTACAGTCAGAAGCGCGGGAGGGCGAGAGAATTCACCAGAGCCAGAGCGGGGAGCAGAGCAGGCAGAAGGACCGAAGTACACTGCTGAGGGGAGCAGCGGGCGGCAGGAGAGGTCTGCGAGCCATGTGGGACCCTCCTCCGGTGGCCGGGGAGCAGCCGGGGATCGAACCGGCGCCGCAGAGGCCGCGGGCAGCTTCGCAACCCAGCGCTCAACCGCTGCGCCACCGGGGAGGCCCCCCATATAAATTCTTAACCCATATTCAGAAGGGTCTGACCCTAACATCAAAAAATGTTCAGGGAAATTAGAATGAAATGTTTTAATATCATTTGGAGCTAAGACTGGGATTAAAGTAAGTTATACATCAATGGATTTTGTTTAGTGAATAAGATAGTGGATAATAGTCTCAATTTTTTCACTTAGCTCTTTATAAATATTGTTTAAACCTAGTATCTGGGGCCTCCCTGGTGGTGTAATGGGTTAAGACACAGCACTTTGAAGTAATCTGCAACCACTGCAGCAAGAGTTAGATCCCCGGCCAGGGAGGTGACCCACATGGCGCAGCAGATCTCTCCTGTCTCAACTGCTGTTCCCCTCAGCAGTGTATTTCAGTTGATCCGCCTTTTCTGCTCCCCACTCTGTCTCTGGTGAATCCTCTCACCACCACCCTCAGCACCTCTGGCCTGTATCCCAGTTCTTGTATGCATAAATAAATAAATCTTTAAAAATAAACCTAATGTCTGATAATATTGTTTAGCTGTCTATTTTAATAAGGAGTCAGAGCTCTGATCAAAAAGTAAAAAGAAAAGAAAAGCTGCAAAATTATTGAATGCCTCTATCTCTAATATTTTTCAAGAACAGAAAGGTGTAGGCTGGGATATGTGACAATAATAAACGATCCCAAGTCCCAGTGATTTCAAGAATGGAGGCTAATTGCACCATCATGCTTTCATATCTAATGTAGGTCACCAGGGAGGCTCAGCTCCCCTACCCACTGAGACAGCCAGCCCCCCTTCCTATGCCATCATTTCCCCCACTGTTACCATAATGCCCCAGGTAGAGGAGAAAAATCACATGGGTTTTAGACTGTGCCTGGAAGTGACGTATCTACTTCATTTCCACGCACATATCATTGACCAAAACAAGTCATTTAACAAGGAGGAAAAGAGTGTAATCCTCCAGGTTCCCCAAAATTTGACAAGAACAGTATTTTGGTAACCATTAGTGATTTCTACACAGTTCCCCTTCCATTTATCAAATACTTGGTTTTATCTTTTTGTATTTGTAATATTTTCACCCTTTTCCCAAGGGAGAGCCCCATCTTATCAGAGTATCTGGCCAAAATCAAGGATTTATTATAAAAGGTCAGTGTGGGCAGAGTAGAAGCAGGAAAATAGCAACAAGCACTTCCATGTGGAGAGAAAATGGAAGACAAGTTTTGGTCTATGGTGACCTTAAAATCCTGCTTGGCTGATGTGAGGATCCCATTGCCATGCAGGTGGAATTTTCTATGGTCAGACTCTGATTCTGTTACTAAGCAGAGTGAGGGGCAATTCTGGAACCCCCAAATCTGCCTGCTCTAAATAGTTCTGCCATCTGCTACATCAAGACAAATATATGCTTAAGACCTTAAATGGAAAGGAACTTTAATATAATTAGTGTGCAACAAAGAAAAGACAAAGAATATAGTTCTTTGTCAAATCAAACACCAAAAGTTACCCGTACTCTCCTGGGTAAATGCCCAGATAAAGAGGGTCTGTTGTATACACTGTTTTGGTAGCATGAGTGATAGAGGCAAATCTGAATCCATTACTCTAGCTTCACTGAGTATATGAAAGCACAAATCCATTGAGACCCTGATGAATCTCTATGAGATGTGTTCAGGGGCTTCAGTCAGGCTAGAAGAATTTATAATCTAAATTTTAATTTAGATTATATATTTGGGAATATATATTTATAGAAGAGCATAAGGTGGAGGTTATGGGGGGAACTGAAGTTACCCCAAGTCTATGAAAACCCCATCCTAAAATATATAAGCAAATGTGAAATAGACAACTATGAGTAAAGCTAATGAGGAAGGGAATCATGCCTGAGATGCCAAAGATGTCTTTTTTTTAAAATAGAAGTTGAACTTTGGGGCCTTCCTGTGGCGCAAGGGGTTAGGACACAGCAGTGTATTTCAGTCAATCTGTCTGTTCTGTACCCCATTCTGTCTCTGGTGAATCCTCTCACCCCCTGCACCTCTGGCCTGTACCCCAGTTCTTGTATAAATAAATAAATCTTTTTTAAAAAAGAAGTTAAACTTTGGATGGTTTCAGAGAAGAGGTACCCAGAAGAATCCACAGGCCTGGTCTGAATATAAGTGGATGGAAGTCTCATGATCACAGAAGAATTTTGATAAATCTTAAATATACTTTCAATAAACCTGAGTTGCTTCAGTTAACTAAAATGAAAGAAAGTTGTTCATGTAGGTTGTGATAGAAAAAAAAAAAAAAAACATTGTCCTGCTAAAAGAGCATGTGAAAATTTTATCTGATCATAGTGGAGAATAAAAATTAAGTTAATGTTATCTTGGAAATGTCTATATATCCCTAGGGTACAATGGCTGACATATAGCATGTTATTAATAAATGTTCTTGACCTGAAGTGAACCAAGACAAATTAACTTTAAAATCACAAATCGGAGCACTGAAAGGCTCTACTTACTAATTCATTTTTGTTTAAAAAAAATCCTCAATCAGAGATAGCTAAGTCAGTAGTCATTTATATGTTGTTTGAATAATGATTATTTATTAAGCATCAGTAGGAGTCTAACCATGGGGTTAAAATAAAATTAGCTCATGGAGACCCTGAAGCTACCTGGGGATGCAATTTCTGAATCTCTCATTGATGTCATTAATTTCATTGACTTTGTTTTCCCATTTATAAAATGGAACTAAAGACGGTTCTCTTGTTTAATACCAAGACTCCCCTAAGAATGATTGAGCTCCCATTTAAATCACAGTTCAGGTTGCATGACCTGAAAGTAGAACACAGAGAACATGACAAGATTCTTTAGCCATTTGTGGAAGAACATAAAAGATTATGACAGCAATTTATAATTTGGTTCACCTCTGTAATCAATTAGTTAAGAATTTTGCTATAATTTCAGGGCAATGGTGGGGGGAAGGAAGATTTACTCCTCTCAGGAAGTGGAATATTAAAAGAAAACCTACAGTCGTCAGTAATATGGTTAAACCACAACATTAAGCAGGTCAATCGAAATAGGGACAGTGATTGCTATAAAACTGAAAGGTACTGTCACTGACACAGCACAGACCTGCACAGGGAGACACACGCAAGAAAGAGCTGATTCCACAAAGTAGGCAACCAGAGCAAGATGACAATGACCGTTCTACGTGACATGGCCTTGGTGAGTAGAAATAATAGATCCTGTTTAGTACTGTCATTCCTAGGATTTCAGAAAAGCAGATTTCGAAGGAGTTAGGCTTGATTGGTATTTTGGGGGGTTCATTTCTTTAAAAAAAAAACAAGAGAATTGTCTTCAATTTTAACCCCTATCCAGTGGAGCAAAAGCAAAACTAGAAGTTGTAATGGGGTGGGAAACAAAGCTCTCGGCCTGATGACTTTTACTGGCTTGGTGTTAGTTTGCACAGTTCTTGGTATCACAGATAACTGGCTGTGATCTCTCCTGGGGTCGAAATTATAATGTTAGGTTGACTTCAAACTCTCATCTCATGTGGGAATCAACCAGCCTTTCAGGATACATACATACAATTTTTTTTTTAACCAAGGAAACTGGGGATCCAAGAGATTTATTGATTCCCCCAAGACTATAAGCAGACAGAGTACCCTGGATGGGGAAATCGAAAATACCCACTGTTGAATTTTGGAGGATTCCTAGAGAAGGAAAATTTGTCAAGTATGTGCTAGGTGATTAGCTTTGCATTGTCTTGTTCTTCTGAGAGATGAGAGGAATGTTAGCGTGAGAATGTCCCTTATTCCAGATTCTTGGTGGTGGTCATGGAAGGCTGAGGAATTCAACATATGAGAGTATTAAAAGAGGGCATGGGAAGTAGCTCACCATATTTTTGTTTTATCTATTCCTGCCTCCTCTCTCACTCTCCCCTCCACCCCTTTAATATGCCATGTAATGGCAAAGAGCTTGGATTTCATAAAAGGTCAAGGCAGACTATGTTGATAATACTGTAATGTTTACATATTGTTGTAGAGATGATTAGAAATGCAGCAAAGTATGGTATTTAGGGGTTATATTTGGATCCAATGTTTATTAAATGAGGAATTTTGGGTAAGTTACTTAACTGCTCTATACACTATTCTTTTTATTTGTACAGTGAAATATGAATGGCATCTCTCTCATGGGATAGGGTGGTGCTGAACTGATTCATTAAGAATGACTGAATCTAGTTTCTAAAACACATCTATATATGCCTAGTTTTTAGTTAATTTGGTCATTTTAATGTAACAAGAATCATGGGATTGAGAAAGCATTCACTAAATACTAACTACATATTATTTTTGTCTACTAGAGACTCATCAACCCGGTGAAGTAGATTGGGACTACTTTCCTAATTACACAGATGAACAATAGCTCAATTAAGTTAAATGATTTAACACAACCAGATACTGTATACACAAAACTGGGGCATGAATCTAGGATTATTGGCTCCTATGCAGTACACTTCTGTTGGAAAGATGTCTGAATTTCAAGTCATGTGGCCAAACAAATCTGTAGGGCAATTTTGTGCCCTCAAACCATTTGTATTTCTGTTTTCTTTGAAGAAGTCTTTTAACTGTTAGAAAGAACCATAACAGAGCAAGAGGCATTGGAATAGGATTTGAAGTTGGGAGGTACAGATAGGGTATCTTGAGTAAGTAGCTTACATAAATTCTGTGCACCCAGGAGCTGTCCAAGTTCTGGAGCATTTCCCACATGGGTGGAGCCCAAACTGCAGATTAGCTCAGAAAGAACCATTCAGGTGGTCTCTTGGGTGAGCTCACAGCAGAGTGAGTGCAAAGTTGGGCGAGAATGTCAGTGTCCTGGTTCTGCCCATCTTCAGCCAGTGCTTTCTCTTGCCCCACCTATTAATACAAACAAGGGAGTGGTATCTATTTATTTGCCTCATAGGTGGCATTTAAGAATTTTTCAAAGAAGTGCTGTGTATCATTTTTAAGATGATAGCAAGAGCCTTACCAGGGGCCCTGCTCTATATTACATAACTACTAATATCCAAGATTCACATCAAAAGCTTTGTGTAGCAAACTAGAGTGATTTGCAGATATCATCTGATCTTCTGATAAAGGGCCATGTGACTAACAACACTCATGCAATTTTGACCTCACTGTCATATTGCTTAAAGTGCTTGGCTCCTCTAGTAAAACAAAAATTAATATTATTAATACTAGCTCTATAAGATAGCTGTGAGAATCAAGTGTTTAAAGAAATGTGAGTGTTTTCTGAAATACTCTATAAACATATATGATTATAATAATGATGGTTAGAAGCATAGTGATTATTACTAAAATCATATAACCTCAAGGTACTATTACCTTAAAGGTTTGATAATGAAGTTTTAAAGTGATTCAGTGGATATGATGCAGAAGAGAAAAGAGAAAACACAAAGGGGAAATTTACTTAAGAAACCTAAGGAAGTGATTGGTAGGCTTGGGGAGTGATCTTGTCTAAGTATCCATCCTTTCACTTTTTAAAATGTCATAGCACTTTTTCTAGACAGAGGGTACATGAGGGCAAATGCTCATTTTCCTGTTCACCACGTATCATGAGCTCAATGTCAATGATAAATCCTGGTATTGAATATTTACCTTCTGCTAGCAATGCTCTCCATGCTTTATGTGGGTCATATTATTTAATCTTCACATTAAGTGAGGGAATTAAGTCACTGCTAGTAAGAGTACTAGAGCTGAATTATGGACCCAGGACATCTGACTCCAGAGCCTGAAGCACCAAATTATAGAGACAAGAGTTGAGTGAATGAATGATTGTGGGAGATGAAAGCAGATGACTGTTGATTATCTAAAGGCAAATCAGCCTCAGTTAGGCTTATCTGGGTCAATCTTGCTTTCAACTTCTTTTTAGTATCAGTTACCTTGGTAGAGCAAGTTGACGGCCTGACCTTTTGGTTTACTCTTACACCTTCTTGCCTCCAGCATCTGCAAAATATAAAAAGCAGTGTTTAAGTCACCATGCATAATCACCGCCCCTTCCTTAACTCATGGAAGGCTTGTACCCAAATAACATTGCACTCAGAGAATGAAATCCACTCAGCTTCAGCTCTTGTTCTGCATTCTGTTGAGAGTCAGTGATGGGCCTTGTCTGTCTTCAATAAGGGTCAGTGGTGATGGTGGGGGAGCAAAACATGGTTGTGATGAGGAAAACTGGAGAGACTTTAAGCTCTTCCTTTATTTTCATTAGGTCTTCACAGAAAGTGCTAACAGAGCACTTTCTTTGTGCATCCCTGTAACACCAGACAAACCAATATTTCAATGTAAGCATACAAAATATATGTTCCAGAGTAAGGAGAAATAGTTTCCATATTCTCTGTTGTGCATCATTAGTGTCCCTGCTTCTTTCAATTAACATGGATAATTGGAACTTTGCTATAGTTAGTTTTGCATAATGTTTTTCTTAATGCATTGAGCTTAACTATATTGCTCATTTAACTGTATTGTTTTGTTCATTCATTCACTCACCCACTCTTTCATTCATCCAGAAAGTATTTATAAAACACCTGCTCTGTAACACGTGCATTTTAGATGGAAGGGTGGTTGGGAGAAAGGATTTTGTTGAGGATTCATAGGATATAAATATAACAGGATATTTACATATAAATTTATGGATATAAAAGTTAGAAATAAAAGAAGAGCTATTTTTTATTACACCTGTTTGGTTTTTTTTGGTTATATTTATAAGTGCCTTACATAGGACATTTCATTTAACCTTGTGAATATAAAGCTAATATTGTAATACACTCGGAAAGATGCGATTCCAGAGTATCAGTGAGGAAACCAGATCAAGATCCTGAAACCCAGTTCCAGATCCTGAAACCTTTCTGCTTCACTGTTTAGGAGCTATAAGACAGTATATATTTAAATATAGTTTCATTCAATCACTGGCTAGTGAGTTTAGCTCTCAGTTTGCTACCTCAATACCTTCATGTTTGACTGCTCCCACTTCATGGGCATGCCTGAGGTTCAGAGAATCCCTGACCCCATAAAAGACCAGGAATGCTGAGTTCAGCCAGAGCTTGGGATGTCTCTTTCCAGAAAGTGATATTAAAGTCCCTAATCAATTGCTACCTCCTCTCTTTTTCAGGTCAAATCTCTGCTGCTGTTGATATTGGGGATCACCCTCCTGAGAGAGGTGGCAGCTCGGAAAAACCCCAAAGCAGGGGACAATGTCCACTGCCCTCCTCTGGAGGACAATAGTGTAAGGGTTGACATTCACATCCTCGGTCAAAAGCAGGGTGGTTCCCTGGCATCTGTCTTCCATAACCGCTCCATCTCCCCCTGGGATTACAAGTAAGTGCAAACAAGACTGATGTTCTTATGAAAAATATATTAATTTATTCTAATCATAATGTGGAACATTTAGAAAATACAGGGGGGAAAGCCTTCATATTCACTCTTTCTTTTTTTTTACATAAGATAGAGCAGTTTTATTATGGTGGTACAATACAGTAGAAAACAGTAGAAGTGAAAATGAACACCTACTTGCCTCAATATGATTAAATCTCAAATATAGTTTCATTCAAAAGAAGCAAAACCCAGAAGAGATTCAAAATTATCCCATTTATATAAAGTTCCAAAACAGACAAAACTTAAAATATCTTGTTTAGAGGTATACAAATAAGAGTGGTCACACTAGATAGCACACTTTCCCATACAAAGCATAGTAAATGTTCAATAAATATTTGATGATTCATATTCACTCTTAAGGACAGAAATCCCACTTTACCTGGGAGCTCCCATATTGCTGTCCTGGGATAGGTCCTCCCATAAATGTGGTCAAGGGCCCCACTATTTTGCTTCCAATTTCTCATAAATTCTCTACCCTTTTACGGTTGCTTGCAGTTCTAGATTGGAATAGACATTTTGTGCTGGAAGAGAGAGCTCTTTAAAAGTAGTCTCTGCATGCGGATAAGTGATAACCGGAAAAGGCAGTTTTGATATCTCAGTTTCTATCCACTTAGATTCGATATCAATTTTCAAGGAGTGAGGAGGAGGGCAGGAGAAAGTGAAAGGCCAGTTTGGGAATTAGGGTGCTAGACCGGGAGGTTCAAGGCACCATCTCATGATTTTGTCTTAGATGTGTAAGTTCTTAGAATACCAAGCACTGGGCCTCCCCTGGTGGCGCAGCGGTTGAGCGTTGGGCTGCGAGGCTGCCCTCAGCCTCTGCAGCGCAGGTTCGTTCCCCGGCCGCCGGCGAGGGTCCCACCAAAACAAAAAAACCCCAAAAAAACAAAAGCCAAGCACTTGCTCCAGATATAAGAATAAAAACCTTCCAGGGACAATGGGACGGGCTTCTGGGTTGCCTGCGTTACTTCCCCAATGAAGGGAGTACAGATGGTGCCAAGTTCACGGGATTGACTGTGCTGTTATGCCTCCTGGCAGGGTGGGGGTGGAGGTAACCATTGAGGGAAAAAATGAGATAAGAGGTTGGATTTCTATAGACCTCTGGGGCTTTGGATTTTCTTACAAGCAGTAAATGTTGTAGACTGTGTTGGGAGACTTAACCAGTGATGTGCAATCTCGAGGTAAAGGATGATTACTAATGGCAATAAAAGCCATACAAAGAAAGCACACTGAAAGACATTATTATTGAATGTCAGCATTCTACAGTGCAGCGCACACACGCATCTGTATCCCTGAACGTTCTCAAGAATGTCACTAGAGAGGCTGGTGAGAGGCTTTTGAGAATCCCGGGGAGGAAACGGACGCTTGGCGGTTCAGCGCCGCCAGAGGACGGTGTTTCATACCCAGGCCCTGCGCGCGCAACACTTGCAAGTGCCTCTGCAGATGAGCGCCCGGTGCTTAGGGGCGCGCAACCTTTGCCTTCCTTTTTCTTGTCTCACCATCCTCTTTTGCCTGCTCCACCTACAGCATCACCCGGGACCCCCACCGCTTCCCCTCCGAGATCGCAGAGGCCGATTGCAGGCTCTCTGGCTGCCTCAATGCCGAGGGGAAGGAGGATCTCTCCTTGAGCTCCGTGGCCATCGAGCAAGAGTTCCTGGTCCTCCGAAGGGAGCCCAAGGGCTGCCCTCGCTCTTTCCACTTAGAGAAGGTGCGGGTGAAGGTTGGCTGCACCTGCGTGAGGCCCATTGTCGTCCAGGCGCGTGGCCTGTCAGCTGCACGTTAGCTCAGCTGAAGAAGCTGAAAGGATGCCTGCTCCCCGGCGCGCGCTGCAGCAGTCCTGCGGGGGTCCTCCATTTGTTCCACGTCACAGACCTCTTAATAAGACCTGCATGGAATTGTCAAAGCTCTGTATTAGCTGCAGTAACTTTTGGGGGCTCATCAGCATTGCATAGTCCTGAGATGTTTGTTCCAACCCCCTAAAAATGGATGGGGAACGAGAGTCCTCATCGCACTCCTAACCATGCACTTTAGCGATACAATGTCATTGCCTGGGTCTCTGCTGGCAAAATGGGGCTCATGTAGAATTAGAACCGCAGTGTGTGAGCGCGGGAGAGGCTGGGCAGGGTGGGGTGGGGAGGGTGGTTTTTAAGGATCTAGTGGGTATGTCTGTGGATCATTTGCTAAATATAGATGAGGTCGGCCTGATATTTATATATATATATAAGAAACTGTCCATGTATTTATAATGTACTGATTATGTAAAATTTAAAGAGAAAAATTAATATATCAAGTACTAATATAATAAAGTATTAATAATAATTGAAACATATTCCACGTGTTTGTTTCATGTCTCAAGTTGTACTCACAGAACTTGCAGCCCAAAAGGCTTTGTAATTCTCTATACATGTCAGGTGTTTTTCACATTTCTCCTCAGTGCACTAGGGTTAAAGTTACTTTATAATAATAAAAATTACTTTACTACACTAAAGTAATACTAATTGGTGTGTGTGATCTGAGAAACTTTTTAGTGAACTTCATTGTGATATAATTACAAATTTTGTTGTAGAAGCTTGATGGGTTGATTTATGTATATGTTGTATGAAATGATCATCACAATAACGGAGTTACTGCATGCAGTTACCTTTTATTTTTGATGAGAACATTTAAGATGTCTTTTTTAGTAACTTCCCAGTATGTAACACAGTATGGCTAAATATAGTCACCATGCCATACATCAGATCCCTAGAATTTGCTCAGCTTATAAATGGAAGCTTGCACCCTTTGACCAACATCTGCCCTACCTCTCAACCACTAGCAATCACCATTCTACTCTGTTTCCATCAGTCAGAGAGTTATTTTATTATAAATGGTCTTGAGGCTTATATGGAGAGTTACAGAAGGAACTAAGCAGGAAGCTGAGTGGCCAGGTGAAGCTAGGGAACACGGAAGGCAGATGGGCTTGAGAAAGGCTCTCTCTTGCTGACTGACTTGCTCCCTGGTATTGTTGGGGAGGAGGCTTGGAAGGAGATGTGTGGAGAAGAGCTACATAGAGACACTTGAAAGAGATACATGGTAAGAGACATGTGGGGAGGCTGCTCCTGGTCCTTGGTAGAGACAATGGCAATGACTTCATGGTGGATTATTTGGTGTATTTTAAATTCTGACTCTCCTTTTGTCCCAGCTCTCCAGGACTTGCCCTGCCCCCTTTTGTGGCCCCTGCTAAGATGTGGCTTAGACTTGTGGCAAGATTTTGTGCTTCAGTGGTACCCCTTTGGGCCAACCCTTTTTGGCTGGGCATTTGCTCATGAGGGGATGAGTAACCTGGGGTTTTTTATTGGGAAACTATCATCATCCTCTCTTCTCTCTTTATGCACAGTGAGTCTGTTAAAGATCTATCACACTAAGGGGCTGCTTTGTATTTTGTGTAGAGTGACAGGACCCGTTTTAGAAAGCGCAAGTTTGGGGGACTCTGGGAGCACCTCCATTAGGTGCTAATAACCAGTCAGATCAAAGGGAAGATTTGGTAGGATCATGTTGGTAGAGCTGAATGGGTTCCTGTAGATCACCTGATTGACCTTTCTTATTTGCAGATGAGCCCAGAGGAACTAGGTGACATGCTCAAGTTCACTTGGTGGTTAGTGGCAGAAACAAGTTCACTATCTCCACACTCATGGCTTGTCATGTTGGTATGCAGCCCTCTGTCGGGTTTTCTTGTCAGTCTTTTCTCTATTTGGCCAAAGGCTGGCCCTGGGAGGGGTGTAAGGCAACCAACCCATTCCGGGTAGGTTTATTAACTGTTCTAGCAGCCAAATGCTCTTCCCTGTTGTTTGTAGTGGCCGTACTCCTCCACCCTCGACACCGCATCACCACACTGCACTCTGCTGCACCACCCTTATAAACCAGTCTCTTAGCCCAGGTGTACCCACCTACGCATGCCCACACCCCACTCCAGGTGCCCGCCATCAGGCATGCACTCAGGGCCGCAGGGCTCCGTCATTCACCCTAATGTTGGGAGGGCAGAAAAGCCTGACACCTTCACCCACCCTACAATGGGGAACAGCAGGACCTCCACATCCCATAGCTCCAATATCTTACATATTGTGCACTCCGAGTTACAGCTTCCTAGCTTAAGCTGAGGGCTGCCTGTTGCGCAGGAAGTTACATGTCCTCTCCTGATCACAAGATGGAAGTTTTGTTCTCAGATTCCTGTAATCGGGTCACAAGGAAAGAAACAGCTCTCTTGTGGAGGAATTTGTCTTCTCCAGCAGCCACTAGAGACATGGCTGAAGGAGAATGCCCAGGTTGGGCACCCAGCTTTCTGGGACTCGGAGGTCTCTTGTTTTGCCTGTAGGAGGCATGCTCTAAGTTGAGCCTTCCACGTGTTCCAGAACATTCTTGCCATCATAATGTGTGGAGAGAGAAACTTTTCATTCCACTATAAACTTGAAAGCATATTGCCTTTTCTTTTGATATCCAGTTCTTATTTATGACGGCTTGATTGAGGGAAAAACGTCTCAATAGCTTTCCCTTCCCTCACCCCAACCCTTCTGAAATCTGGATAAAATTCACTCTATTTGTAAAGTTCCAAGCAAAACATTTCACTTGGAATTTACAACACGGAAAATGGTTTGGAAACTGATTTTTTTTCCCCGTAGAAAGATAGAAAAATTCATTTTTGTATTTAGATAGCTTTTGGCTTTGAATTCTGGTTCTGCCTTTTTCTAGTTGTATGAATTTAGGCAATTTAGTATTTCAGAGACCAGTTTTTACTCATGTGTTAAATAGGTGATACTATCTATTCTAAAAAGTTGTGTGTAAATTTTTTTAAAGATTTATTTATTTATGCATATAAGAACTGGGATACAGGCCAGAGGTGTGGGTGGTGAGAGGATTCACCAGAGACAGAGTGGGGAACAGAACAGGCAGACTGAAATACACTGCTGACGGGAGCAGTGTACGAGACAAGAGAGGTCTGCTGTGTCATGTAGGTAGCTCCCTGGCTGGCTGGGGATTGAACTCAGGCTGCAGAGACTGTGGATATCTTCATAGTGTTATGCTTAACCCCTTGCACCATCAGGGAGACCCCAGTTGTGTGTAAATTAAGTGAAATACAAAGTGCAAAAGACTTACAACAGTCCTCAGGAAATGCTGGGCACTCGTAAAGGTAGCCATTATTCCAGGGGCACAGAATTTACAGTTCCTGTTTTGTTTGCTCCCAAGGTACTCAAAATGAACTTTTATGCTTAAACACTACAGCTATCTTATTCCTCAGAGTTATCAATTTTCCATTCACCACTTAATCTCTCGATATACACATGCGTGTAGTTTAAACAGACCTCTGTATTGTTAAATATCAGTTATGATTATATACCTGTTTTGTTCAAATCATCTTAAACTAATTTGAAATGAGTAAAGAAAGCTACAGGTTTAATCTAGTGAAAAAATTCCCCTTGGGCCCAAATGGTCATTGCAGTCTACCACACTGATATAGATGAGAAAAAAAGCATTTTTAGTTCAATAAGTTGCAGGGGTGATGCGTGTTCAGCTGGATTACCCTCAGGCTGTGAAGGAACACACTTTTTCTCAGTCACGAACACATTTTTTCTGGTACCTTATTTGGTGTCAAGGAAAGAAACATAGAAAAAGCAGTAGCTTCCAAAGCTGGTGAGCCCTGAACTTGGATTGTGTGTCCCACGTGTCACCAGTCTACAAAACAATTATTCCTTCATCCTTGAAGAGTCCTGAGGAAGACTGTGGGATATTGACCCAATCAATGGATTTAGAGGAAGCATTTCTATGTGGAGGATTTTTCTACAATTTTTTGTTAGTTATATTTTTGAATCTGATAATCAGGGGAGTTATACTTACCAAGTCATAATTTTGCATCTTCTTACTTTTGTAATAGGATTAAATCACATTTGCAATTGAACCTCGTTTTTCATGTCTGGTGTATTAATGTGCCCCTGCAAGCCATTTCATTGATGGCTAGTAAAAACAATAAAAATGATTACAATGATAGCAGCTGATATATACTGCATTGGCTGTGTGTTATTGGCATGGTGCAGTTTTAAGTGCATCTTATTGACATGAGTTGGGAATTATCTTCATTTTTCAGATGAGGGGTAAGAGGAATGAATTACTTGACTAAGGCCACAAGAACTATAGAGTAAATATTAGCATCAAGGTTTGAATTCCATGTTCTTGGACTTATTACATATTCTCGGACTTACGTGATCAATTAGATGATGTAATCAGTCCATCTGCATAAAGTTGATGGGTGAGTTATCTAATACTGCATCACAAGCATATTTTCCTATCTGAAAATAAAGTATGATTAAAATAAAAATATTTCTTATCTTTCTGGAGGTGTTCAGGATTAATTCTTGACCAATAAGGAGCATTGGAGATCCATTTCTCTCTGTCCTTCCAGAAACACACCTCTGCTTATTAGTCCCAGGTACATGGCCTTAGTCTGGTAATGTATAGCAAGTACTGTGTGAAACATGTGCTTTGAAGATTTCGACTTACTGCTGACTCATTAACAGTTATGTGGTGGGTGCTGATTTGAGAATTTTGCTCACTACTGAAGAGAAAATATTTAGAAACTAAGATCAAAGAAAAGAATAACTTCAATTTGAACATGAAGATGCAAAATATTCATCTCTTCTCTTAAATTGTACAAATATTACAGCAATATCAGAGATTACAGTGTAACAACCAAGCACTTGAACACTGGAACTAGGTGTCAGATTAAAATGCCAGTTTTGAAATTTACTAGCTGCATGAATTACTATTGATCTGGGGTCAGTCATCTAATTATGCTGAGCTTCTATTTCCTCTACTATAACAGGGGGCTGATAACAGTTCTACTTTATAGGGTTGCTAAGATACTAAGATTATTTATATAAGAGGTACTTAAAGTAATACCTGATGTGGTAAGAATATTGTCCACCATTTACTAAAAAAGATAAAAGTTGGGGCCTCTCTGGTGGTTCAAGGGTTAAGTACAGCATTGTGAAACTATCTGCAACCTCTGCAGCACAAGTTTGATCCTAGGCCGGCCAGGGGGGTACCCACACGGTGCAGCAGACCTCTCCTGACTCACCCGCTGCTCCCCTCAGCAGTGTACTTTGGTCAATCTGCCTGTTCTGTTCCCCACCCTGTCTCTGGTGAATCCTCTCACCACTCACACCTCTGGCCTGTACCCCAGTTCTTGTATGCATAAATAAACAAATTTTTTTAAAAAGAGAAAAGTCATTATTATCTTATTACAACCACATACCACTTTTAATGCTTTGCTTTCTCTCTCTCTCTCTTTTTTTTTAAAGATTTATTTATTTATACAAGAGCTAGGTACAGTCAGAAGCGCGGGAGGGTGAGAGAATTCACCAGCGCCAGAGCGGGGAACAGAACAGGCAGAGTGAGGAAATACACTGCTGAGGGAAGCAGTGGGCAGCAGGAGAGGTCTGTGCACCATGTGGGACCCTCACCGGAGGCTGGGCATGGAACCGGTGCTGCAAAGGCTGCGGACAGCTTTGCAGCCCAGCGCTCAACCGCTGCGCCATCAGGGTGTTAGGGGGAAAGGATGTCCTGCGCTAATCCCATACAGGCTTTGTGGACTCCACCCCCACTCCAGACCAAAGCCATCAGGACATTGGGAAAGACAAATCCCGTCACCACCAAAGGGAAGGTGGCTGGGACCTGAGGGTGGAGTTAAGCAGCCAGGTTGGGTATAAAAACCAAACACATGGGCCTTGGGGTCTCTCTTGCCCTGTCGCTAGCCTCCTGGCTTCACAGCTCCTGGCTTGCGGCCAGCTCTCAGAGTGCCATTTGGGATTCCTGATCTGCGGATCGGGTAGGACGCATTTAAAACTTTGTCTCCCACTTTTCTCCCAGAGCTGTACATTTCCCCATTTTCCCTTCCCTTGTAAATAAACCTTTTATTAACCTTTTGCATGTGCCTGCAGTAGAGTATTGATAAGTCCTTTTAAGCGCGCAAGTGAGGACCCACAGTCAGGCACCCCGTTTTGTATCGGGGCTGCCCTATAACAGTATGGCGCCCAGCGTGGTTTCCAAGTTACACCTGCGGTTGACCAGCCCAAAGTAACATTCCTGGAGGCCCTGCTTTCTCTTCTTTTCTTTTGTTTCTCAGATATGTACTTTATAAGACTGTAACTATCACATACATGCAAACCTTATGTGGTAATTTTTTTACTTAACATTCTGTTTTATGCATTTCTTGTGTTCCTATATAATGTTCACAATAGTTTTGAGTGGCTGCATTCTAATCTTTGAAGTTGATGAACCAGAATTTATTTAGTTATTCTTTTTTTTTGAACCTTACAAAAATTAGATAGTGCTTATAGCTGCTCTTATTTTTTCTTAAAAATTGTGAATGTTATCATATAGGCAGAAGAGTATGTGTCTTCACATATGTGCCACTATATATATAACTCTCATGTTAAAATGCATATAGAGAGAGTTATCTACCTGCCACATTAATATTCTGTGTGTGTGTTTTCAGATCTAAGGCCTACCTTGGGTGAATTCATTTCTCTGAGTCTCAGTTTTCTCCAAAATGAGGATGACAATAATTCTGGCCTCATAGTGTTGTGGTGTGAATTAAAAGGAATAAATGTAAAGCATTATAGCAGTTCCAAATTTGAACTAGCTGTTACTATTCTTGCTTGCTACTTTAATATGGCACCTTAAGCAGGACCTATGGATAAATACTCCCAACTTATAATGCTTGTTTTCAAAGTCAAGTAAATCAAGGCATTAGACACTGATGCTAACCTATTCTGGTTGTGGCTGTCACAAAGCTCACAGACTTCCTACCCCACTGGCTTACCTCTGTGGTTTCCTTACTTGCTGTCTGTAGGTGACACACCGCAGCCCTGAGCGTGGCTCGAAGGCAAGGACCAGGCCTTGTTTACAGTGGTGACAACACGAGAAGACATGTGACCCTCTCCCGCAACCACTTTCTCATGACTTTGACGGAGACCAGTTCTTGGAGGCACAGCCCTGGATGGTGGCACTGGCTGAGGCAGGAGTAGGAAGGTATGGGACTGGCCTTCCTGGGGGACACATTCTCACAGAAAACCATAAAATATGAAAGTATCAAGCAAGAGATTCCTAGAGTCCTAAGCTTCTGCTGATTCCACACTCATGGGCCTTACAACATTTTAGAAAGAAAAGACCCAGATTTCCCACAGACCACTTGTCAAATACCTGATTGCCTTTGGGGTTACCTCAAACCCCAACTGGGATTCACTAACAAGCAAGATTTGCTTCTGCCATTTGCCTTTGACTGTGTCTGCAAGTGGGATGCCAAACTTCTGGTTAACTGCATTTGTAAACACACAGAAAATTGAATTAATATAAAAGAAAATATGTCTTTTTTTTTTTTTTGGATCTATGTGCCTTAGCTTTGTGAGATCTGCTCTGTGTACCATGACATAGCTGTCAGAATTTGGATGAATGGAAATTCTTGTCATATGAGGATGAGTTTTACTGGGTAAAGGAATGATTTAATTATTACTGTTGTACAGAATATGATTTTTCATTATTCTCATTTGTACCAGAGCCCTTTTACCGAAAGCCAACATTTATCAAAAGGTTAGATTAGGCATGTATGCACTCATTCAATTTTTATCATTACTTTCTGATTGAGGGACCATTAATTAGTTTCATTGCACAGATGAGAAAATTGAGGCACAGATGGAGTTAGAGCCTTTCTTAGGTTACAGTAGTCATTTAGTGGTAGTTTCTGCCTTTATAGCATTAAGCCACATTGCCTTTCTATAGGAAAAAGGAGAGATTCCAGAATCATTTGCTTGTACTGAAGTCTCTGAACCATGAAACCTGAGGCTCATTTCTTCTGTGATAAAGAATGGTCAGAGAGCATGTTTATTCATATGTGTATATAATTTTTTTTGTGTAGAAGAACCGGGGTGTCGGCCAGAGATTCAGGGGGTGAGAAGATTCACCAGAGATAGAGTGGGGAGCAGAACAGGCAGATCTACTGAAATGCACTGCTGAGGGGAGCAGCTGGGTGAGACAGGAGAGGTCTGCTGCACCATATGGGTAGCTCCCTGGCCGGGGATTGAATTCAGGCCATGGAGGTGATAGTGCTGAGACTTAACCCCTAGGCCACCAGGGAAGCCTAGTTTATTCCAATATTTGCTCCCTCATCCAATATGGAGTTTTAAGTTTTACGTTCTTTGGAAATAAACCAGTATGTTCTTTATTTTACCAACTTCCATTAAGAACCCCAGTTGTAATTGAAAGAATTGGTGCAGTAAAGAAAAGGAAAGCCAGGCTAAATTTCTCACAGGCAAAAAGTTTATTGCACCCCAGCGAAGTTCACCCACCCCTGCAGGGGTTGGAGAAGTCTTGTCCCTCAGGGCATGAGGGTAATCTTTTATAGGACTGGGTCTGGCCTTGGTGGGAGGTGGTGTGAAGTTGCTTTTCAAAGAAGTTGTTCTCTCTTGGAGCTTATTGTTCTTTCATGGCTGCTTATCTGGAGTAGTGCAACCCCGGTAGAACCAGCTCCCTGGTAGAACCAGCTCCCTGGTAGAACCAGCTCCTGGGATGCAGGTGGCTGGGATGCAGGTGGCCGCCATTTCAAGTTCCTCCTGTTAGGGGGAAAGGATGTTCTGAGCTAATCCCATACAGGCTTTGTGGACCCCACCCCCACTCCAGACCAAAGCCGTCAGGACATTGGGAAAGACAAAGCCCGTCACCACCAAAGGGAAGGTGGCTTATAACACTCCCTCTGCCTCATTGCTGCCCCGGCCTTGACCTTACAGTAATGGCTCTCATCTTGCATGAATATAGGAAGTCTAGTTCTCTATCAAGTCTTTTCTCTAGTGGTTTCTGGAAATCACTGAGCAACATCTTCACTTCACTCTGGTGTCTCTTGTATTGCTTTCTTCCTTAGTTGACTGTCTGGTTTTGGATAACCAATCTTTGCCCTACCTAGGCACTTGCAGGTGTGGTTCTGGTAACTCCTGTCAGGGGCTATGCCTGTCAAGACTAGGTCACAAAAATGTAGTTTCCACCCCTGTTTTCTTCTGATTATTCTGGGGGATGCCAATTGCCATGCAAAATGCTCAGCAACTCTGATAATGCCCTGAGGTCACATGTAAATGCTCTGGCCTGATAATCTCCCAACAGGCAGCGAGGAACAGCCAAGTCTCTTGAGGGAGGCTTGGAGAACACAGCCATTTACTGCATGGCCATAGTCATGAAGACAGGTCTTAAGAGCAATGATTTCAGACTACAATAGCCCAGCATTGTTACATTTTTTGGTGTTCATTCAGCCTTAAATTTGTGAGCCTAGATGAAGTGGGTTATTGAAAGTTTTGGCGTGGTAAAGAAAAGGAGAGCCAGACTAAACTTTCTCAAAGGAAGGGGAAATTTATTGCGCCCCGGGCAGAATTCAGGGACCCAAGGTGGGGGTTGAAGTCATGCATGTTGCCAGCGGTGAGGAGAGGTCAGGTGGGAGATTGGGTTTGCACGGTAGGAAAAGATTCTAGGGCAGGGAGGGATTCATTGTCTGAATTTTCTAGGCAGGCGTCTGCATTCCTGCCCCCAGGTAGGCTTCCTGGTGGGTTTTTGCATTCAGGCCTCCTGCATCGAACTTTCAGTTATGTCTAGTCTAATTCTATTTTTTGTTCTGGTTTTTAACAGCAGTTAAAATTGTGCCTTTATATTATTGCTGCATTTCTGATTATTTCAACAATTGCTGATTAAAAATACACCAACACCTATCTCCGTAACATGCAACAGTGCAGAAAAGCACAATATATGGGGAGTTAGGAAGGCATTGTTCTACAAAGGGCATCTTCTGTGGAGATGCAACTCTGCCGCTAATATAAATGACCTTTCAAATCACCTTTTACAAAGAGCAATTTAATCCCCAGGAACTGCAGCCTCTCAAGTTGCTTCATTTTATATTTGCATAATTAGGGACTAACTGTGTGCATTTCTCAGAAAAAAAATAGAGGGTTTCAAGACATGGCTTGTTGCAAGGCAACAAGCTTGCTTCTTGGAAAAGCAGATTATTTCTCATTCTACTATTTGCACTAAGGTTTCAAAGATTTTAGGATGCTCTTACTGAACAAAACAATCATATGCCTATTTACTCCAAAGTCAAATAGAACTGAACCTCTGATTTTTTTTTATTTGCCAGAATTCTGTATTAACAAGCACTTCCGTGCCTAAAATATGGCAATGAACTGACATTCATAATGAGAATAATCTTAATTATCGCTTCCTAAATAACCAAGAGACTCATTGTTCAATTGTGTTCAAGTGCTGTAGGGTGGAGTTGATTGTTTTCTTCTTTGAAAAAAGTCTTTCTTGCATCCTTTAGAAGGCTAAATAATAGCCCCTAATGATATCCACATGCTGATCCTTGGAGCCTGTGCCCGTTACCTTATATGGCAAAAGGACCTTACAAAATGTGATTTAGGCAAAAGATATTGAGATGGGTTGACCTTCCTGGATTATCCAGTCATGAGTGTCCTTCACAGAGGGAGGAAGAAGGAGATTTGATGTTTGGTGGCAGAAGAGGATACTATGACCTGATGACTGGAAACAGGTGAGAGTGACATACTTTGAACATGGAAGAAGGCACCTGTCCAAGAGTGTAGCTCTAGAAACTTGAAATATTCAGAGAAAAGATTCTCCCCTAAAGAGAGCACAGGCGTACTGATTTGATTTTTGGCTCAATCACCTGCAAGAGGGTAAACATGTGTTGTTTTAATCCACTGAGTTTGCAGCAATTTGTTATAATAGTTATAGGAAATGCCACATGTATATGATTATCTTCTTTGAAAATATTTCTTGCCTGGATCACTCTTCACTATCTCGATATTTGATTAGCCTAGGCATTGTATTCCCAATCTGGAAGAGCAATCACTCAAGGAATTATTAGGCATGATCTACCCATGCGCCATCTCTGGGCCACTCTTCCTGCAAACCAATAATTGGGGTTCATTGTGTATAAGGCCCTTTCAGTCTATTCTCGTCAATTTGTTCTCTCTAATGGCTAGCCCAGTTGAACAAGGTCCTTGGTAACAGGAGGCGGTGCAGGCTGGGAAATGTCTCTGACTCACTCGTGTGCAGAAGGATGATGTTTCAGTTTGACTGCTACGTGCCCCATGTGGGAGCCACAGAAGAGCATTCTCAGACCCAAACTTGCTTCTCACATCTGTCGGAAACAGACATGTTCTTACAGTAACCTCAGGGGAAGGAAGCTAGTGCTGGGGGGAGTGCGCTCCTTCCACGAACTTAAACCCAGATACCTGACCTACATTTTAGCCTCCAAAATGACTTTCATTCTACCTGCTGCAGTTCAAGGTTATTGCATAAAAGTAAACATTGCAAGACAGTCATATTGAATATGGCGATTGCTTGAAATGCTTTGGTTTCATTAAACACTTTGAATTTGACATGTGAAAGGACAATAAGGTAAAATGGTTGAGTCTCTCACTCTTTGTTCCATATGAGGATGGGAATCCTGCAGAAAGGTCAGTGATGGCTGGATCTCAAGCTTGGCAAATAGACCGTTCTCTATGTGCTGTGATTTATACGGCTCAGGCCAGAGATGCGGGGAGCAAGAGGATCCACCAGAGACAGAGCGGGGAACAGAACAGGTAGACTGACTGAAACACACTGCTGAGGGGAGCAGCAGGCGAGACAGGAGAGGTCTGCCTCGCCATGTGGTTTTCTCCCTGGCTGGCTGGGGATCAAACTTGTGCTGAGGATTACTTCATAGTGCGGTGCTTAACCCCTTGTGCCACCAGGGAGGCCCAGATTTCTTCTAAAATATATCTTCACGTTCTGCTGAAACCCTCTCTTTGATGGCTTTTTGGAAAAATAAATACCTTTGGGAAGTTGACATATTGGGCTGCTAAGTTAGATTCCAGTTTTAGAGATCTTCTGAAAATCCTCTTTAAATAGTCCAGCACTGTGTACACCACTGGGGAATCTAAGAACAAGAAGACATCATCTTTCTATTGTGATGCTTGTAGTCTAGAAGAGGAGACAGGAAAAAAGTTAGCAAAGATAAGCTCTGTCAGGCAGGACAATTATATCTACTGACATTTAAATAACAGTTGGTTCAAATCAGCCAGGGGACCTACACTCCTTCCTGTGGGGGTTCCTGGAGGGAACTTTACTTTTCTTCTAGTCCCCAGGGTTCTTACGTGGTATTCTCCTGACCTGCCATTATTCATGGCTGGCCTCTGCAAGATGCTTCTGCTCTGAGCTGACTTGGAAGCTTTGCCATGTGAGAAAAGCACACTGTGTGTTTATATGTGTGGCAGGTCCCCTGAAAGATGTGGAATGAGGGATGGAGGTACCTAGCAGAGTCATAGGGCTGTGAATACAATGTCCAAATTATATATTCCGTTCTTAAATGTTCTGTAACTGCTGGCATCAGGGGCTTCTCCATAGGCTCCTGGTCTTCCTGCTAGTAGTTCTGCCTTAACTCCATCTTTCCTTTCCTCTCAGATCTCGCTCTTGCCCTATTCTCCTAACCTCTTTCTAGTATATTCGGTTTGTAGTCGAGTTGAACTATTTCTTCCTTTCTTGATTGTCTGCTAAATAGGCCCTGGTGGCATTATCTTTTGTACCAAATGCTGCCTTTTGATGTACTTTGCAAACACTTCTGGGAAGACATTATGCCACTTCTTTAGGACGAAAGCAGTTAGGTCAGTTACGACATTGAATATTATTTTCTTTTTGCATGTCTAGAGCAAAGAATTCCACTACAATGTGATAAGCACAGCTATCATATAGCTCTATATCTCTGTCCATATCCATATATGAGGCAATAGGAATACTCATAACTGAGGGAAAAGGTAGATGTTGGAAGCTTGGATTCAGGAAGGTTTGCTGGGAAGCGTGAGGAGAATGAGGGTAGAGTTGAAGTTTTGAAGAGAATGGAAACCTTCAGTACAGCAGGCAGAGAGGATGCTGGGCAGATGCTCCCACACTTGCTCAAGTGACAAAACCTGCAGGAGTCGAGGCCTCTCTGTGAGTCACTGAGAGACAGCAATGGATTTAATACACGTCTTACTAATGGAATTTAGTAACTTCATGTATTTGTCTATTTTAAGTCTACATTGCTCAGATATGTTGTATTTGATTTTACAAGCTATAAAAACAGTGCATAGTCATCTGTACTTGTCCTCTGGAAATCACTCCCTAAGAGGATGATAAACACCTCTGAGATTTGCCTCCATATTTAATTACTGATGTGACTATGGATGAGAAAGGACATGGTGACTGAATTATGCTTGTGCTTGTGATGAGCACACCCAATTTTCTAATATGTGCTGCCGACAGAAACATGGGTGATTAAGCTCAATGACTCTTAGTCACAGGTGCATTTTCAGCATCTCTAAAGATTCCTGTCTTACCTTCGCTCCATCAGCCATAAAATGCTAAACCCTTTCCATGGCATTTAAAGAGCAATTAAAAAGGAATATTTAGCAGCTCTCCTGCCCACCTGTGACTATGCAGGTGCCTTTCTTTTTCATTCTCCTTTTGCTAATAAACCTGTCCTTTTAAAATGTAAACAAAGAAAAATAAAAATGAACATTTAGAAATATTATTGAGAGGTAGTGTCCCTGTAGAAGTGCTTTCCTCCCCCTCACCCCATTATTAGTTTCCTCTTTCTCCTCTTCCCTCCCTCCCTCCCTCCCTCCCTCCCTCCCTCCCTCCCTCCCTCTCTCTCTTTCTGTCTCTCACTATTTGGACTTGCTGATCTACGAGTGTTAGAAGAAATTTAGAGAAATTTCAACTACAGTAACAGAGGAATGAGTGATTCTGCTTAATTTTTCTTTAGCCCTGATGTTGAAGTTGGTGCTGAGGGCAGAAAAGGATCTTAAAGGTGAAGCATCTTTAAGAGAAAGACATTGGAGTAAGTCTGTTTTGGGCTATACTAAATTTATAAATTCTCATATTTTTCAAGGAAGAAAGGACATAAAGTTTTTCCTTCTCCTTTTCTCTCTGCATCTGACAAACGGGGCTATTATGTTCTTGTGGTCACATCATCATGGTGAGCCATCAACTAGTCAGGAGGGTGCAGACATCTGGTTAACCACACAGCTTGCTAATATACGAGGTAGACAAAGGCTGAAGAGGAGGGGGGCTTGTGGGAGTTGAGTTGGGTGTGATACAGACATAAAGCCTAGGTAATCTAAGCGAGTGATCAGCTTTGCTAATATTTTGCTTAATAACACCTATTCAAGGGCAGAAGTTAAAACCAGTTATGCACTATGTGCTCCTCTACCATTCCAAAAATGATGGTAAATACTCTGAAACTCCTCATTAAAGAAATATTAACCAAATGCTGAATCCCATTTGCAGATACTTCTTTTTTTTTTCTTTTTTTTAATAGAGGCATGTTTTATTTATTTATTTAATTTGTTTGTTTGTTTTGTTTATACATGCACTGGGTACAGTCAGAAGCGCGGGAGGGTGAGAGAATTCACCAGAGCCAGGGCGGGGAGCAGAGCAGGCAGAAGGACCGAAGTACACTGCTGAGGGGAGCAGCGGGCGGCAGGAGAGGTCTGCGCGCCATGTGGGACCCTCCTCCGGTGGCCGGGGAGCAGCCGGGGATCGAACCGGCGCCGCAGAGGCCGCGGGCAGCTTCGCAACCCAGCGCTCAACTGCTGCGCCACCGGGGAGGCCCTGCAGATACTTCTTGATAGGAAAAAATTTACACTTTGTAAAATAATTACAGCTTGCAGATATTTTTGTTCTTTTCTGTAACTTTCCTAAGTGTAAAACTCTTTGCTCAAAGAGACAGTAACCAAACAAAGAGATACCCCACCGACTGGGAGAACATTTTTGCACACAACACTAATGATAAAGGACTGAATACAAAAGTCTACAAAGAGCTGAAGAGACTAAAAAAAAAAAAAAAAAAAACAACAAAGTAAACAATCCAGTCAAAAAATGGGCATAAGAGCTAAAAAAGGAACTTCTCCAAAGAAGAAATGCAAATGGCCAAAAAGCGTATGAAAAAATGTTCAGCATCACTTGTAATCAGGGAAATGCAAATCAAAACTACAATGAGATACCATCCTATACCAGTGAAAATGGCACATATTAAAAAAATTAGCTACAACAAATTGTGGCAAGGATGTGGAGTAAAAGGAACTCTCCTGCACTGTGGAAAGCTGTGTGGAGATTCCTCAACCTGCTAAAGATGGAGCTTTCATATGATCCAGCAATTGCTCTCCTAGGTATTTACCCAAAGGACACAGAATCATTAATTCAAAAGCTATAGAAACAACCCAAATACCCCAAAATAGATGACTGGATCAAGAAGATGTGGTACATGTACACAATGGAATATTACTCAGCAACCAAAAAAGATATAAACTCATGCAATTTGCAGCAACATGGATGGAGCTGGAAGGGATCATGCTCAGCGAAATAAGCCAGAAAGAAAAAGAAAAATACCGGATGGTCTCACTCATAGCAGGAATTTAGAAGACCTAAATAAGGGGTCAGGAAAAAGACTAATTATAATAAAGTAAAAATCAAAATCAACAAGCAACTATAAACCAGAGACGCACTATGGAGTTGGGGGGAGGGATTAGGGTCAAAATAAGGGGGGTGGGAATTGCATGGGGAATATAACCAAGATGAAAATGCATACATTGTGCAAAAATGAAAAATGATGTAAAAAATATATAAAATAAAATTAAATTTAAAAAAACCTCTGAGCAAAGAGGTAGACAAAAGATTTGGTTTTCAAATAGAAATATAGTTTCTTGAAACAGAGCTTTTGCTAAACTTTCAGCAGCAGGTAGTTTGAGGTTATATTCTATGGTGCTTGGCTTCTTTCACTTTAGCATAATGTTTTTAACATTCACTCATGTTGTGTGTCGGTGGTTTGCTCTTTCTCTTTGGTTGAATAGTATGCCATTGCATACAT
This sequence comes from Talpa europaea, assembly GCF_964194135.1. Lineage (NCBI taxonomy): Eukaryota > Metazoa > Chordata > Mammalia > Eulipotyphla > Talpidae > Talpa > Talpa europaea. The sequence goes on from NC_140068.1 coordinate 80,948,702, forward strand.
ATGCTAAATTTTATTTATTCCTATACTGGTCGATAGACAGTTGAGTCATTTGATGTTTCTGGTTATTATGACTTGAAATTTGCGTTTAGGTCTTTGTATGGACATGTGTTTTCATTTCTCCTGAGTAAATACTGAAGAGTCGGTTTGCTGGAACTTATGATAAAAGTATGGCTAACCACCAGACTATTTTCTAAAGAGACTGTGTCTCTCCACTTGCTTCTACATCCTTGTCAGTATCTGGAATTGTCAGTTTTAGAATTTTAGTTACCCTAGTGGGTGTGTAAGAGCATCTCAATATTATTTTACTTTGCATATCATATTACATTGATTTATAACATTAAAATCTGTTCTTTCATTTAGACTTTACTGTTTGAGTCCATTCGTGTATAAGTGGTGGACCATATGTACCAACAGCTCTGTCTTAGATAACGCCTTTATCAATTGACTTTCCACCTATCTTTATGTCACCTTATCCTGATCTTGTTAGGCTTTCTACGAATCTCTCTTCAAAGCATATGTGTCTTTACTGACATGTGTCCTTTACTGAGTAAAGTGGTTCTGGTTTTATTTGTCATTAATATGAATTTACTTTTTCATTTTCTCTCTATCCCCTGGTAGACTGACATTCACCTTTATCCTGTGCCCACTCCAAATGATACTGGATTTGTTGGCTTTCATATCTGTGCCATAGTCTCTTAATCATAGTCATGTATTGGAATCATATATTGGAACTGGTCAGTCATCACTGATCACTTCTATTTCCTTCCTGCATTGTTGCTATTCACAGAGCGCAGTGATTCCGACGGACCTGTTCCATTTGTAACCAATCTTTTGAGCAAGAGGCCTGAACAGCAGAGTCTTAGGCAACTGAAATCATATCACAGGGGTTGGGGATATATCTTTGAATGCCATCTTTATAAAGATGAAAGCTGAAGATACAGATCTTAGGAGCATATCCCCATTTACAGTACAAAACAACAAAATGAAGCCAATATAAAGACTGAAAAATTAACTGAGAGATGAAGTAGAATGCCACCGAATCACAGAAATCAGGGCATGAGAGTATTAGGAATGAGAGGCTGTTCAATAGTGTTAATATGACTCTGAGGCTTTGAAGGAGATAACTGTGAAGGTGCCACTGAATTCGAATTTGTAAAATACTTGAAACTTTGCAAAGTATAGTTGTAGCAGTAAACTCAGAAGCCTGAATGCATGGAATTAGATAATGAGAAGTGGTGGAGCCAAGGGTAGATTAAGCAAAGCAGCCATAAGTATGCTTTCATCAACCATCCTTTGCTCCTCCCCACAGGGGAAGAGGTTAGCATCCTTCAGTGCTTTAGATTTTACCTGGTTTTGCTAATGGAACATTATTCTTTAGATCTCTTCTATACCTTGAACTTCTGGTCATTTCCTCTCACTTTACCAACATGCTCATGAATGCTTAACCTACAAATTAATTACATGTTTCTATGACCCTTACTCGATCTCCTTCCATTTTATAGTCAAGCTACTTGGAAAAGTGTTTTTTCTTGTTTCTTCCACTTTCCTTCAATTCGCAACTCAATCTATTCTAATCTAATTTTGGCCTCCACCATTCCAAAGAAGCATCTCCCTGAAGAGCTTAGTGTCTTGAGTTTTTCAGTCTAACAAGCTCTTTTCAGGTCACAATTCCAGTAACATTTCTTGATATCTGACTGTATTAACCACTTCCTCTAAGATCTCTATTCTGTTAACTTTCTGAATTTTTCTAATACATCTTGAATTGCTTTTTCTTAAGTCTCCTGAATGACTCTTCTTCCTCTTGATCATTAGATATCAAAGTTCGTCAGGATTTTATCTTCTGTCGTTGGATTCATTCACCCCATAACTGCTCTTCAGGAGTTGCCGACAACAATATTACTCTAATAATCACTCACATGTTCATCCTGTGCTGTGGGTGCCACCTGCTTTTGCTTGAGGGACTTTAATTTCCAAAATTCAAGCTCTGATAATTATTAAACTCATTCCTCCATTTTCCCACTGAACACCTCCACATCAATATCTCGCTGGTAGTTCAAAATCACAGCTAATTCACCCTCCATTGACTCCAAACAGAGCCAATATTCGCCCTTCTTCCATCCCTTATCTTACTGAAGGACATTGTCACCCACCTCATTAGTCATTAGAAGTCTGGGCACTTGGGTTTTTTTCCATAGCTTAGCTATTATAAATAGTGCTGCTATAAACACAGCGGTGCAGGTGCCCTTTTGAATTAATGTTTGTGTCCTTTGGGTAAATACCTAGGAGTGGAATTGCTGGATCATATGGAAGCTCTATCTTTAGTAGGTTGAGGAATTGAACACAACCCAAATGCCCCAAAATAGATAAGTGGATCAAGAAGATATGGTACATATACACAATGAAATATTATTCAGCAACCAAAAAAGATAAACTCATGCAATTTGCAGCAATATGGATGGAGCTGGAAGGGATCATGCTGAGTGAAATAAGCCAGAAAGAAAAAAGAAAAATACTGGGTGGTCTCACTCATAGCAGGATTTTAAAAAACCTAAATAAGGGACCAGGAAAAAGACTAATTATAATAAAGAAAAAATCAAAATCAACAAGCAACTATAAATCTGAGACACACTACCCAGGGGGGTTGGGGGGAAAGGAGAGGAGAGATTAGGGTCAAAATAAGGGGGATGGGAATTGTATGGGGAATATAACCAAAATGAAAATTCATACATTGTGCAAAAATGAAAAATGATGTAAGAATTATATAAAATAAAATATATTTAAAAAAAAAAGAAGTCTGGGCACCATCGTTGCTCTTCTCCACATCTGTTTCCTTTTGTTCAATGTCCCCATCAGGTCCTGCTGGTTTTAATTTTATTTTTTATCAATCCATCTCTTTTCATCATTTCCGCTGCCACTACTTATTTTCTCACTCAGCAAAATAGTGTTTTCAATCACTTTATGCTGAGAATGCCATTCGTTTATGCATACAATTTTATTCTTCAAACATACTAAACAACTATCTGCTCTATTCAAAGTACTATTAAAGGGGGCAGAATCAACTCCAAATCAAGTGTTTTATTATGTCTTGAACACTTCCTCTTGACTGCTTCCTCACTAAGCCACAAATCAGGAATATAAACCTTAACTGAACGCTCCTCTAGTATCACCTTACTGTGATAAGCCCCAAGCCCCAGGCTGGCTCCTCTGCACATTATGAAATCCATCACTTGCCAAGTCGGATTGAAGTCAAATACATTAATTTGGAGGAGATTAAATTGCTGTTAGTGAAGTAAAACGAGGTCAGTGAAGTAAAAGTAGAATGGAAAAATTAATAGTTATTGGTGGCAAGATGTGAGGGTTGTCACATCAACTTTAGCCATCTTTGACACTCACCTCCTCTAAACATAATCAATTTACTGTCCTCTTCTCTTATGTCCTCATGTCCCCTCTTACCCAGTTAAAATTCCATGGTCAATTATTACAATTTCTCCCTTTGCCCATGACCTCAGTCCCTTGCTTCGCTCACTTGGCCAAATTCAAAGGGTAAAACCCCAACCCCAGCTAAATTAAAGCTTCCACTTATTCTATCCACAAACCTATACTACGGAAAGTGGATGGAGAAAAACAGCAACCCTGCTGATTAATCTCACTTTAAATCTATGACCACTAACCGCTAACCTCAACAGGACTGGTAATGCTGCCCAGACATTCATTTGCTCCCTCATTCTCATACATGGCCACAGTATTTCATGTTTTCTTGTATTTTCTGGTGTCAGTTACTAATTTATTGCCTCTCATCCCAAATATACTTTGGCAGATATACTCCTCAAATCTCCAGCACTTCTACCATAGTCACTCTTGGTAGATGACCTTGCTTTTTATTTTATTCAGAAGATAAAAGAAGCCAGAAGAGACTTTAAGTCCTATACACATATTCACCTACTTGAATTTGCCTACTTACCTGTTTCTCAGGATGACTGACTATACAAGTCAAGGCTAACCCCTGCATTTATTCACTGGCTTCCATCCCCTGTCTCCTATTGAAGCTCATTGCTTCAGAATTCTTCCCTACAAAGGTATGTTGGTAGTTCTTACATCATTCAAGTTACCATAGATACTTCTAAAAGAGTAATGCCACCATGAAGACACAAATAATTGAATATAATTTTACATAGCATTACATCCTCATATCATACTGTTGGTTTTTTTTTAAGATTTATTTATTTATTTATTATTTATTTATTTATTTATTTATTTATTTATTTATTTATTTATTTATTTATTTATACAAGCACTGGGTACAGTCAGAAGCGCGGGAGGGTGAGAGAATTCACCAGAGCCAGAGCGGGGAGCAGAGCAGGCAGAAGGACCGAAGTACACTGCTGAGGGGAGCAGCGGGCGGCAGGAGAGGTCTGCGCGCCATGTGGGACCCTCGCTGGTGGCCGGGGAGTGGCCTGGGATCGAACCGGCACCACAGAGGCTGCAGGCAGCTTCGCAACCCAGTGCTCAACTGCTGCGCCACCCGGGAGGCCCAATATCATACTGTTTTGATCCATGTTACTTACCCCAGATATTTTTGTGTGTTTATTTTCTCTTATTTAATAAGTGTCAGGCTTTTCTGCCCTCCCGCCATTAGGATAGATGACGGAACCCTGTAGTCCAGAATGCATGCTTGATGGCGGGCACCTGAAGTAGGATGTGGGCATACGTAGATGGAATTCACCTGGGCTAAGACTGGACTTATAAGGGCGGCGTCATGGGGATGCCAGCAGAAGCAGGAGAAGCAGAGAGCAGAACCAGGAGAGGAGCAGAGAACAAGGTCACCAGAGTACGCCAGAGAGCCAGGATAAAGTGAAGACTTGCTGGGGGCTGGGAGGCCTGCTGTGTACCTGGTAAATCCCAATAAAAGCCTGCAAAAGCCACTGAGGGCTCCAGGACTCCTCCTTTACCTGGTCTGCTGGATTAGAAAATCTGCTCCACCCCTTCATAAGGTTATTATAATTGTTATACAGATCTTTCTCTACTTATAAAGAGGTTACATCCTGATTATAAGTTGAAAGTATTGTAAGTTGAAAATGTATTTAGAAATTTTGGGTGTTCATTTTCTCTTATTTAATAAGTAAAGTTATTATGACTTCTTTGCTGCCCTATCAGCATCTCTGCCTGTAATAGGGTAATCGTTGCAATAAATGTTTACACAATGGTACATGATCCAAATTGAAGGCATGCAATTTTCAGTTGGACCTAAGAAAAACTTTGATTTTTTGTGGGTAATGAAATACAGATTGTGACATGTCCACATTTGAAGATTTTTTAAAATAAAATTGATAATGTTTTTGTGCATGCATTACATCCTTATATCATAGTGTTGTTATGATCCATGTTACTTACCACCAATTAATTCTGTGTGTTTACTTTCTCTTATTTCATAAGTAAGGTTAGTAAAATTATTATACAGACCTTTCTTATCTTTTGACTGAAAAATGCCCATTCGAACTTTCTTCTAGCATCAACTATTTCATAACTATCCTTATAGTCATCCAGTAAAACTCATCTAAGGCCTACTCCTCCAGGAAGGCTCTAGGCAGATAAAGGTGAATGAACCAATCTTCTCACCTTTGATTTCCCAGTAATTAACACAGCAGCAGTGACACAGACATCCTTAATAAAGGTCAATTTAGGATCAAATCTCTATCACCATCATCGTCACCATCACCATCATACACATTTGGCACACATCTGGGTAAATGCAAACCACTGTTCATTGTTACTCCTTTCAGGAACTCATGAGGGTAACCTACCTGTGGTATTCTGGCATGAGGTATCTGACATACAGGTCACTTTTGATCTGAGTCTTTTAAGTCTGCTTGCTTTTAACCACAGATATATATGGACTTCCCCTACACCAACAAGAATGAGCTACGTGCTTTGAGAATCAGTTTTATCAGCTCTGTCCCAAATTATACACTGGGTAAGAGTTTGTCCCCAATAAATGGAGGAAGCATGGTGACAAATGACCACTTTTCATGTCCCCATGACTTTCTCATTACTGGTAGCACAGTCTTTCCTAATTGCTTTTTTTTGTGACAGGCTGGGAACTTCTGAGCCTGGATTTTGAATCTGACTTTGTTCAAGGAAACAAAAAAATCCCTTGTCATGCCTTAGTTTTTTCTTTTTCTCAAGGCCTGAATTACTCTCTTATTTATCTCTGCAACTATCATGAAACTTGCCAGGAAAGGATCAAATTCCTTTCCTTGGGTGGATTTCCTCCCAACTATTCCATCCAAAAGTGAAGTGCCTTTATTTTGAAAGTCTTTGACATTTATAAGCTGCCCATAATCCAGCCCATGTTATACCATGAAACTCTGATAATTTCTTCATAATTATTCTCCATCCTTACTCCACTGATTCCATAAAAACATAAGCTCTTTGAGGATAAGAAGGTTATTTATCTTTAAATATCTCCTTAGCCCCTACCATGGTTTTAGTTTTAATTAATTGAGGTACCAATGGTTTACATCATTACTTGTTTTCGGATGGGCAGGATCTTCTTCAGTGGTCGTTACTACACCACACCTGCCACCAAAGCATCCATCATCATTGTGCAGCCTCCTTACTTTGTTCTTATGCCTTCTCCTCCTGCCCTGGCAGTCTCTGTCCTGTAGTCAGCTTTCTAGGTGTAGCGGCAGAACTGGCACTGAGCGGGATCTTTATGACCTGGGCAGGATCTTTATGACCCAAGCAGACATATTAAAGGAGAGTCCTAGGAGCCCTTGGTGGCTTTTTCAGGGTTTTTATTGCTACACGTTAGGCAGGAGTGCGGGGGTGCCAGGAGGCGGCCCCCGAGAGTCCTCGCTTTTCTGGGCTCTCCACGTTCTCTCGTGGCCTTTGCTTCTCTGCTTGCTCTCTTCTGATCTCTCTTTTGCTCTGCTGTTTCACTGGCATTCCCGTGATGCCGCCCTTATAAGCCCAGTCTCTCAGCCCAGGTGTACCCACCTACATATGCCCACACCCTACTCCAGGTGCCCGCCATCAGGCTTGCATTCAGGACTGAAGGTTTCCATCATCTATCTTAATGGTGGGAGGACAGAAAAGCCTGATACTTTTTTACCTTACCCTACACTAGGGTTTGTAGTTAGCTTGTGATTATATGATCATTTGCTGGGTATCTCTATATTCCACATATAAGTCACACCATCCTGTATTTGTCTTCTTCCTTCTGATTTATTTTGCTTAGCATAATCCCTCTGGCTCCAACCATATTGCTGCAAATGATAAGAGTTTATCTATTTTGAAAGTTGAATAGCATTCTCTCTTTCTCTCTCTCTAGCTCTCTTTCACACACACACACACACACACACACATTTTTCTGATCCACTCATCTGTATTTGGGCACTCGGGTTGTTTTCATAGCTTGGTGTAGGGTAAAGAAAATGTCAGGCTTTTCTGCCCTTCCGCCATCAGGATAGATGATGGATCCTTGTCCTGAATGCATGCCTGATGGCGGGCACCTGGAATAGGGTGTGGGCATAGGTAGATGGGATTCAGCTGAGCTAAGACTGTGCTTTTAAGGGCGGCGTCATGGGGGGATGCCAGCAGCAGCAGTAGCAGCAGCAGCAGTAGCAGCAGCAGCAGTAGCAGCAGCAGCAGCCCCAGCCAGCAGCAGCAGAACCTGAAGGAGAAGCCGACACAGAAGCAGAGAACGCCAGAGAGCCCAGATAGAGTAAAGACTTGCTGGGGGCTGGGAGGCCTGCCAGCCTCCCAGCCCCCCAGCCAGCACCCCTGCCTGCCATATGCCTGGTGAACCCCAATAAAAGACCTGCAAATCCACTGAGGACTCTGGCTCCTCCTTTACCCGGTCTGCATGGGATCAGAAAACCTGCACTGTGCCCAGTCCTGGCCTTTACAATTGGCGTAGCCGGCAGGATCCATGCAGACGGGTATTGGAGCCCTCTGAAGACCTGGAGGGACTAAGGAGAACAGACTTTGCCTGTGATGACACTGGAGACGCCATGGCGGCACAGAAGGTGGACAACGTCCACGAGCTACAGGACGAGACCTGGTGTGGAAGAGACGCCCGAGAGGACCAGCCAACGATACTGGAAAGGACCAGCCAACGACACTGGAAAGGACCAGCCAACGATACTGGAAAGGATGAGCCAATGACCCCTGAGGCAGCAGGCCGTTGCTGACGCAAGGAGAGGCCAATGGTCTTCAACTGATGGACATGGACTGATAAACTTGGACTGACAATCCCGCCAGAAGGCGGAGGACCTTGCAGGTTGATATGTTTTGGGACCCTGGGGGTGGAACAGTTTTGTTTGTAAACCCCAAGAGATGGGAATCTGGGGGTGGCCAGTGGGCCTAGATGGCCAAAAGCAGCCTGTGCATGCCCAGCAGCCAGGTGGAGGAGAAAAGCCAACTAAGTAGGCAAAAGCTGGTACTGATGCTAAGTTGAGAAGCCCTAAGTGGCTGTTAAGCAGCCTGGGTATGCTGAAGACCTGTGAGTCTCGTAAAATCACCTGTGGGTGATGCCCTGCTCATTCTTGAGTGAGGGTGAGGAGCTGAGGAACCTGTCCTTGGGGGACGGGTGGGGAACGTGGCTTGGGGTGGAGCCCAAGCCACATGTAGAGTTTTGATCCCCAACCCATGTGCTTGTGCAGTGGGTTGGCTTGAGGGCAGGGGTCTGCGAGTCGCATGGATGGCTATGAAGGCCGAGTGTTGGAGCGACTGCAGACAGAAACCCTGAGGGTTGGCGATTACCCCCAACAGAATGAAATTGCCAATCCCAGAGCTAGTGCATCCTGGGGGTGGATGCTGTGTGTGCCTTGTAGCCGAGACTACAGCCAGAGAAGGCCAGGAAGCCTGACGGCTCCTGGTGTGATATAGTAGATGCTGTGAGTGATTCCCCTCCCTTGTATGAGCAGTGCCTTCGGCAGCAGATTTGGTGGCTTATCTGCTGGTACCAATAATTGTCTTTTGCACTAGGTTGGTGCCCTGCCTGGACTTATTTGTGTTCTGTTGTATTTTGTTATATTGTATTTTGTTATATTTGATGTATTTGCTTTTGTGGGCCATGGCTGCATTGTTTGTTTGCTTAGAAAATTGTATATATATGTATAGACTGTATGGCAGAAAACCCTGAGGGGGTGGACTGTAGGGTAAAGAAAATGTCAGGCTTTTCTGCCCTTCCGCCATCAGGATAGATGATGGATCCTTGTCCTGAATGCATGCCTGATGGCGGGCACCTGGAATAGGGTGTGGGCATAGGTAGATGGGATTCAGCTGAGCTAAGACTGTGCTTTTAAGGGCGGCATCACAGGGGGACGCCAGCAGCAGCAGTAGCAGCAGCAGCAGTAGCAGCAGCAGCAGCCCCAGCCAGCAGCAGCAGAACCTGAAGGAGAAGCCGACACAGAAGCAGAGAACGCCAGAGAGCCCAGATAGAGTAAAGACTTGCTGGGGGCTGGGAGGCCTGCCAGCCTCCCAGCCCCCCAGCCAGCACCCCTGCCTGCCATATGCCTGGTGAACCCCAATAAAAGACCTGCAAATCCACTGAGGACTCTGGCTCCTCCTTTACCCGGTCTGCATGGGATCAGAAAACCTGCACTGTGCCCAGTCCTGGCCTTTACACTTGGCTATTGTAAATAGTGCTGCAATGAACATGTTTCCCTTTGAATTAGTATTTGAATTCTTTGGGTAGATTCCTAGGAGTGGAATTGATGAGTCATATGGTAGATCCATTTTTAATATTTTGAGAAACTACCATTCTATTTTCCATAGGGACTGACCCAGTCTACATTTGCACAAGAGTGTAAGAGACTTCCTTTCTCTCCACATCCTCATCAGCATTTCTTGTTTCTGATCTTTTTGACATTGGTCATTCTCACTGATGTGAGATTGTATCATATTGTGGTTTTGATTTGCAGTTCCCTGACAATAAGTGATGAGCATTTTATCACGTGCTCATTGGCCATCCATTTGTCTTCTTTGGAGAAGTGTCCATTTAGTTTTTCTGACCATTTTTTGATTGGATTATTTTCTTTCCATTTAGTTGTATGGATTCTATGCAGGTCTTGGATTTTAGCCCTTGTCAGATATGTGGTGTTCAAATACTTTCCCCCACTCAGCAGGACATGTTTTTATTTTCCTGACTACTTCTAAAAGTAAAGAAGCTTTTTAGTTTAGTATATTCCCAATTGTTTACATTTTCTTTTGGTTTCCTGTTTCTGGAGACAAATGCATAGGCACCTCTGAAGTCTGTGTTTTGTAATATTTTATCTACTTCTTCTTCAATGTGTTTTATGCTTTCAGATTTTACTTCCAAGTCTTTTATCCATTTTTGAGTTGACTTTTGTTTATGCTGTGAGAAAGAAGTCTAGTTTTATTCTTTTGCATACTCTCCCAGTTTCCCCAACACCATTTATTAAAGAGGCTTTCCTTGCTCAAATGTATATTATTGACTCCTTGTCATAGATTAACTGCCCATACAGATGTGGACTTATCTCTGGGCTTTCAATTCTATTCCAATTTCAATTCTATTAGTCTGTGTATCTGTTTTTGTACCAGGACCATACTGTTTTGATTATTATAGTGTTGTAGTACAATTTAAAGTCTGGGCATGTGCTGCCACCTTGCTTCCTCTTTTTTGTCAGAATTGCTTTGGCTATTGGGGTCTTTTGGGATTTCATATGAATATCAGTAATGCTTTTTTATTTCATTTAAGGATGCCATTGAAACTAAGTAATTGTACTATATATGTTATATATATATATATTGCTTTGAGTAAGATGACCATTTTGACACTGTTTAGTCTTAAAATCCATGAGTAAGTAAAATTTTTTCCATTTCTTCATGTCTTCTATTTCTTTCAACAGTGTTTTATAATTTCCTTTGGAGAGGTTCTTCACCTCCTTTGTTAAGTTTATTCCTGGCATTTAATTATTTTTGGTGTTATTGTAAATGGGACTACTTTCTTAATTTCTTCCTCTTCTAGATTATTGTTTGCATAAAGGAAAGTTACTGATTTTTGTGTATTGATTTGTAGTGTGCCAATTTGCTGAACTGATTTATTGTTTTGATCAGTGTTTTAGTGGAGTCTTTAGGGTTCTTCCTATATATTATCATGTCATCTGCAAATAATGATAGCTTTCTTTCTTTCCCAATTTGGATTCCTTTTGTATTTAGTTATCTGTATTGTCTAGCTAGAACTTCCAATACCATATTGAATCATAGGGTGAAAATGGACATCTTTGTCTTATACCAGTTCTTAGTTGAAAACACTCAGTTTTTCATTACTGAGAATGATTTTATCATTTATGGTCTTTATTATGTTGAGGTATGTTCCTTCTATCACCAGTTTTTTTAGGGTTTTCATCATAAATGAACATTGAATCTTATCAAATGATTTCTCTGCATCTATTGATATGATCATGTGGTTTTTATCTTTCCTTTTATCAACAAGGTGAATTACCTTAATTGATTTTCAGATATTCAACTATCTTTGAATCTCTGGTATAAATCCCAATTGGTTATGGTATATGATGTTTTTAATGTATTGTTAGATTTGGTTTGCTGAGATTTTGTTGAAGATTTTTTGCATCTTTGTTCACTAGGGAAATTGGTCTCTAGTTTTCTCTTTTTTGTGTGATAACTTTGTTTTGGTGTCAGGTTGATGTTGATCTCACAAACTGTTTTAAAATATTGCCTTTTTTTTCAAATTTTTGAGAGTTTGAGCAAGATAGATGTTAGCCTTTCTTTGAAGAATTTACTCACTTGTAAAGTCAATTGATCTTGGATTTTTGTTTTTTGTGAGTTTTAATTACTGTTTCAACTTTCTTACTTGTAGTTGGTCTGTTCAGTTTTCTATTTCTTCCCTACTTAGTTTGGATAATTGTATATTTAAAAGAATCTGTCCATCTCTTCTAGGTTGTTGAACTTACTGGCATATAAATATTCATGGCAGTCTCCTACAATCCTATTAATTTCTGAGATGTCTGTTGCAACTTCTCATCTTTTATTTCTGATCCTATTTATTTGAGTTTTGTGATCCTAGCTAGAGGTTTGTCTTTTAGTTTGATTAATCTTTTGAACTGTCTTTTAAATTTCTACTTCATTTATTTCTGCTCTAATTTTTACTGCTTCCTGTCTTCTTTTGGCTTTTGGTTTTGTTTGTTCTTTTTTTAGTTCCTTAAGGTGGCAGATGAGATTATTTATTTAAACTCTTTCTTATTTGTTACTCTGGGCCTGTATGCTATATAATTCCTTCTTTTTAATGCTTTTTCTGTGTCCCCTAAGTTATAGAAGGTTGTGTCCTCATTGTCATTTGTATTGAGGTATTTCTTTTTTTTTTTTAAATTTTATTTTTATATTCCCCATACAATTGCAACCCCCTTATTTTGACCCCAATCCCTCCTTTGCCCCCCCCCCCATAGTGTGTCTCTGGTTCATAGTTGTTTGTTGATTTTGATTTTTTCTTTCGTATAGTTATTCTCTTTCCTGGTTCCTTATTTAGGTTTTCTAGATTCCTGCTATGAGTGAGACCATCCAGTATTTTTCTTTTTCTTTCTGGCTTATTTCGCTGAGCATGATCCCTTCGAGCTCTATCCATGTTGCTGCAAATTGCATGTGTTTATCTTTTTTGATTGCTGAATAATATTCCATTGTGTATATGCACCACATCTTCTTGATCCAGTCATCTGTTTTTGGGCATTTGGATTGTTTCCAAAGCTTAGCTATTGTAAATAGTGCTGCTATCAACATAGGGGTGCAGGTGCTCTTTGGTATTGATGTTTCTGTGTCCTTTGGGTAAATACCTAGGAGTGGAATTGCTGGATCATATGGAAGCTCTATCTTTAGTAGATTGAGGAATCTCCACACAGCTTTCCATAGTGGTTGGACCAGTTTGCACTCCCACCAGCAGTGCAGGAGAATTCCTTTTTCTCCACATCTATCTTGAGGTATTTCTTCTTTGATTTCCTTATTAATGCAATAGCCACTCAGTAGTGTACAGTTCATTCTTTATATATTAGAAGTTTTTCCTGCTTTCTTTTTTGGTTGAGTTCTACTTTGGTACCTTTTTGGTCATAGAAGTTGTATAGTATGATTTTAATCTTTATGAATTTATTGATACTTATCTTCTGACTGAATATGTAATCAATTCTGCAGAATGTCCCATGTGCACTTGAGAAAAATGTGTATTCTTAGTAGCCTATTAATGGCTACTAAGCCCATTAGGTCTAATTCTTTCTAAGGCTATTGTGTCCTTATTTATTTTTCATTTGATTGATCTGTCTATTGGTGAAGGCACAGTTTTCAAATCCCCCACCATGAATGTATTTTTCCCAATGTCTGTTTTCAGATTGGCTAGTGATTGCTTATCTAGTTGGGTAATCCTTCATTGGTGCACATATATTGGTGAGTATTATGTTTTCTTGTTGTATTGCTCCCTTAATTATTATATAGTGTCCATCCCTGTCCCTTGTTACCATTTTTAGCTGGACATCTATTTTATCCGATATAAGTATGGCCTGCCTTTTTTTGGGTCCCCTTTGTTTGTAAGATTGTTTTCCATCCCTTACTCTGAGCCTATGCTTATCTTTGGGGCTCAACAGCAGAAAGTTGGATTCTGTTTTTCTACTTTATTCAGATGCTTGTGTATTTTAATTAGTGAATTCAGCCATTTGCATTTAGAGTGATTATTGACATATGAAAGCCTGTTATTGTCACTTTGTCCTTAATTTTGTGGTTCTATCTACATCTTTGTTCAGTTCTTTGTGGATGTTCTTCTCTTAGATTTAGATACTAGAGTTCCTTTCAACATTTACGGGAGGGGGGCTAGTGTTTGTAAATTCTTTCAGATTCTGTTTTTCTGAGAAGACCTTTATTTCTTCCTCATTTTTAAAAAAGATTTATTTATTTATTTGTTTGTTTGTTTGTTTGTTTGTTTGTACAAGCACTGAGTACAGTCAGAAGCGTGGGAGGGTGAGAAAATTCACCAGAGCCAGAGGGGGGAACAGAACAGGCAGACCGATGAAATACACTGCTGAGAGGAGCAGGGGATGCAGCAGGAGAGGTCTGTGCACAATGTTGGTCCCTCGCTGGTGGCCAGGGATCAAACTGGTGCTGCAGAGGCTGCGGGGCAGCTTCGCAGTTATTTTTAAGTATTTTGATTATGTCATCTCATCTTCTCCTTGCCCATGGTGTTTCTTCAGAGAAGTCTGATGTAAGCCTGATTGGGGTTCCTTGATAGTTTTTCTATTTCTTCCACCTAGGCACCTTCAATATTTTTTCTTTGTCTTGAATTCTTGGAAGTTTCACTACTTTTTGTCCTGATGCTGGTCTCATTTTGTTAAGGTGCTCTGGCATTCTTTTAGCTTCATAGATTTTCATATTTTGTTCCTTCTCCACATTTTGGAAACTTTTCTCAATTATTTCTTTAAGTTCTCTGGTCCCTTCTCTCATTCTTCAGCTTTGGAATACTCATTATTCTTATATTGTCTTTCCTCATGGAGTCAGATAATTCTTGAAATGATCTGTTTCTTCATTTTTTTCTTTGTATCTCTTTTCTTCCATATGATTTGTGTGTGTGTGTGTGTGTGTATTATTACCTCAAGGTCTCTAATTTAATCTTTCATTTGATCTATGCTGTTTCCACAGCTCTCTCCAGCATTTTTTATTTCCTCTACCTTTTTACATCATGCAATCTGCTTTTTGTTTAAAGCTTCAATTTCGATATTCTTTTTGTTAATTTTATTTCTCATGATATTCATTTGTTTCTCTGATTTTCTTCTATTTCTTTGAATTTCTTTATGATGACAACTTTAAATTCTGTATCTGATAGGGAGAAAAGATGTTCCATGTCCTGCAGTTAGGGTCTGTAGATTTGTTCTCTCTTGGTGGTGTGGGATTCCCCTGTGTGCTCAGATTGGCATTTGTGGTCTCTTATCAACTCACTTTCTGAAAATTATGGGTGCAGAGTTTCCATGATTCCAGCAGATGGCGGTGCAATGACAGGGAGAGCTAGTCTGCATATGGGTCTTCAATGAGGCAAGGTGTGCTTAGAGGGGTCTGTGGCTCTTGGGGATGCTCTTTTCTGTTGCTGACTTGGCCTGTGCCAGTGTCTGTGCTGTTGGCCCTTTTCTCTGGGACTCAGAGCAGCACCTCTGCTGTTTGCAGGTTGGGCCCCTAGGGCAACCCAGGTGAACCTCTCCTACCTCCATTCCATGTACCCCGCTCCCCACAACGTTCACAACAGTCCGTCCTCCGCTAGATCTTCAACACTCAGCTTTGCCTTCCCTAGGCACTGATATGAGCCATGTTTTCTGCCTGACATCTGCTTCTCCTTCCATGCACCCTTTCTTCTCCTTACACGAATTTTCTCCTCATCCTTTTTTGCTGTGCTCAGCTAGTGTTTGCCCCTGGCTATGTTGTTGTGATGCCATCTGAGAACTGATAGTGGGATTTGGTAACATGAAGTCATTGGTGACAGTAACAGAAAACATTTTGGAAGAATGATGGGATTGAAAGTTTGATTAGAGTGAGTGTTATAATACTTTTAAATATTTCCCAATTCCAGAGGTGGAAAACTATTATTAATATATTAGTATTTCAATCTGTGATCTTTCTTATTTAAAAATTTAGGAACTTACCTTAGCTCCTGCTGAACTTATTTTCATTTGAGATACAAGGCTGAGAAAGTGAAGATGACCTTATCATAACAACTTTTTAAAAATTTTTTTAAAGATTTTTTATTTTTTATTTTATGTAAGAACTAGGGTATAGGCCAGATGCGCAGGAGGGTGAGAGGATTCACCAAAGACAGAGCGGGGAACAGAACAGGGAGACTGACAAAATACACTCCTGAGGGGAGCAGCGGGCAAGACAGGAGAGGTCTGCTTGCCATGTGGGTTGCTCCGAGGCTGGTGGGGATCAAACTGGCACTGCAGAAGCTGTGGACAGCTTCATAGCGCTGTGCTCAACCACCTGCACCACCAGGGAGGCCCCTATCATAACAACTTTAAATTCTGTATCTGAAAGGAAGAAAGATCTTCTGTGTCCTGTGGTTAGGTTGTGTAGTAGATTTGTTCTCTCAGTGGTAAAGAATATCAATGATGAACCGAATTTGATCAAGACAAATAGTCCATTTGGATAATTTATGCCCCAAGGCAGACTTGTTGAACCAGTCAACTTGAGTATCTCCTTTAATAGTGGTACAAAAGGCAGCATATATGACTACAGGTCTTAATCTTAGGGAACTAATCCAGGAACATAAAAAGGATGAAAGCATATGTTTATTTCAGTGTTACTGTGTGTATGAAATTTTTTTCTTGGTATCTTGAATAAGAAGCTTTGTTTCATGGTGTGTTATTTGGTAGATTTTGTAGTTTTTTTCCAGCTTTCATGGTTTCTTACCTTACTGTACTTTTTTTGCGGGTGCTGCCGCAGGGAGTGCAGTGAGCCCCTGCATGATGACCTGTATCTTTCTTTTTGGTCTTCAAAATGACTCCAGGTTTTGTATGTTAACTCTTTCTTAGAGCCATTTTTATATCATCTTGTATTTTCCTCTCACTGTACTATTGCAGTAAGAATGGAAATGACTTATTTGAATTACCTAACAGCCATTATTTTTTAAAACTGCCAATTTTTAGATCAGAAAGGCACCCCTTCACAAAAGAATAGATGTTTATTTAAAATCAGAAATTGTAATGAAACTAGACCACAGCCTTAACCATACACAAAAAAACAATTCAAAATGGATTAAAAACTGCAACATATGACCTGAAACCATAAAATACATAAAAGGAAGCATCAGGGATAAACCCTTTGTTGCCAGTCTCAGAGTTGTCTTTGCAGAGTTAACTCTAATAGCAAAGGAAACAAAAGCAAAAATAATTGATTCTATCAAACTAAAATGCTCTGCACAATGAAAGATACTATCATCAAAATGAAAAGGCAACCTAGTGAATGGAAGAAGATATTTGCAAGTCATACATCTGACAAGAGGTTAATAGCGAAAATATTTAGCTCCTACAACTCAGCAACAACAGAATAAACAATCTGATTTTAAAAATGGCAAAGAATTTGAATAGATACTTCTCCGAAAAAGACATACAGATGGCCAATAGGTACATGAGAAGATGTGCATCACCATTCATTATTAGGTAAATGCAAATCAAGCAACAATGTGATATTACCTCTCACTTATGAGAATGGCAATTATCAAAAACACAAGACATCAAATGTTGGTAAAGATATGAAGAAAAGGGAAATTTTTGTTCATTGTTTGTGGAAATGTACATTGGAATAGATAGCCACTATAGAAAATAGTATGGTGGGTCATCAAAAAATTAAAAACTGAAATTCTGTATAATACAGTTATCCTACCTCTGGGTAGTTATCTAAAGAATGCGAAAATGTTAATTCAAAGAGATACATACTCCACCTCCCAATGTTCATTGCATCATTGTACAACATGTAAGAGTTGAAAACAACCTAAGTGTAAATGATTGGACCTGGTATATAGACACAATAGAATATTTCATTTCAAATAAAAGATGAAATCTGCCATCTGCAGCAACATGGATGGACCCAGAAGGTATTGTACTAAGTGAAGTAGGTGAGACAGAGAAAAACAATGTATGCTTTTACTCACAAGGGAAAATGAAGAAACAAAGTAAATGAACAAATAAAACAAAAATAAACTCTTAGATTATAAGAACAAAATAATGGTTACCAAATTGGGAAATGGAAGTGGGGGTGGATCAATCAGTAAAAGGAGTCAATTATGTGGTGAAGGATGGAAACTAGACTTCTATTTATTTATTTTTTATTTTTTTAAAGTTTTTATTATTTTATTTTATTTTATTTTTATATTCCCCATACAATTACAACCCCCTTATTTTGACCCCAAGCCTTCCTTTTCCTGCCCCCCACCTCCCATAGAGTGCCTCTGGTTCATAGTTGTTTGTTGATTTTGATTTTTTCTTTCTTGTAGTTATTCTTTTTCCTGGTCCCTTATTTAAGTTTTCTAGATTCCTGCTATGAGTGAGACCATCCGGTATTTTTCTTTTTCTTTCTGGCTTATTTCGCTGAGCATGATCCCTTCCAGCGCCATCCATGTTGCTGCAAATTGCATGTGTTTATCTTTTTTGAATGCTGAGTAATATTCCATGGTGTATATGTACCACATCTTCTTGATCCAGTCATCTATTTTTGGGCATTTGGGTTGTTTCCAAAGCTTAGCTATTGTAAACAGTGCTGCTATAAACATAGGGGTGCAGGTGCTCTTTGGTATTAATGTTTCTGTGTCCTTTGGGTAAATACCTAGGAGTGGAATTGCTGGATCATATGGAAGCTCTATGTTTAGTAGGTCCAGAAATCGCCACACAGCTCTCCATCGTGGTTGGACCAGGGAAACTAGACTTTTAATGATGAACATAAAATAGTTTATACAGATTGATTTATAATGCCTTAGGTACCTCAAACCTATATAGTGTGATGAACCAATGCTACTTTAATAGAAATTTTTTAAAGATTAGAAAATTATAATGAAAATTTTAAATCACCCACTTTTACAAACTGGAGTAATTCCTATTTTCAAAATGTAGTTCTTTCTCATTTTTAAAATGGCTTATTTAAAATAGCTGACCAATTTCTTCTCCTCCTGCTTTTTTTAAGATTTATTTTTATTTATTTATTTTTATTTATTTATACAAGCACTGGGTACAGTCAGAAGCGCGGGAGGGTGAGAGAATTCACCAGAGCCAGAGCGGGGAGCAGAGCAGGCAGAAGGACCGAAGTACACTGCTGAGGGGAGCAGCGGGCGGCAGGAGAGGTCTGCGCCCCAAGTGGGACCCTCCTCCAGTGGCCGGGGAGCAGCCAGGGATGGAATCGGCGCTGCAGAGGCTGCAGGCAGCTTTGCAACCCAGTGCTCAACCGCTGTGCCACCGGGGAGGCCACTCTTCCTGCTTTTTACCCAAAAATATTTAAATTGCATTTTAAATGGTTTTGTAGTATTTTATGACATTATTTTAAAGGAACTAGAAAAAATGAATGAAACCAAAATCTGGTAGAAGGAAGGAAATAATAAAAAATATAGAGGAATTAAATGAACTAGAAGTAAAAAAAAAATAAAACTTCAAAAGAGCAATGAAACCAAAAGCTGGTACTTTGAAAAAAAATAAAATAGTCAAGCCTCAGATTCACTAAGCAAAAAGGGAAAAAACTTAAATAAAATGAGAAATGAAAGAGAAGTTATAATAGACATCAGAAATACAGAGAGTCGTAAGAGACTACTCTTATGGCAACACATTAGAAAATCTGGAATTTATCTGTAATTCTAAGATAAATTCTTAGAAACATATAACTTTTAAAAACTGAACCAGGAAGTAATAGAAAATCTGAATAGAGCAATTTCAAGAAAGGAAAATGAAATATAATCAAAACCCTTCCCTCCATCCTCACCCCCTACTCTGCAAAAAGATCTGGGCAAGATGATTTTACTAGTGAATTCTACTCATTTTGATTCTACAAATCAAAACCACAATGAGATACTATCTCATACCTGTGAGAATGGCCCATATCAGAAGAAACAAATGTTTAAGGAAATATATTGAAAAAGGAATGCTGGCATACTATTGTAGAAATGTAGACTGGTCCAGTCCTATGGAAAGTGTGTGGAAGTTCCTCAAAAGATTAAAAACAGATTTACCATATGACCCAGCAATTCCAATCCTAGGATTCCATGCAAGGAATAAAAAACATCATTATGAAGGTACACTTGCACTCCTAGGTAAGTACACAGCAGTAAGATTTACATTTGCCAAATTGTGGAAACAACCGAAGAGCTCAAAGACAGATGAGTAAATTGGGACAATGTGGTATATATACACAATGGAATACTACACAGCTATAAGAAAAGGATGAACTCTTGCCATCTGGACAACATGGATGGAACTGGAGGGGATCATGCTGAGTGAAATAAGTCATAAGGAAAAAGACAGTACTGCATGACTTCACTTATATGTGGAATATACAGAAACAAAACAAAGTACCAGACAAAACTAAACCAATAAGATTTCTAGAAATATGACTGCAGAATTGAGGTTACCAGAGAGAGAGGGTGGGTGTAGAACGGAGGGGAAGAGGCCTGATGGACTATGGTGGAGGACTGTGGGTGCCTTGGCAGGGTTGTGGTATGGAAACATACATCTAAAGGTATGTGATCCAAGAAGATGTGGTACATATACACAATGAAATATTACTCAGCAATCAAAAAAGATAAACTCATGCAATTTGCAGCAACATGGATGGAGCTGGAAGGGATCATGCTTAGCAAAACAAGTCAGAAAGAAAAAGAAATACTGGATGGTCTCACTCATAGTAGGATTATAGAGGATCCAAATACGGGATCAGGAAAAAAACCCTAATTATAATAAAGTAAAAATCAAATCAATTGGTAACTATAAATCAGAGACACACTACAGTGGGAGAGAAGGGAGTAGGATCAAAACAAGTGTGGGAAGAGCACAAGGGACCATGGTAATAGTTCATGGATGAATGGGTGGTGGGAATTTCACAGGGATTATAACCAAGATGAAAATACATACATTGTACAAAAATGAAAAATAATGTAAAAATATATAAAATAAAGGAAAAGGTATGTGAACCTATAACTATGAATCTCATAGACTGTTGTAAACATGCTGCTTCAAAAAAGATTTTTTTACAATAACTTTCCTTATTGTAGCTCTTTATTCAGGTTTTTTTTTTAAATTTTCAGTTCACATATTCCATCTCTGCTCCCTATATTTTATATCTACAGTTTGTATTCACCATCCATTAATTGCTTTGTTAATATTTGTCTGTTTTCTGAGAGAGCACCTCAAGTTGGAACTCCCTACCAGCAGTTCACAAAGATTGGTGTGCAAATGGTAGCCAGACAGAGTGCATCACAATCACCCAGGGCACTTAAAAGTAGTTTCTCAAACCTCATCTCCAGAGATATTTACATCCATATGGTGGTGATGAAAAATGGGGAGACCAAGAAGGAAATCCCTGCTAAACAAGAAGCATAAGCAAAACCCTAGTGGGAGAGAATATGAAGAGAGTAGGAGGAGTTACTTTGGGAGCAAAGTTAGTGAATTTAATTTGTGTCTGTTGACTTGGAGATGTCTATGGACTACTGGCTCAAGGTTTACTTCTTCATTGACTGTGCATCAGGTCAGGGCCTACGGGCTCTGCTCTCAAGGAGATCCAAACTGGTTAGATATGAAAGCTAACCTAGTATGTAAGACATACTACAGTGGGGGAGAAGGGAGTAGGATCAAAAGAAGGGTTGGAAGAGCACAAGGGACCATGGTGATAGTTCTTGGAGGTTAGAAGAGTATGCCCTAATCTGGGATGCAGTGAATGATGGGTCTGGGGAGACATTTTTTAAAACATTTTTTTTAAAGATTTATTTATTTATGCATACAAGAACTGGGGTACAGGCCAGAGGTGTGAGGGGTGAGAGGATTCAGCAGAGACAGAGGGGAACAGTACAGGCAGATTGACTGAAATACACTGCTGAGGGGAGCAGCAGGTGAGGCAGGAGAGGTCTGCTGCACTATGTGTGTAGCTCCCTGGCCAGGGAAGGAACTCATGCTGCAGAGGCTGTGGATAGATTCATAGGTTGTGTCTTAACCCCTTGTGCTAACAGGGAGGCCCCAGGGGAGGCTTTTTATTTTTATTATTATTTACTTTTTTTAATAAATTTTATATTTATATTCCCCATACAATTACAACCCCCTTTTTTTGACCCCAATCCCTCTCCTCCCCACCTTCCACCCCCCATAGAATGTCTCTGGTTCATAGTTGCTTGTGGATTTTGATTTTCACTTTCTTATAGTTATTCATTTTTCTGGTCCCTTATTTAAGTTTTCTAGATTCCTGCTATGAGTGAGACCATCCGGTATTTTTCTTTTTCTTTCTGGCTCATTTCGCTGAGCATGATCCCTTCCAGCGCCATCCATGTGGCTGCAAATTGCATGTGTTTATCTTTTTTGAATGCTGAGTAATATTCCATGGTGTATATGTACCACATCTTCTTGATCCAGTCATCTATTTTTGAGCATTTGGGTTGTTTCCAAAGCTTAGCTATTGTAAACAGTGCTGCCATAAACATAGGGGTGCAGGTGCTCTTTGGAATTGATGTTTCTGTGTCCTTTGGGTAAATTACCTAGGAGTGGAATTGCTGGATCATATGGGAGCTCTATGTTTAGTAGGTCCAGAAATCTCCACACAACTCTCCATAGTGGTTGGACCAGTTTGCACTCCCACCAACAGTGCAGGAGAGTTCCTTTTTCTCCACATCCTTGCCAACATTTGTTGTTGCTAGTTTTTTTAATATGTGCCATTCTCACTGGTGTAAGATGGTATCTCATGGTAGTTTTGATTTGCATTCCCTGATTACAAGTGATGTTGAACATTTTTTCATATGCCTGTTGGCCATTTGCATTTCCTCTTCAGAGAAGTTTCTTTTTAGCTCTTCTGCCCATTTTTTGACTGGATTATTTTCTTTGTTGTTGTTGTTGAGTCTCATCAGCTCTTTGCAGATTTTTGTGATCAGTCCTTTATCATTAGTGTTGCGTGCAAAAATGTTCTCCCAGTCGGTGGGGTTTCTCTTTGTTTTTGTTATTGTCTCTCTTGCTGTGCAGAAGCTCTTTAATTTGATGTAGTCCCAGCTGTTGATCTTTGCCTTCACTATCACTGCTTTGGGTGATGTGTCTGTAAAGATGTCTTTGATATGCATATCACGTAGTGTTTCGCCTATATTTCCTTCTATGTATTTTATGGTTTCAGGTCTTATGTCTAGTTCCTTAATCCATTTTGAGTTGATTTTTGTGTATGGTGTGAGGTAGTGGTCAAGCTTCATTCTGTTGCATGTAGCGACCCAGTTTTCCCAGCACCATTTATTGAACAAACTTTCTTTGCTCCAATGCATATTCTTTGCTCCTTTGTCAAAGATTAGTTGACCATAAATCTGTGGGTTTATTTCTGGATTTTCTATTCGATTCCATTGGTCTGTGTGTCTGTTCTTGTTCCAATACCATGCAGTTTTGATGATTATGGCTTTGTAGTATAGTTTGAAGTCTGGGAGTGTGATGCCTCCATTCCCTTCTTTTTTTTTCAGGAGAGCTTTGGCTATTCAGGGTTTTTGGTGATTCCATATGAATTTCATCAATAATTGTTCTATTTCTTTGAAGAATGACATTGAAATTTTGATTGGAATAGCATTGAATCTGTATATTGCTTTTGGTAGGATGGCCATTTTAATAATGTTTATTCTTCCAATCCATGAGCAGGGGATGTCTTTCCATTTCTTTGTGTCTTCTTCTATTTCTTTTAACAGTGTTTTATAATTTTCTTTGTATAGGTCCTTTACCTTTTTTGTTAGATTTATTCCCAAGTATTTGATTTTTTTTGTTTTGATATTAAAAGGGATGGTTTTTTTGGTTTCTTCTTCTTCAGATTTATTGTTTGTGTATAGGAAGGCTACTGACTTTTGGGTGTTGATTTTGTATCCTGCCACTTTGCTGAGCTGATTGATGAGTTGAATTAGTTTTTCTGTGGAGTTTTTGGGGTTCTCTAGGTATATTACATATCATCTGCAGATAGTGATAGTTTGACTTCTTCTTTTCCTATTTGGATTCCTTGTATGTCTTTCTCTTGTCTTATTGCTCTGGCTAGGACTTCCAGTATTATATTGAAGAGCAGTGGTGAGAGTGGACATCCTTGTCTTGTTCCAGATCTTAATGGAAATGCTTTCAGCTTTTCACCATTGAGAATGATACTGGCTGTTGGCTTGTCATAGATGGCCTTTATGATGTTGAGGTATGTTCCTTGTATCCCAAGAATTTCAAGGGCTTTTATCATGAATGGGTGTTGCACTTTGTCAAAAGCTTTCTCAGCATCTATTGATATTATCATATGGTTTTTATATTTCTTTTTGTTGATGTGTTGGATAACGTTGATTGATTTTCGGATGTTGAACCATCTTTGTGTCCCTAGAATGAATCCTACCTGGTCGTGGTGAATTATCTTATGGATACATTGTTGGATTCTGATAGCTAAAATTTTATTGGGGATTTTTGCATCAGTGTTCATTAGGAAGACTGGCCTGTAGTTTTCCTTTTTTGTGTTTTCCTTGTTTGGTTTTGGTATTAGTGTAATGTTGGCTTCATAGAACGTGTTTGGTATTGTCCCTTCCTTCTCAATTTTTTGGAAGAGTTTGTGAAGGATAGGCACTAATTTGTCTCTGAATGTTTGGTAGAATTCACTTGTAAATCCATCAGGTCCTGGGTTTTTGTTTTTGGGGAGGTTTTTGATTACCATTTCAATTTCGCTGCTTGTAATTGGTCTGTTTAGGTGTTCTATTTCTTCTTTATCTAGCTTTGGGTGATTGTAGAGTTGTAGGAATTTGTCCATCTCCTCTAGGTTGTTGAACTTGTTTCCATATAACTGTTCATAGTAGTTACTGATTATTCTTTTGATTTCTGGTGTGTCCATTGTGATTTCTCCTCTTTCATTTATGATCCTGTTTATTTGTGCTTTCTCCCTTTTTTCCTTTGTGAGCCTGGCTAGGGGTTTGTCTATTTTATTGATTTTTTCAAAGAACCAGCTCTTGGTTTCATTGATCTTTTGGATTGTTTTTTAGTTTCAATTTCATTTATTTCTGCTTTGGTTTTTATTATTTCTTTTCTTCTACTGGTTTTGGGTTTTTTTTGTTGTTCTTTTTCTAGATCTTTGAGCTTCGAGATTAGGTTGTTTCTTTGAGTTCTTTCTTGTTTCTTGATGTGAGCCTCTATTGCTATATATTTTCCTCTTATTATTGCTTTTGCTGCATCCCATACATTTAGGAAACTGGTGTCCTCCTTGTCATTCAATTCAAAGAATTTTTTAATTTCTTCTTTGATCTCCTCATTAGTCCAGTGGTCTTCCCGCAGTGTGGTTTTCAATCTCCATGAGGTAGGAGAGTTCCTTGCCTTCTTTTTATGGTTTATTTCTAGTTTGATGCCTTCATGGTCAGAAAAGATGGTTGGTATGAATTCAATCTTGGTGTATCTGTTGATGTTTGTCTTGTGTCCCAGTATGTGATCAATCCTGGAGAATGATCCGTGTGTGCGTGAGAAAAATGTGTACTCCTTTTTTTTGGGGTTTAGTGTTCTATAGATGTCTGTTAAGCCCAAGCACTCCAGATCTTTATTTAGAGCTTTAGTGTCTTTACTTATTTTTTGTCTCATTGATCTATCCATTGTTGATAGTGGTGTGTTGAAGTCTCCCACTACGTATGTGTTTTCTCTGATGTCTGTTTTCAGAGAGGACAACAGTTGTCTGATATATTTTGGTGCTCCTTCGTTTGGTGAATATATGTTAATGAGTTTTATTTCTTCTTGAAGTATTGTCCCCTTGATCATAATGTAGTGACCTACATTGGGGTCTCTTTTTATCTTTTTGAGTTTGAAATCTGTTTTATCTGATATAACTATAGCTGTTCCTGCTTTCTTTTTTGGTCCATTTGCTTGTAGGATTGTTTTCCATCCTTTAACTTTGAACCTATTTTTATCTTTTGTAGCTAAATGTGTTTCCTGGAGACAGCAACAGGTTGGGTTTTGTTTCTTAATCCAGCCTGCGACTCTGTGTCTTTTTATTGAAGAGTTTAGTCCATTTACATTTAGAGTTAATATTGATATGTTAGCATCTGTATTTGCCATTGTGTTTGTCTTTCCTTTGATTTTATTTATTTATTCTTTTAATAATTTTTTTGGGCCTTCTTTCATTTTTATTCATCCCTCTGAGGTTCTGGCTTTAGGACTCCTTGTAGTATTTTTTGGAGTGGGGGTTTAGTTGTAATGAAATTCCAGAGTTTCTGTTTGTCTGGGAAGGTCCTTATTCTTTCTTCATAGAGGAAGGAGAGTTTTGTGGGATAGAGTATTCTTGGTTGGCATCTGTTTTCTTGGAATCTGTAGACTATGTCCCTCCACTCTCTCCTTGCCCGTAGTGTTTCTTTGGAGAAGTCTGATGTCAGCCTGATTGGTTTTCCTTTGAATGTTATCTGTTTCTTCCTTCTTGTCAGCTTCATTATTTTTTCCTTATCCTGGATTCTTGGGAACTTTACTATTATGTGTCTTGCTATATTTTTTCCTTTCGTCATGGAAGTTTGGTGTTCTTAATGCTTCTTGTATATCAATTTTCAGCTCCTTCACGTTTGGGAAGTTTTTTCAATTATCTCCTTGAATATTTTCTCTGTTCCTACATCTCTCTCCTCTCCTTCTGGTATTCCTATAACTCTTATATTTCCTTTCCTCATGGAGTCAGATATTCTTTCTTTGGTATTTTCCCTTCGTACTTCTCTTTCCTTTTCTGTTTTGGTTCTTTTTATTTCTGTGTCTTCAAGAGTACTTATTCATTCTTCCATTTCATCTATTCTGCTTTCATTGCTTTTCCCAGAGTTCTTTAGTGCCTCCATTAATTCTTTGATCTCCTGCATTTCTTTTACTTCCCTCTTTAGGGACTCAATTTCATTCTTCTGATTGTTGATTATTTTCCCCTTATCATTGTTTTCCTTTATGACTTCTGTCAGTTTTTTAATCATGGCAATTTTAAATTCTCTTTCTGGAAGGCTCAGAAGTTCTTCCAAGTTACTGTCGTTGCAATCTGGGGGGTGGTTTTCTTTTTGTGTTGTGCTTTTTTCCTGAGGAGTTGCTAGGTTGCGTGTGGTTCTTCTACTCCCTACTGTCTGTTTTCTAATTTGCCATATGCATTGGGACACTGTGTTGCTGGAACTGGCCAGCATCTTGGGTGAACTTCTCCT
This sequence comes from Talpa europaea, assembly GCF_964194135.1. NCBI lineage: Eukaryota > Metazoa > Chordata > Mammalia > Eulipotyphla > Talpidae > Talpa > Talpa europaea. Next base: position 80,975,553 of record NC_140068.1, read on the forward strand.
CTCCCCTCTGGCTCCTCCAGGAGCTTTCTCTTGGTTTCAAGCAGTCTTTACTGAAGAAAGGTCCCTGTTCTAAAATGCCGATGCGGGGACACACTCCCCTGCATGCCTGGTCTGCCCTGGCGGTAGGTTCCCGTTCCCCCTCTGGGCTGGGACTGCAGGCCAGAAGGGGCCTGGCATGTGCGAACTTCCCTGCTCACCTCTGGCTCCCCCAGGAGCTTTCTGTTGGTTTCAGGCAGTCTTTACTGAAGAAATGTCCCTGTTCTAAAATGGTAATGCGGGACGCACTCCCTGGGCGCCCGGTCTGCCCCGGCGGTGGGTTCCCACTCCCCCTCTGGGCTGGGACTGCAGGCCAGAAGGGGCCTGGTGTGGGCGAACTTCCCAGCTCACCTTTGGCTCCTCTGGGAGCCTTCTGCCAATTTCAAGCAGTCTTTACTGAAGAAAGGTCCCTATTCTAAAATGGCAATTCAGAGACAGGCACACTCTTCTGTGCACCCGGTTTGCCCCGGCCGTGGGTGCCTGCTCCCCCTCTGGGATCAGACTGCTGGTCAGGAGGGGCCTGGCGTGGGCGAACTTCCCAGCTCACCAGTGGCTCCTCCGGGAGCCTTCTGCCCCTTTCAAGCAGTCTTTACTGAAGAAAGGTCCCTATTCTGAGGGGTGTTGGTGATTTTTTTCCTGGTCACTAGGTGGTGCCAGAGATCTCTCCTAGTGTCCTTGGGGAACTGTTTTTTTTTTTCACCCCGTGGGGCGGGGATCAGAGTGGGAGTGGTGGGGAAAGCCTCAATGGCTTTGGGGTGCTTTGTCTGCCTTGTGCTCCACCATCGTGGGGAACCCACATCCCGAATTTCGTGCCCCGGGTCTCAGTTCCAAAGCCCTCAGATCCAGGACGTGGGCTGTAGCCCTGTTCAGTGTCCACAGAAATGGCTCTTTTTGCACCTCACTCCCGTGTCTGGGTGCCTGGTTTCTGATTACTCAGTGAGGGACATTCACCTCAGTGAGGGCCCCCGCACATCTCCCCGCAAGCCTAGGTCGCAGGTGCGGGGACCTGGGCAACCGCGACCCACCTTTGCTTTTCAAGCATGCCTCTTTCCCGCACAAGCTTACCGGCTGGCCTGGGGCTGTTTGTAGGTCTCTGGGAGTCTTTGTTTTTCTCTAATGGCACCTGGAGCCATTCGCTCACCTTCGCAGTGAATCCTGCAGGGTTCTCCACAGCTCCAGTTCATGGGGTGTGGTGACTGAAATAGTTCCTTTCCATTCACAGTCCCGCTTGATACGTAGTTTGTTTTTGTTGGTTGTTTTAGTTTTTTTTCTTTTTTCCTCCTTTCTGTTGGTCGGAGAGTGCCGACTTTGTGGTTGGGGGAGGGTAGCAGGGTTCTGAGCTTTCCTCCCTTCTAGTCCTCTTTTATGGCAACTTTCTTCTTTGGGTAGTTTGCTGGAGTCGTCCGTTTATCTTCCGTGTCCCAGTTCTCACTGGGACCTGCCGCTTTTCCTCCCTATTAACTTTTTTTAATGGGAGATCTTACTCACTTTGTTTCCTTGCCGCCATGTTGATCCTAATACTATTTTTTAAGAATTATTTAATTATTTTTATAAGCACTGGGTACAGTCAGAAGTGTGGGTGGGTGAGAGAATTCACCAGAGCCAAAGCGGGGAACAGAACAGGCATACTGACGAAATACACAGCTGAGGGGAGCAGCAGGCGCAGCAGGAGAGGTCTGTCACGCCATATGGGACCCTCGCCTGGCGGCTGGGGATCAAAACAGCACTTCAGAGGATGCAGGCAGCTTTGCAGCCCAGCGCTCAACCACTGCGCCACCAGGGGAGGCCAAGGGGAGGCTTTTTAGATGAGATAACTAAGTGAAGTCTTATAGCCTGAGTAGGGTAGGCAGAGTGGCTATAACAAAATACTGTAGACTGGGTGGCTTCCAACAATCAATTTATTTCCTACAGTTCTGAAGGCTGAAAGTTCAAGATCAAGTTTGGGTAGGGCTCTCTTTTGAGTTAAAGACTTCTCACAAGGCAGAAGGGACAAGGGAGCTCTCTTGGGTGTCATTCATAAAGGCACCAATGCTAATCTTAAAAAGGCTCTTCCCCCAATCCCATTATTTTGGGGGCTAGGTTTCAACATGCGAATTTGGGGGAGGACAAAAACATTCATCCATCAGTGTATGAAGAGAGGAACAGGAGGAAAAGGTGGTGAGAACATTGAAAGTAAAGGGTATCACATACCAGAGGCTCTGAGGTCGAGCAGTGTGGCGATCACACAATAAGGGCCTACACAATAAGGACCTAGAGGCTAAAATATCAAGAAGGAAGTGGCAGAGATAAAAAGGAGGAGCAGGGCCTCCCTGGTGGCACAAAGGGTTAAGACGCAACCTATGAAGCTATCTGCAGCCACTGACAGTTCAATCCCCCGGCCAGGGAGCAACCCACATGGCACAGCAGACCTCTCCTTTCTCGCCTGCTGCTCCCCTCAGCAGTGTATTTCAGTCAGTCTGTCTGTTCTGTTCCCCGCTCTGTCTCTATTGAATCCTCCCACCCCCCCACACCTCTGGCCTATACCCCAGTTCTTGTACATAAATAAATAAATAAATAATTTATTTTTTTTGAAAGGAGCAACAGGGCCAGAGGTGTTTTCTGTTATGTTTGATTTGTGCTACAGGTAGATGTTGGAGGAGTGCTGAGGGGATGGAGCCACAGCAGCAAAGAAAGGTGAGATACTGAGGAATCACTGAGACAAGAAATGAGAAGAGATGAATACTGGAGCCAGGCCAAGGAGGGGGTTCATTTGGGAACTTTGAGAAGGTGACGCAACAAGTTTGGTGACGTGTGGGTGTCAGGAGTGACAGAGAGGAAGAGTCAGTCAATGCCTAGCAGATTTCCAGTGTAGTGGACTGGGTAGATGTTGGTGCTGACTGCGGAAAACGAAGATAAGATAAAGTCACTGCTGATCAGGGGCAGGGGATAGGGATGCCAGCTGCCTCTCCTCCCACACAAAGCTCCCAGGAAAACAATCTAGTGGGAAATAATGATTCTGGACTTGGGTTATATGTTCCCCTTCTTGCCATTCCCCCACAAAAAAATCAGGTTTTTTTTGTTTGTTTGTTTTTAAACCACCATCATTCAATGGAAAGTGAAAAATGAGCAGGTAGATTTTACTGAGAGATTTTAAAGACTCAAGACTGAAAAACTGTCTTTATGCCTTTGGGTTTCTATATGAAGTCATGAAAGCAGTTGGCCATGAGATCAGCCATGTAAACAACAAAACAGCCCTGAAAGGAGAAGACTAGAGAAGTCTGTCCCTGGATCTGGATTTGGAGCAGAAGTCTTTGGTGGGGATCAAGCAACTGGAGGCTGAAGGTGGGCAAGGAACCTGTGCGACCAGGCTCAGAATTTCCATGGTTGCAGGAAATGAAACAAGATAACATGCTGGACAAAGGTGAGGGAAAATGGTGATGATTCAAAACAAGAAGCTACTCTGGAATTGAATGTGATTCAGTTTTTATTTTACTTGGCCAAACCTTTCTCACACTTCCAGTTTGTTTTGTCCAATGGCTTGTTTCTATGTTATATGGTATATTGGGTCAGAGGCTAACAGCTCAAGGGGTCGTGTTACTAGTGGGCCTGAGGAAAAGAAAGTGTTCCTGTGGTAATTTCTGGTTGGCATTAATCTTCAAAAGAAGTCTGAGTTTGGGAGAGACTGGGCATTCTAGATGAAAAACAATGTCTGCTTCCAGCACCCCAACACTGCTCACTTCCTGGCAAACCTCAGGTTTGATTCTTGGGAGTGATTTTTCTTTTCCTTATGTTATCTTTAATAATGACATGCCACCTCCCCAATGCCATTATTTTTATTTGCTTAATGAATTTTGGAATGCTTGTGTCTGGAGAACTGGCAAATAGTATGAGAGTCTCAGTCCTCTATAGTCTTGAAAGTAAGTAAAATTGATAACTTGAATTTGGGGTAGGGTCTTGGGGGCTATTATTCAAAGTCATTCATTGGATTGTTTTCCATGTGAATTTTCAAGCTCTGTCAAATAGGGATGAGCTAAATCTGTTGAAATATTATTAATGAGAAAGAATAAAAAACAATTTTCCTCGAAACGCTATTATTGTAAACTGTTTTTATTACAAGAGTTTAACAGAATGGAGTTAAGCGGTCTCTCATGTGAAACCTCAATAACTAATAAAATTAGTTAATAAATATGAAATTAGGTTTATTCTTTCTTCTCACTCATATTATGCAACCCTAACAGTCCAAGAAGAAATAATCCCATATAAATATGTAGTACAAATTCAGAAATTTTTAACTGCCATTTAATCTTATTAAGGATTTCTCTAGGCAGAAGAGATAATCATGCTATTTAACCTTCCTCTACAGGCTTAAATAAATAGATCCATAAATAACTCATATAAATATAAATATAAATAAATCCCCCAAGTCTAGAGTCTCCTTTAAAAAATACAAATTAAGGCAGCTAATCCATTAAAATGGAGCCCAAAATTATATCAAGGAATATTAAATACATAAATAACTTAAAGCCCTTAGAAAAACAAAGAAGAAGAAATTGTTACTCAGTCCAAAATTTCCTCCTATGGGGATGGAACCATGCTTCAGATTCCATCTTGGAAACTGCTTCCGGGAGCTGTGGTCTGACCCCAAACTCTTAAGACATGTGATGGACGATGGGGGTCACACAGGTGCAGCCCACAGACACCAGCATCTTCTCCAGCTGGAAGGAGTGGGGACAATGTCGGGGCTCCCTTCGCAGGACCAGGATCTCCTGCTTGATGGCCACGGAGTTCATGTGGTAGTCTTGCTTCCCTTCAGCATTGATGCAGCCATCATGGCGGCACTTGGCCTCCCAGATCAGAGGGGGGAATCGCTCAGGGTCCTCATTGCGACTGCAAAGAGACAAAAGGCAGAAGGAAAGTGAATTCCTGGTAAAGCAGAAAGGAAATTAAACAGCAATAAGTGAAGGAAGGCAAGTTCATTGGGTGGCAAATTACAGAATTGCAAATTCCCTAACTACTATTAGTCTGAAGGAAACTTGGATTTTTAAGCATGTGAAATGTTTTAAAAGAGAAGAAAATGATCATTTTTTTCCCCCAGTTTCTTTGAAGAATGGACAAAATGAGATAACTTATGAGGGGATTTAAGTTTGACATAATGGATAATTTGTTAAGGTTACATTTGATAGCTGGAAAAGACCAAAGAATCATTTCACAGAGTATCTCACTTAATGACACCATTCTTTGAAACAGGGACTGTATCAAATTTTTATCGGAGGGCATATTCATGGAAGAGGCCAGAACTGTTATAAAAGACTAGAAACCAAAGCCCCTGCCCCTATATAGCATTCTCTGTTTTCTCTCAGTTGAGTGAATGCTTTGTTTTAACCTTTGAATTTATTTGAGCTATTCTTAATAATGGGAAGAAGAGAAGAAACCCTACAGTCAGATAACTCTGTGGACTCCACATAACTGGGCTTATATTTTTATTTAATGCTTCCTGAGGTTTAAACAATGTATGTACTAAGGACAGAGGGAATATGGGTCTATTGGGGATATAGATCACAACTAACTCAAAAAGGGGTAGAGATACCCAATATGATACTTCTCCCCTAGGGTTCAAGATGTATTTTTCCTGTGCTAATGTGACCAAAAAAAAAAAAAAAACCATGAGAAGATTAAGTAATTCCTGATTATTTTCAACAATGGTAGCTTCTCAATGTTAGCTCTATTGAAAAGAATTCAAGTACTAATTCCCTATGATAAAAACCTGTTTTTAAAAAGCAAACAATTGACTTGGGGTCTCATCACTATTAGAATGATGACCACCATTAATTTAGGTGAGTTTTTGGTGTCAGTGACAATGAGATCTAATTGGATAGGTGTTATGGGTGCTGGGGTGGCATGTCCTGCAGTCTATCAAAGAAGTATGTAGAATGAAATTTTGAAGGTCATTGTTCTGCAGAGTGGCCCTCCCAGCCAATCATCCAGATTGATGATTCTGAGTATCATCATCCTTGAGGTAGCTGCCTGATGCATAGAAGGTAGAATCAAAGATTATATCTGGGGCCTTTACTTACTGCCAATCCCAAGGTGAGGTGGATCGGTGGTTGTAAGCTGAAAGCCTATTGGAATTTTTTTTCCGGCTAAGGATGTTTAGGTTGACAGTCACATGCTGAGGGAATTTCTTGTCTTCAGTATTTGGGCATCCTTGACTTTGTGGGATTGCAATTCCTGCCTTCATTATAGCTACCAGGCACAGCAGCAGCAGCAGTGATTGACACTGAATGGAAAAGGAGAGAAGAGTGGGAAATTGGATTAGTACGTGGTTTTTTAAATAAAGAAATTGTGATGGTAGTTGCATTGCTAATCATTCTATAAGTTCCAGGACAATCTATATTACATTTTGAGACCAGTGAAATGGAAAAACGGGTTAAATGAACAAGATATTGTTAAGACCATGGAGGGTTTTTTTTTTTTTAACCAGTCTTGAATGTTCTTCCATTTGCATAGAATAACACATTATTCATTCACCAGTAGTGATTTTAGTAAAAGTGGTAAATCTTCATCCTCTTAGTCTATGAATGATTATCAGGTCTTTGGGAAAACAGTGACCTTTTTTTCTAAGAGGAAATGTCTTTTTGCACTGTTGTCTTCTATTCTAACAATCTGTGAGACCCTATGTAAAGTCACATATGTATCTTAGAAGCAAAAAGGATGTGGAAGTCCATGTGATGCTATTCATCATAGAAATCTCTATTGGTACTGCTGGTGAATATTCAGGTAAAAACTGGATCCCCTTTTTGTTAAGTATATCTTCTAATTTTTCTAAATTTACATATATTGATTCTGTACTTAGGTTTGGTTTCAAAAACGATGCTTTACGTTAAATATTAAAAAAATATAAAGACCCTTTACTCTAAACCAATTATAGATGTAATTATAGATCTAATTGGAGTAAAACTTTGGTATTCCAAGGTTATGGATAATAATAGGATAATGGAAAGAAAGTCACTGTTACCACATACTAAATCTTCAAGACTAGAAACCTATATTATTTTGTGCTAAAGAAAAATGCTGTGGAAGAATTATATTAAATCTCTTGTACTCAGAAAAACATATTTTCAGTAAACATTGGTACTGAGCCGTACCACGTGACACTTCTGTGTGGTTTAGCTCCAATGTAGCTATCTTTCAGTTTTAATCTCATCTTTCAAACTGATGTATAGAAGTTCTTGAAAATACTACACAATTAAATGTATACCAAAGCTTTCATTTCCCATCTACATAAACATTGTTCTTGGCTCTGCATAGTTAGAATTTAAATTTCTTGCCTGTAGTCCAGAAACATCTAGATCGAATCAAAATGTGCATTGCACATTAGTGCAGTACTCACCACAGATGAAGTTTTCACAGGAGCCATCCTGATGAACTGGTGCTGGATGAACTGCGAGATGGATAAAGTGTAGCACTATTGTCTCTCTTTTTATAGGACTTTGCTTCTTCCGTGGTCACTTACGTTGGCGTGTCAGAGTGGGTTCAGATGACGTAATTTAGTTTAATGTTCCATTCAAAATAGGTCAAAATGATAAATCTTCCCTTTATGCTGGTTAATATTACTTCTGAAGGAAAAATGGGATAGGCAGAAATTCACATTTTTCAAAGACTATGTCATCTTTTCATTCTTCAAAGAGTGAAATAAAGACACTTTACTTATGTGCTGATATTGTTTATTTATGGGTATATGTGAAACTGCTATATGAACTATGCTCTATCTTAGTGGAGAAATAAAAGTTTAACACAATATTTATGCCTTGGTTTCCCATTTGATAATTCCTTTCCTTACCAGATTCCCTGTGTAGATGTTATAGAGGCATTTTCCAGACATACCAAAGGTCTCTCCACATAAGCAAATAAACAAATGAATAAATTAATGATGACAAGGTATGTTACATTTTATTGAATTCAACACCTGCTTTATTGAATGTCTGCTCTGTTCAGGGGACTAGTTAGCTAGGTTCAAAGACATGGGATTTACTAGTAGAAATGTATCTGCCACATGGCATGTTACCAAGCAATTTTCTTAACTCATGCAATTTTTCAGATGTGAGATGAAGGTGAAACATTGGGGAAATACAGATAAATGGAGGAAGGGATTGGAAATAGAGATAAGTGATTAAAGAAAGGTGATGGTGGGGCCTCCCTGGTGGTGCAGGGGTTAAATGCAACTTATGAAGCTGTGCGCAGCCACTGTAGCATGAGTTCGATTCTCCGGCCAGGCAGGGAGGTGACCCACATGGTGCAGCAGACCTCTCCTATCTCACCTGCTGCTCCCCTCATCAGTGTATTTCAGTTAGTCTGCCTGTTCTGCTCCCCACTCTGTCTCTGATGAGTCCTCTCACCCCCCTGCATCTCTGGCCTATACCCCAGTTCTTGTATGCATAAATAAATAAATCTTTAAAAAAAATAAAGGTGATGGAGGTAGAGAAAAGGAAGGTGATGGAGAGAATGATAAGAACAGGCTGGAAGCAGAAGAATGAATGAGCACAAGATGGAAAGAGAGAAGGGAATGTCTCTCTCTGTCTTTTTCCCTGTAAGTGAGACAAAACTTTGATTTCAGGCCCCTGAGACTATTTCCTTCTCAGAAAGATAGCATAAGGATGACAAAGATGAAAGGTCAGTGGCTACAGGTGTGGCTGGCTACCTGCCACCTCCTCTCTACCTTCTACTCCAATGAGAAGAACAACAGCTCCCAGTCCTCTTAGCTGGTATCTCATGTGAAATATAATAGTGTTTCATCTAATTCAACATCTGGGGTATATAAGAAGTTTGCTAGATTTTGTGCCTGTTTCTCCTGCAATCCATTTCTCCTTGCCCTTCTCTACTCTGTAGCTCAGATGATTAAACCTATAGGCAGTGTCCTTACACTCCCTTGCCAGCTAGCGTTCTGTTGGATCCAGCTCAAGGAACATTGGTGGACAAAACAGTGGCAGTGGGGTGAAGGGAAGAGGGCAACCAAGGTCTCCTCACTCTGTGTTCCGGATAGCTGCTTCTCTGACGAACTCTTGGGTGGTAGTAGTCTCGTGCTGATGCCAATCTCAATCACTATGGTAACCAGATTCCTGAGTTAAATTTCCAGTGTTGCAAATATCTAAAGTTAGATAGATGCTGGCTAGCAGTTAGAAAGGCCATGAGCAGCTGCATCTTGGTGGTGATGATAGATGAACTGATTAGTGAAGATGACACAGGCAGAAGAGGATATAAGATGCAGCTTCCGCTTTCCCTAATTTTGGGGTTGATTTTATCGTCTAACTTGAAGACATGGCATTACTGTGGGCTCTTCTGCCCTCCTCTATGTGTATTCAGGTAGCAATCTCAGAAGTTGCCATGCTTTTCACATCTGATCCCTATCTCAGGCCCTTGCCATTCCATAAGTCAGGTTCTTACCCACTTGGACTGTTTTATTTCAGTTTATTATTTTTTTTAAAGATTTATTTATTATGCTTACAAGAGCTGGGTATAAACCAGAGATGTGGTGGCAGTGGGGGGGGGGGGCGGGGGAGGGAGGATTCACCAGAGACAGAGTGGGGAGCAGAACAGGCAGACTGACTGAAATACACTGCAGAGGGGAGCAGCGGGTGAGACAGGAGAGGTCTGCTGCGCCATGTGGGTAGCTCCCTGTCTGGCAGGGATCAAACTCATGCTGCAGAGGCTGTGGACAGCTTCTTACTGCTGTGCTTAACCCCTTGTGCCACCAGGGAGGCCCCCCGCTTGGACTGTTTTAATGGTCATTTATACTCTTCCCGATTGTCCTTTCCCATCTTCAACATTCCAGAAACAATGATTCTGACTGTATGGCCCTGCTCGTACCTTTTCTTGTGCCATTAGCTATGTGTGCAGAACAAATGCAACCCCCTTAGCATTTGCATTAATGTTTGAGTTCTACTTTTCTTTCTAGTTTCACTTCCCACCATGCTCCATGATCTGGGCTCATGGTTTTGATCTCCATCCTGCTAATTCCTATGTGCCTTTTGTTAAGAGTAAGAGTGTCATCTCTGAAATGCCCTCTCCCTGCCTCAGTTTATCAAAATGCTGCTTGTCCCAGATTCCCTTCAATGTATCTCGTGGGTCTCTTCTGATGATCTCAGTTAGAAAGAAGTCTTCCCACGTCATAAGCTTATAACTATCTGTTTTTATTTCAAATAAATAAAATTAGAAATCTATACCTATGTGTTCCCAGAGAAATGCAAATTTGTTGCTTTTGGTGAAGGAATGATTAACAATGGAGATATTTTAACAAAGTTACCGTTAATGGGCTGGTGAGTTCTGAGAGAGAATCTTTTTTTCAACATTTATTCTGCTTTTTCACCATTGGTGGTTTTTTATTTTTTTTAAAGATTTATTTATTCATGCGTACAAGAACTGGGGCACAGGCTAGATATGCAGGAGGGTGAGAGGATTCACCAGAGACAGAGCAGGCAGCAGAACAGGCAGATGGACTGAAATACACTGCTGAGGGGAGGAGCAGTCAAGACAGCAGATGTCTGCCACACTATGTGGTTATCTCCCTGGCCAGCTGGCAATCAAACCCATGCTGCAGAGACTGCAGACAGCTTCACAGCGTTGTGCTCAATGTGCTGTGCTCAACCTACTGTGCCACCAGAGAGGCCCTACTGGTGGTTTTAAATTTTTGTGGGCTGCTCTCCACAATACAGACTTCTTTGAGTCTATAAAGGGGTTCTTTGAGTCACTTTTTTTTTTTCATCTATTATGGGATTTGGGATGTTGCCCCTATCCAGTCTATATCAGACTATTTTTATCTGATGGAATCAAGAATCCAAAATTGGTTGGACATATTTAATAAATCTAGTCTAAATGGTTAAAATAGGACAGTATATTGTTCATGTGAGGGATTTGATTGAAGAGCAGTCTCTCCTAGGTGACTTTCGTTAATGCAAAATGCTTTTATCTTTTGGATAAATGGGGCCTGCTCTTACATACCTTCCTGAGCCCCAGGCACCGAGGTAATGCCTAGAAGTTGTGTAAGAGACCAGGTCATACAAGAAGGAAGAGGCATCACGTAATCTTAGAATAACCGCAATCCATCAGTGTTTCCTCAATCCCTATGTCAAAATCCACAACCAAACATCGTAATGGCATGTCAATTTCTCCTTTGAGTAATAACTACTAACCTAATGGAAACCAAACATCATCCTTAGGTGCTAGGTTTCTCAATAGCCTTTTACTGAAACACTGATTTAAAGTGGGTCAGTAAACTTTCCATTTTTTTCAAATAAGTGAAATTAGAATTCTACACCTATGTGTTAGTAGGCAAATGCAAATTTGTTTATAGGTGGTCTTCCCTTCGGTAATGCTGACTTCATCTGATACCTTGAGAATCAAGGTCAGAAAATGACTGACGTTTCATTTATAAACGGATGTTACTAAGCAGGTCTAAAATTAAGCAAACCAAACCACACACTGAGACTGGGTTAATAAAAGTTTTCTTTTCAGCAATTTTAAAATAAGTGTTAGGGACAACCACAGAATATATTTAGAAGGAAAGACACAGCATATGAACCTGGAACAAATTGCTAATTGGTGACTACTTCTTTAGATAAAATAGAGGATGCTATGGTGAGGTGGTTGCTCAGTAAATTGAAACTATGGTAAAACCAAGAGGTAAAGATATTAAGTTCATTATTCCAAAAATTTTGATGAATTTGAGATGATTTATAACAAAAATTCAGGTAAAGAAGTAGACATAAAAATATAAATCAGACCTAAGGGATTTAGAAAAATCAAGATCCTGGAAAAGAAAATCCAAAATCACAGGCAATAAAGAGCAACATAGTTACTCTAGTTGAGATCTGCATTTGTCTTTGAGCTTCCTGACAGCCAAAGAAAAAAGGGAGAAATGCTCAATTACATAGTTCTAATTACATAGTTCAATTACATGCTCAATCACAAAGGACGAAGCTAGCTAATTCCTTAGAGGAGGTAGAGTTTTTCCTATCATTACATTTAAAACAAACCTGTTATCTGGGACTTCTAAAACGTTCCTATAGTGTATTGGTTACGTTTTTGGCATCAGACAGACCCATAATCAGGTCCCAGCTCTGCCTTAGTAGCTGTGTGCCCTTGGGGAAATTATATCACCTATGCCTCAGTTTCCATTTATGTAAAATACAAATAACAATACAAAATGCATCATAGTTGTGAGGAGGAAATCAAATAATACATGTGGCCTACATTGTATCAAGTGCTCAAAGAATGTTGATAAAATATTAACTTTTATACAAGATCAGCACAAGAGAATGTGTCAGTTTGTCAATTCCTTCCTTCCTTCCTTCCTTCCTTCCTTCCTTCCTTCCTTCCTTCCTTCCTTCCTTCCTTCCTTCCTTCCTTCCTTCCTTCCTTCCTTCCTTCCTTCCTTCCTTCCTTCCTTCCTTCCTTCCTTCCTTCTTCCTCCCTTCCTCTCTCCTCTCTCCCTCTCTCCCTCCCTTTCTTTCTGAGAAAGGAGAGATCTTGGATCATAAGGACACTCCTTATCTGCTCATTTGACTGTGAGGAAGTGGGGAGCTTTCTGCAGGCTTCCACATGGCCTAGATGAAGTAGCCTTTTAGTCAACAAATGTTTCCGGGTTACCTGTCATGTGCCAGGCACTGTGCTAACCTCTGGGGATACAGCCGGGAACAAGCAGACAAGGCTCTGCTTTTGAGGAGCTGACTTCTAGGGTAACCCAGGCCCTGTACTTGCCAACCTGTTTGTTGATAACAAATTAGGCTTCTTAAGCACTTAGACAACCTGGAAACTAGTGCTCTAGACAGGAGACGGAGGGATTACGATTACTAGAAAGGAGTAATATCTGATACAAGTTATTAATTTGTCCTTATTTATATATTATTGCATTGACAATAAAATGATGTCAAGATCTGTCATTTATTACATTGAACTGCCAATACAATTCTCCCCCACCCTCATTTCTCTATCTATTTAGCTATCTATCTATCATCTGCACGTGTGGTGCATGTGTGCGCGTGCACACACACGCACACACCATTTTTTCTTCTGACCATGAAAGTGATATATGTTCATTTCTTTTATAAAGTGGTGGGTGTGGGGAAAAAAAGTCAAAAGGAAGAAAAGCAAAATCAATCCATAATCCTAGTACTTGCAAATACACTTTTGGAGTACACTTTTTCTGTTACTTTACAAAACAGGTATCATTTTAAGTATATTGTTTTAGTTTTTAAAATTATATTAAAAAACTAAGTGCTTTATTTCACAAAATTGGACCATTTATAATATTGTTTTGGGACCTATTTCTTACATTAAAATATATTCTAAACGTTTTGTCCTTTTTGAATTTTTTCTTTGTATATTTGAAACAGATTGATTACCTAAAATCCTCAGAAATGGATGAACAGGAAACCATTTGATCATTGCTTGTTGCTGAATATTTTAACAGATTCCAAATTGTTATTATTTCTTTGATTTTCTCTATGTCATCTCTCCACAATAGTGACAATCCTAATTCTGGATGTTCAGAATTATTAGAATTATAGTAGAATTCAATATTGGAAAATGACTGAATTTGACTGAAGAGCAGTGTTACAAACATACAGAAAAGCAACCAAAGAGAAAAGACCCACACAGTAAAAGGTGCTGTTTGCATAAATAAGGTGACCTTCATGAATTCATATCATTGGGAAGTTATAGCTGTTTTTAATGATGACTTGATCTCAGAAGGGAAGGAGAGTTAAACACTACAACAGCAACAACTTAGTGGTAAGGTTCAACAGGATGGCTTAGAAGAAGAAACTTACTTTGTAGTTAAGGTTGTATAAACCCATGAAAAATTTTTTTTTTTTTTGTACTTGAACTTTTATTTTTTTCTCTCTCTCTTTTTTTTTTTTAATAAATTTTATTTTTATATTCCCCATACAATTGCAACCCCCCCATTCTGATCCCAATCCCTCCCCTCCCGCCCCCACCCCCCCAAAAGTGTCTCTGTTTCATAGTTTTTTGTTGATTCTGATTTTCACTTTCTTATAGTTATTCATTTTCCTGGTCCCTTATTTAAGTTTTCTAGATTCCTGCTATGAGTGAGACCATCCGATATTTTTCTTTTTCTTTTTGGCTTATTTCGCTGAGCATGATCTAAACCCATGAAAATTTAATTAGAATGGGACCTGTTCGATATTCTAGTAGTTATAGCAGACAGATTACAAAATAAAAGATTTACTTGTTCACACATTTCTAAATTACAATATTCTGGTTTGTTCTTTCCCAGTGTGGAGAAAAGAGTGATTATATTGGTTCAAAATACTTTGCAATCAATTTTTGCTTGGTAAGAATAAATAAAAATTGTGCTGATGTCAATAGCTTTATTAAGAAAAATATGTTATCCATCTGAAGAGGTATGATCCTATATTTCTGAACCATAGGCAATATTGTAAACTAATTTACCTCAGTAAAAAATTATTAAAAAAGTGTTATCCTGTCTACAAGAATGTGATTATATTGTATTGAAATCTGTTCAAAGATGCATAGCAATCAAATATAATAATAAAAATAAAGCTTATGATAAATTGATAGAGATTTATGAAACTTGTTAAAAGTTCTATATAATGTAATTAAAAGAGCAAAATACCATTAAAATAGTGATAAAATGATTTACAACAGAAGGGCTAATGGTGGTATGGAATATGGTAGGTGCCAAATAAATGTCAATGGTAAAAATATTGTAATATCAGGGAGCAATACTTTTTTTGGTATTCATTTATTCACTCATTTATTTCATTTAATTTCTATAGGAATCTTACATGATATTATTATTCAAATTTATAGAAAAGAAAACCAAGTTTTGGTGGGTTTTAGTAACTGACCCAAAGTCATCTTGTTGGTCAGTGGTGGTCCTAAGCTGGGGCACAGACATGATTGAGTCTCAAGACTAGTGTCTTTTCACTCTGACAAACTGAAAACATTGACATTGAAGGCATTTTCAAAAATTATTTTGTGAACTTTTGATGTTTTTGAAGTTTCAAAATTTGAAGAGTTGGGCCTCCCTGGTGGTGTAGATAGCATCTCAGTGCTATCAAGCTATCTCCAGCCTCTGTGGCATGAGTTCCATCCCTGGCCAGAGTTCCATCCCTGGCCAGGGAGCTAACCTACAGGGCACAGCAGACCTCTCCTGTCTCACCTGCTGCTCCCCTCAGCAGTGTATTTCAGTCAATCCACCTGTTCTGCTCCCCACTCTGTCTCTGGTGAATCCTGTCACACACCTCCCACCCACCTCTGGCCTACACCCCAGTTCTTGCATGCATAAATAAATAAATCTTTAAATTTTTTTGAAGTCTTAAAAATTACCAATTTATATTTTGTTTTATTTGGTGGTATCCCCTCTTTCACTTACCCAATTACCATTTTCTGTTTTATTGACAGACCCTCAGTCACGTGCTGTTCCTGTCTAAACTAAGATATCTCTGGCATGTATTAATTTCATAATCCTTGAAATAGAGATTTCCATAAACATATATGAGGGAGAAGAAGAGAGACATGTCTCCGTCCATGTGTCAGTGAGGCTTGAGGTAAGGGGATTCATGCTCAGTTTCCCAACTGAGTAAGAAGAGAAGTAACCTTTTCTTTTTCCCAAAACAAAGGGGAAGAAGAAGAATTTAAACATGACAACCACATAGGGGACTATGATGTGCTATGAATCAGATTGGTTTTCTGTTTGATCTGCAGAACTAGGACATTACAGTCATAATGCATTTTAGCGTTAGAGAAAAACTTTACAGGAGTCATTAGATCAGTGTTGAGTTCAAGCTCATGAACCCAATGCCATGTGTAAGATGATAGACAAAAAGAAATTAATTTTAAAGCTCTCCTATGATTATACCATTTAAAGATGTTTGGCTGGAGCTTTTACATTCACTCCAAATTGTCCACTATTAGTTAATACAGTCATAAATATCTTATTAGTTACAACTTTGCTCAAATACATATTATTAGGATATATGAGCTTTTGTGTTACGGTCTGTTATATGAAGAAATTTTGAAGATTATATAGTTTCATTCTTTGTCTGTTATAGGAATGCATTTGAGTTTGTTTAAGCAAAAGTATGGAATTAGGGCTTCCCCAGTGGCGCAGCGGTTGAGCGCTGGGCTGCGAAGCTGCCCGCAGCCTCTGTAGTGCCAGTTCCATCCCCGGCCACCGGCGAGGGTCCCACATGGCACACAGACCTCTCCTGCCATGCCCGCTGCTCCCCTCAGCAGTGTATTTCGGTCCTGCCTGTTGTGCTCCCCGCTCTGGCTCTGGTGAATTCTTTCACCCTCCTGTGCTTCTGACTGTACCCAGTGCTTCTATAAATAAATAAATCTTTTAAAAAATATATGAAATTAATTACAAGGATATACAGATGCTTCAAGGAAACCAGGGGCAAGAATGACAGCAGGAAGTCAGGAGAGTACTAGAACAAGGGCTAAAAACAAACAGGAATCAAGCAGTTAATTTCTTGAACTCTGTGATTTCCTCTTCCCTTGAACTATGTCATTCTCCTCTCTCTCTGGACTCCGTGCATTTGTGAATCCCAAGGTCACATATTCTGAAGTCCACTCTAGTAGACATTTCTCCTTTCAAGCCATAGTCTCAGGAGAGTTGGATTAATTTAAATCACAATCTAATTAGCTATGGTTGGGCAGATTTATGTAGCACCAACAGGGTGCCAGGGGGTCCAGCCTTGTTCCAAAGTTAATCCTGTCTTTGAAGAAAAGGAGTGTGGGCTGGAAAGACATTCTAAATGGTGTGGATACTTCCATTAAATTTCTGTCTATGACATAGGGAAAATGTATGTAGCTAGCAAAGTAATTCCTTTCCTCCATCGCATCAAATTTTGGTTAGGATGCTTCCAGCTTTTTGAACTTTATTATTCCTCTTCAGCATGAGTGATATGATCGTTTTCATTTTATAGATGGCAAAATATTATTACAATGTAGAAATACATATAATTTGTATTTGTATGTATATGTATGTTATATAGTTTATACATGTAAGGTGTGCATATCTATATATTAATATATGAAAAAATTTTGTCTATCTTTACTAGTCAGTCTTCAACTTTTTAAGTTGAGTTCTTAGCACTGTACAAATATGTATGTATGTGCTTAATGCATGCCTGTTTGTTATCTTTTCTTTCTTTTTTTTTTAAGATTTATTTATTTATTTATACAAGCACTGGGTACAGTCAGAAGCGCAGGAGGGTGAGAGGATTCACCAGAGCCAGAGCAGGGAACAGAACAGGCTGACTGATGAAATACACTGCTGAGGGGAGCAGTGGGCGTGGCGGGAGAGATCTGCACACCATGTGGGACCCTCCCCGGTGACCGGGGAGCAAACCTGTGCTGCAGAGGCAGCGGGCAGCTTCGCAGCCCAGCCCTCAACCGCTGCGGCACCAGGGGAGGCCCGTGTTTGTTATCTTTTCAAAATGTTCTCCTTGTCTGGAAGAACTAGAAGTAGAAACTTGGCTGTCACTTTAAAAATATAGCTGTTTGCCTTATATAAATCTATGTTGATCCTGCAGAATCTATGTGCTTTTTAGATTTTGGTAAGATCTGCGGCATGACACTTGGGGATCAAATGTGGTGAAGCTTATATTTGAAAGCGAGAGATGGGGCACAGGGTCCTATGTGTGCTAAACACAGCATCTGCTAAACATGCTGAGTAAACTGCCATTAAGGAAGTGGTTGTAAACCATTTGACCAAGGTGAGAGACTCGCTTATCTGCATTTATTTTTGTTGCCAGAAGAGATACTTCAGCAGGGTGACTAGTTATTTAATATTCTAGTTATTGAATATTCTTTAAGCCTCAATTGCCTTATCTTTAAAATAGCAACAACAATAAAAGTACTTACAAAGTTAAGTTATGGATCAAAGAGTTACTGAATGTAATGCATTTTAGAAAGTCATAAATATTATGCATCATTATCTTTAATCATCACAATCATATTTATCATCAACCACAATAAATTCTTATGAGAGCTCAAAACTTTGTGTTTTGTGGAATATATAGAAAGGAGATAAATTCTGACTGCCACAAGTTGTCACTCTAACGAGATTGCTTCAACTGGAGTGTGTCCATAAATATGACATTTGAAGCCAGAAAAATTGAGATATCAGAATGCTCTCCCTCCTTGTTGCCAAATATAACTTATTTCTTATTTGTATGCTGTTGTAACCAGATAGTCTCATCTTGCACTTTTCATCTATAAGTTTGGCCAGCATGTAGGCATTGCTTTAGACTCAGAGATATGCAGAATGAAAATTGAAAATAACCCAGAGAGCTTATCAAATCAATAGGTGTTCTTAAAACTTTCCTATATACTTTATCTACACATATAAAAGATGTTATAACTGCCTTGGACATTCATCCTTACTTTTAATAAAACTCCCTCCAATTGAAAATTCAATCAACTTTGGTTTAGTCCTTAAGCCATATCTTCCAAATTAACTAGGTCCAAAACATTTTCAATGTCTTCAATTTATCATTGCCTCTTCCCATCTTATCTTCCTTCTGAGACCATCACATATTCAATTTGTTACTGAGTCCTAGTGATTTTATGGTATTCTTCTACTAGATAGAAGGGTCTTTTTTCCCAATAGTCATTACCTCCACTTCCTGATTCCAGGCTTTTCATCCCATCTTGCTCACCAAAACCACATCCATCTTTCTTAGCCATTGCTCTTCTCAAAGGTTTTCCCATGTAAAATTATTATAAGGTAAAATTTGGGGGGGGGCCTGGTGGCGCAAGGGGTTAAGACACAACCTATAATGCTGTCTGCAGCCTCTGCAGCATGAGTTTGATCACCGGCCAGCCAGGGAGCTACCCACATGGTGCAGCAGACCTTTCCTGTCTCACCCGCTGCTCCCCTCAGAAGTGTACTTCTGGCAATCTGCCTGTTCTGTTCTCCACTTTGTCTCTGATGAATCCTCTCTTGCCTCTGACCTGTACCCCAGCTCTTGTATGCATAAATACATAATTCTTTTTTAAAAAAAGGATAAAATTTGGACTTCTCAGTTATTCATCAAGGCCCTCTATGTGCGAATCTGCCCTTCTTGTCCAATCTGCTTCTTTACAATCCCCAGCTCTTCTTCTGTGCAGCTAGGTTTTGTCTTGCAAAACATAGTGCTTCCATTCTTGTTCCGTGTAAATTATTTCCATAGAAACTAGACAACCTCTTTCATTTTTAATTGTTGTGTGGCTAAATGGCTTGAAATGCATACAATGATAAAGATTTTGACTTTTGCTAGCAATTCATCACAGATGAAAAATGTTGAGGGAGTAAATGAATACAGAGGATTTGTGGATGTTGGTCATCTTGGCTTACACATGAACATGGGAACCAGAGGTTTCTTCAAATCAGGAAAGATGGGAAGTTCTCAGACAGAGATGATTATTTTAGGGCCTATGGTGTCCTGAAAAATCCTTTGATAGAATTCAGGTAACCTGTGAACTCACTAAAATAACAAGTGAAGAATCATGTGTGTGTGCATTTGTTTTCAGCACTGTAGACCTATCACTTTCACCCAAAGAAATAAGACCTTTTGCAAGAAGAAGATTTAGATAGGGGATTAACTGGGAGAGGAAGGTAGGTCTAGGTTTGCACTGAGCCAAACCAAGATGAAATTTGTCACCTTGTGCCACATCATTGTGATGAAGTCTTTGCTTTGAAACTATGTAAAATGCAAGGTGAAGGAGTCAAGGCTCACTGGAGTTGACTCAAGCACTAGCTCTGGTCAGGAGACATATATACAAGATGTGCCAGTGTTTAAAACCAAGATGCTGATTGAAAGAATAATTTTCTCACTTAAGGACATCAGTGGTCAGCCACCACAGGTTTGGACTGATTCAGAGAACTGATTTTGGGGATCGAATAGAATCACTATCTGAGTTCTTCACCTGTGCGCACAATTGCAAGACTACTCAGGCTCAGAGAACAGCAGTGGAATTTATTTAACAAACCAGGGAAAAACAAAGTGTTACTGAGGCCAAAAATGGCTGTTTCCCTTACCTGAAGCAGTGTCCAGCGTTTTCAAATCCTAAACAAAAGCAGCTAAGGTGGTGTCTTCTCCCCACTGAGGACATGGAGCTCCTTTTCTGAACAATAAGCCATGTGCCCAAGATGGCACCTTCCTGTCACTGTGGACACATGGCAGCCAGACTATCCGCCAGGTTCCAACTCATGAAGACAACAGAAGACACAATAGGAGATGCTCCCATAGCTGCTGAGATGCCCCAATATAGCACCAGACAAGCGACACTCAAAACAGCACCTGCAGCAGCTGAACAACCCAACAAACAGCCACATTCAAGCAGCTAGGCACCTGGCTCTGGGTCTTGACCTTCTCTTCCAGGTTCTAACAGTAGCAAAACCAGGAACAGTTTCAGTTGCTCAGCTACTTGCAGTCTCTGAACTTTGTCTCTCTGATGTTGGCTGCTGGAGGCCTCCACCTTCAGAGGCTCACAATAGCTTTCTGGAAGATTGGTACAGTGGGGGCCGAAATTGCTGACTCCAAAAACACTGAAACACTGAATCCTCAAATGCTGAATCTGGAACACTGAATCTGAAATGCTGAATCCTGAAGACTGAATCCTCAAATTCTGAATCTGGAACACTGAATGAATCCACAGCTCCTTCTGTAGTCCCTTTTATTTCTTATCAGTTGCTCCACCCAAAATGTGATACTTTCAAACATTTTCCCTGGGGTTATCTACCCTCATCAGCAACCCCCTCCAGAGGGCCACCACCTGTAACAGTCTTCTGGTTTCGGCCACCAGTTACACTTTGGATGCCTGTTAGTCATCTGTGCCCAGGAAGGACTGCTCAGCCCAGGGGCTGTGGTTCACACGTGGTATTCCTGGTCATCAGAATACAGGCTTCCCTAATAAGTGGTTTTTTTTTTTAGACTTTTTTTTAAGATTTATTTTATTTATACAAGAACCGGGGTACAGGCCAGATGCGCAGGAGGGTGAGAGGATTCACCAGAGACAGAGTGGGGAACAGAATAGGCAGAAGGACCAAAATACACTGCTGAGGGGAGCAGCGGGAGAGACAGGAGAGGTCTGCTTATCATGTGGGTTGCTCCGGGGCCAGCGGTGATTGAACCAGCACTGCAGAGGTTGCAGACAGCTTCACAGCGCTGCGCTCAACCGCCTGCGCCACCAGGGAGGCCCACTGATAAGTGTTTTGAGATTCTGGGAACACTCTTAGAAAGCATAATCCGTCTGTTCTGCTCTCTTGTAACTGCAGATGAGTGAAAATTTGGTGAACAGACTTGATTAGGTACAGGATTTTAGTGGTGATGCTTTAAAAGGGAGTCTGGTTGGGGACTGATAATTAATACAGTTCCTTTTTCTTTGATGTGGTTCACTGCACATTTGGGTGAGTCTTTTAAGGATCAGGACTTTTGAGATTGATAGACCAGTGAAACCATCTTGCTGTCCAGAGAGAAACGAGACAGAAAGTTTCAAAGCCCAAAGTCCAGGCTGCATTTGCAGTTCGGAATGCTGAATGCATAGTAACATCTTCAAAACGCGGTCAGATCTCTCACTTTTCACCAGGCAGACACTATGGTGCATGAAATGCCAATGTCAGAGGAATTCTCTTTGCCTACAGACAATCTTTGTTCATTCCCTGGAACTTTCTTTTTATTAATATTACTGATGTTTAATGAAGTCCGCATTTTCTGATACTACAAGGGCACCTGAGAAGGGAGGAGAAAAACATAGGGGGTAAGAGGGTGATGAGGTAAGGGAGGAGTGTTGAAAGGGCAAAAAAAGTTCTCTATTTCAATCATTTACAGAAACTTGCCTTTGCCTACTTTATTTCCTAAACCCTGGGGTTGCCTCTCGGTCAGAGGCTCCATGATCCACAAACACTTTTTAAAATTTAGCTGTAATTGCTACCCTGGAATCTCCAGTCAAAAGCTGTGCCTATTGTTATTGGCCTGGAAGAACATTAAAGCAAATAACACTTTTTTTTGTGTGTGTGGGGGGTACCCCCAGCGGCCGGGGACGAATCTGCGCCTCCCAGCCCAGTGCTCAACTGCTGAGCCACCAGGGGAGGCCCAAAGCAAATAATACTTTTATGCACATCTTGATTAACTGGAACCTGTTGAAAAATACTTGTATGGTAATATAGCTCACTTATTATCTGAGAACCTTAAAGAAGAATCACAATTAAGCAATTAGTGTCTTTTTTTATTTAAATTTTTTTTATATAATTCTTACATCTTTTTTCATCTTTGCACAATGTATGCATTTTCATTTTGGTTATATTCTCCATACAATTGCACCTCCCCCCTTATTTTAACAATTAGTGTCTTGGTGTATTTTCCCCCTTTCTATGTCTGTTATCAGATGTGGTTGAAATTAAACTGGGTATACAATTTTATACTTGACATTTTAAAAGGTTAAAATTGTATGACGTATATTTCTTGTTCAAAGATAACTTGAGGGTTGACACAACCTATTTCTAATCAGAGAAGGGATTTTACCAAAATAATACATTTGTGTTTAACAGATCTATTTTACACTGCCTCCATTTTTATTTTTTTATTTTACTTTATTTTTTTATTTTTATTTTTTAAATATTTATTTATTTATTTATACAAGCACTGGGTACAGTCAGAAGCACGGGAGGGTGAGCGGATTCACCAGAGTCAGAGTGGAGAGCAGAGCAGGCAGACTGACGAAGTACACTGCTGAGGGGAGCAGCGGGCAGCAGGAGAGGTCTGCGCGCCATGTGGGACCCTCACCTGGTGGCCGGGGATCGAACCAGCACTACAGAGGCTGTGGGCAGCTTCACAACCCGGCGCTCAACCGCTGTGCCACAGGGGAGGCCCTGCCTCCATTTTTAAATTTAAATTTTAATCAAAATGAAACACAATTTAAAGTTTGGGTTCTTCGTCCCATGACTCACATTTTAAGGGCTCAGTTGCTGCATGGACCATACATATAACTTCAGAGTTCCTTGATAGAGGGCTTTGGGAGGGTAGACAGCCCTTGCCTTTTCCTTGGGGCTAGTAGATGTCCTGGGGTCCTGGGAAATCCCTGCCTCTTTCTCAGGCCTAAAGTCTGAGAGATAATATTGATTCTTGGGTGCTGCTTGGTGGGGCTGAAAATCTGTTTTTAAGTCTGTGTTGGTCTTTTTGGAATCACTCTAAACTTATTTTAGAAAATACTTCATTATACTTGTCTTTTCTAGGCAATAGAGGCTAATTTTTTTTTTTAAATTAAAAATATTGGGCCTCCCCTGGTGGTGCAGCGGTTGAGTGTTGGGCTGGGAGGCTGCCCGCAGCCTCTGCAGTGCCGGTTCGTTCCCCAGCCGCTGGCGAGGTCCCACCAAAAAAAAAAAAAAAAAAAAAAAAAAAATTTTATTGAAGTAACATTGGCTTGTAACATACTTAAGGTTCTAGATGTACAGTTTTATAAATCAGCATTTATATCTGCTATATTATGTTCACCACCAGAAATCTTTTTTCCATCTTTTACAAACAATTAACTCCTTTTACCAATTTATCCATCCTCCTTCCATTTCTTTTCTGGTAGTCACTACTTTGTTCTTACAAATCACCTAGAAGTTTTTGTTTTGTTTTGCTTCTTTATCTTCCATCTATGAGTGAAGTCATACACTGGTTGTCTTTCTCTGATTTGTTTCGTTAAGCATAATATTGTCTAGTTCCATTGTATTCCTGTAGTTGACAGAAATTCATAGACATTTAATAGTTGAGTAGTGTTCCATTGTGTATATAAGCCACATCTTCTTTATCCAGTCATCTATCCATGGATATTGGGGTTGCCCCCCTTGGCTCTTGGCTCTTGTGAATAATGCTGTGATGAACATGGAGGAGGGTGCATATATATCAAGTTAGTGTTTTTAAATTCTTTGGATAAATACCCAGAAATGGGATAGCTAATCTTATAATATTTCTATTCTTATTTTATGGAATCTCCATACTGTTTTCCATAATGGGAGAGTCTAGTAGTTTTGTGAAAGTAAGTTTCAGAAGTCAAATTCTGGCAATGCCACTTGCAGAATATGTGACCTAATATCTTCCTATCTCCATCTCATCATTTTTAAAATGGGATGCAATAGAACTTCAGGGGAGTTATTTAAAAAATAAATGCATTTATACTTGTAAAGTATTTATATGCTTGGCACATCAAATCTCTCAGAAAGCATTAACAATTGTAATTATTAACCCTGGGCTAAATGCAATCTCTGATCACCCGATATTGGTGTTTTCTCTGCTGTAGACACTCTACCTGAATAACTCTTATCATCAGTTAGTTCACGGTTTAGATATCACTTCTCCGAGGGATACCTTCCCTTACTACGATGCTCAGAGGGGGGTTAAGTGCCCTCCTCCTATGGGTTATGGCACCCCGCTCCCTTCTTTTTATATTCTCATCACTCAGTACATGTTTATTTGCTTATCTGTATCTCACCTGTGAAGATATATCTCAATTTTTTTTTCTCCATTGTATCCTCATAGTCTGACATATATTATTTGTGCTATGATAAAAATAATAGTAGTAGTAAACAAATTTTTTTAGCAACTTATTAAAGTTCACATCATCTTCAATTAGAAGTTTTTGAGGCGGGCCTCCCCGGTGGCGCAGCGGTTGAGCGCTGGGTTGCGAAGCTGCCCGCGGCCTCTGCAGCGCCGGTTCGATCCCCGGCTGCTCCCCGGCCACCGGAGGAGGGTCCCACATGGCGCGCAGACCTCTCCTGCCGCCCGCTGCTCCCCTCAGCAGTGTACTTCGGTCCTTCTGCCTGCTCTGCTCCCCGCTCTGGCTCTGGTGAATTCTCCCACCCTCCCGTGCTTCTGACTGTACCCAGTGCATGTATAAACAAAACAAACAAACAAATAAATAAATAAAAGCATGCCTCTATTAAAAAAAAAATTAAAAAAAAAAGAAGTTTTTGAGGAAGGTGCTATGATTTTCATTTCACAAATCAAGGACTAAACCTTATAAGGAGAAAGGAAATCTACAAAGACTGCCAGGTAGCAAATGAATTGAACTAACTAGTCTGGCTCTGAGCACACTCTCAGTCTGGCTTGGATACCCTATGAACGGTGTTCTCCAGTAGAACCTCAGACCTTTCAGACCATAATTCCTCACTTCTGAACCAAACCCTCAGGAGGATAATTTTGATTTCTTTTTATCAACTCTGTAGCAGTCCTTACGCCCCTTCTCTCTTACTGCCCTCATATCTGCATATTGGTATTGGTAGCATAATTTATCCTTGAGGGACTGAGCAAGATTCTGGTTAACTCAGTTCTTGGGGTTCACTCATACTCACACAGTCCCTCTCTACCATTGACTCTTGAATGCTTCATGAAATTAAAAGTGAAAGGGGGATGGAATCTGTGAATCCCCCAGTTTCTTGGCATATTTTTGGAATAACTGCTGCTGGAGCTGCCTTGGGCATAGCTTATTTACTGTAAAAACCTGGTTTAAGGTAGGTCTTATCATTTCTAAATTTTTATTGGCATCAGTCCTTTGAAATACTGACTAACCTCTTGTATATTATTAGAATTCTTCTAGGTTTAAACCCTTGTTTAATCTGGAAGTTCTACAGAGGAAATAGAATTGGTCTCCTTCTTAATAGGTCTTTATAAAAGTGCTTAAAAAAAAAAAAAGACTATAAAGGGCCTCCCTGGTGGCGCACTGTGAAGCTGTCCGCAGCCTCTGCAGCGCGGGTTCGATCCTGGCCTGCTGGCGAGAATCCCACATGGTGTGGCAGACCTCTCCTATGTCCCCAGCTGTTCCCCTCAGCAGTGTATTTCATCAGTCTGCCTGTTCTGTTCCCCGCTGTCTCTGGTGAATCCTCTCACCCTCCTGCGCATCTGGCCTGTACCCTGATTCTTGTATAAAAATAAATAAAATCTTTTAAAAAAAAGACTATAAGGAATCGTGTTATTGATGTTTCAAGTGGAAGAAGAGTTAATCAACTTGTTGCTTGAACTTTCTTATTATCAACTGCTGTCACCTGGTGGCAAATTTGAGGAATAGCAGAAACCTTCACTATAGTCAGTAATATTCTCTTTTTATGTTTGACAAATGTTTCAAGTATTTTCACCATGTTTGTGTCTAGCATATGGTCAATTAAGTGAGTTTTCATAAAATACATAAAAGAGAAACAACGACAAAACACTTAACATTGGTTTTAGGAATGCCTTGGGTGCTTGACTGATGGCAAAGGAAACGAAAGCAGAAATAAGCAAATGGGATTAAACTAAAAAGCTTCTGCTTAGCACAAAAAAGCAAAACTATCATAAAACCAAAAGACACCCTACCAAATGGGAGAAAATATTTGCACATTACACATCTGACAAGGGGCTAATACCCAGGATCTACAATAAACTTGTACATCTCAACAAAAAGAAAACAGGGCCTCCCCTGTGGCACAGTGGTTGAGCACCGCGCTGCGAAGCTGTCCACAGCCTCTGCAGTGCCTGTTCGATTCCCCGCTGGCCAGGGAGAACCCCACATGGCACAGGAGACCTTTCCTGTCTCGCCCACTGCTCCCCTCAGCAGAGACTTCAGTGTCTTCTGTCCGTCTGCCTGTTCTGCTCCCCGCTCTGGCTCTGGTGAATTCTCTCACCCTCCCACGCTTCTGACCTGTACCCCAGTTCTTGTATAAAATAAATTAAAAAATCTTAATAAAAAAGAATTTTTTAAAAAAAGAAAACAAATAACCCAATTAAAAAATGGGTAGAAGGGCTAAGTAGACATTTCTCCAAAGAAGATATACTTATGGCCAATAGGCACATGAAAAAATGCTCATCATTACTTCTTCTCATGCAAGTCCAAACCATGATATATCATCTCACACCTATGAGAATGGTTTATTTCAAAAAGACCCAAAATAACATGTGTTGGTGAGGGTGATGAGCAAAGGGAACCC
The DNA here is from genome assembly GCF_964194135.1 of Talpa europaea. NCBI lineage: Eukaryota > Metazoa > Chordata > Mammalia > Eulipotyphla > Talpidae > Talpa > Talpa europaea. The sequence continues at coordinate 81,002,542 of NC_140068.1, forward strand.
TTGTACACTGTTGGAGGAAATATAGACTGGTCCAGTCTCTATGGAAAACAATATGGTTTTTCTCAAAATTTAAAAAATAGATCTACCATATGATCTAGCAATTCTACTCCTAAGTATCTACCTGGAAGATGCAAAAACAAACAAACAAACAAACAAACATAACAACAAACCAGCAACAACAACAAAACAAATAGAGAAGGACATATGCACTCCTATGTTCACTGCAGCACTATTTACCATAGCCAAGTTATAGAGTCTACCTAAGTATCCAAGGACAGATGGTGGATCAAGAAGATGTGGTATATACACAACGGAATACTACTCAGCTATTAAAAAAGATGAACTCTTGCCATTTGCAGCAACATGGATGGAATAGAAGGGATTATGCTAAAGGAAATAAGTCAGAAGGAGAAAGACAAAAACTGAATGATTTCACGTATTTGGAATATGGAGAAACAAACAAAGGAACAGAAAAACTTAACCAAAACAGCTGCCAGAAATTTACTGTAGAACTGAGTTACCAGAAGGGTTGGGGGAGGAAGCAGGTAGGGAACTCAGTTGACTATGGTGGAGGATTATGGGTGCTTTGGTGGTAGCTGTGGTATTCTAACATATGTCTGAAGTAGTGTGTACCTATACCTGTAAATTATACAAAGTTGTGAACCATTGCAACCTCAATAAAAATCATACAATAAAAGAAGCAAATTATGTGATTCTTGACAAATCTAGGATTGATTATAAAGTATATAGTAGGCCATCTTTCTTCAGGTTATAATAACAGCCAATATTTATTAAAGAGCAGGTCATTTTGTTTCTTGCTTGGTTGACCTGGGATGCTGGTGTAGGACCATCCAAGTTGTTAGGTGTGCACCTCAACCATTTCTTCTGACTCTGGGCTGTGTACCCCCAACTTTCACCCAGTCCCTCTGCCAGTGAGGACTTTCTGTGTCCTCTCCTGCCTTCTCATACTTCTGTGGTTTCCTGGGAGGCCCCAGCTTTTGTTCTGAACATCCTACCAGAGTCCCATCAGATGGGTTGAGTTCCGGGAGTCACCCCTGGGGGGCCCACCTAGCCCTTTATTTTCACCTCCCCTCCATCCTTAACACAAACACACTGTAGCACACATTCTTGAACATGCTGTTTTACAAACCCATGTGGGACTGTAGGGTAAATGGTTTTCAGGCTTTTCTGCCCTCCCACCATTAGGATTGCCCTGCCTGAGGGGGTACCTGCAGTTGTTACATTGTTGCAAACTGACATGTGTACTTCTGTGGGCCATGGGAGGAGTATCGAGTTTGGCACCAAGAGAAGCAGAAGCAGTAAAGAAGCAAGAGAGAGGCAAGAGAGAGAAGGGGAGAGGGAAGGCCAGAGAAGCCCAGGGTGAAGACTTACTGGGGACCTGGAGGCCTGCTGGCCTCGTGGCCCCCCAGCACTCCTGCCTGCTGTGTACCTGGTTGCTGCAATGCGTGTAAAACTCAATAAAAGCCTGTCAAAGCCACCAAGGGCTCCAGGACTCCTCCTTTACCCACCCGTTCTGCTCGGATCATAGATAACCTGCCTTGTGGCCATCCTGCCACTACAGGGACTCTCTTTAGGCTACATGCCTAGAAGTGGAGATTCTGAGTCATAAGGTGTGCTCATATCTATGTTAATGAGATATGCCTGGACTTCCTTCAGCCTTCATTCCCTCCTAGAAGTATATCAGGATTCCTATATCTAGCTCCCAGTGTTCACAGGTCTAATAGGTGTCAAGCAATATCTCATTGTTGTTTTAATTAGTCTTTTCTGATTAACTCTGAATAGGCTTGTGAACGTTTTCATTTCTTCATGTTTTTGCTGAGTAGTAAGATTTCCTTGTATATTAAACATATTAGTTGTTTCGAGTTTATCAAATATTTAATTTATACTTTGCAAGGGACTTTTCTGAACCTGTTGTCTGTCAATGTTTCTATGGTGTCCATTACTGAACATAAATAAACAATTTTGATTAATAAAATTCACCTTTTTTTTTTATGGTTGGAGTGTTTGTTTAAAAGTGCTTTCCCACAAGGAGGTGTCATGAGTATGATCCTATGTTTTCTTCTTTATTATATCCTTCTGGGCTATATCCTGTATCTCTGCTTTCTTCTTAGAGATGGAGTGACTGTCTTTTCCCAAGTTCCAGGTCCCTCTTACACACATACATAGTTAAGATGATACTATCTGATTCTACCTTCAAGTGCTTCACAACCTTTGAGATTACCTAAATCTCAAGATATTTGATATTGCAGTTCTATCATCTTCAAAATGGCGATAAACACCCATTGGGCTAGGTTGTTGCCAAGATTACCTGAAAACATTAATAAAATCAGAATCCCCAAAGCAGAGGGGCGGATGCAGGGCAGCCTGCTGGGCTCATTCAGTTCCTAAATGAGTCACTGCCACAGGCGCCAGCCTCCAAGGGAGCCCACATTGTTTTCTCAGCAAAATTATAAATGACTACATCATGGGCTTTGAGTTACTTATGAAGATCAAAATGGTAACTGCTAAGGAGCCCACATTGTTTTCTCAGCAAAATTATAAATGACTACATCATGGGCTTTGAGTTACTTATGAAGATCAAAATGGTAACTGCTAAGGGTCTACAGTACGAGAAGTGGGAGTGGCCTAAATGACAATTGTGCAATGTCAGTATTGAGAGACACAAGAAGCACTGGCCCTGTGGAGGCCCCAGTTAGTGCTCATCTCCACACTCAGCCTAGCACACACTTAGCTCTTCCTGATCTAGCCTTGTGTGCGCTCCTTCCCAGTCAAGCTGATAAAGGGGGAATACTGGCTGACTCATTTACCTTTTCAGGCAGTTTGAAGCATGCCAACTCAGATTGGGGGACCCAGTGACATTCTTATAAATCTTTGAAGGTCAAAGGGCTGCGAGGGCCCCCCAGGGGACTGCCCAGTGGTACTGTAGCCTGGTAGGATGAGCAGAATGAGGGCAGGAGCCTCCAGTGAATTAGGGAAACATGAGGGAAAGGCAGGGGAGATTACAGACAAATGAGAAGAAAATAAGGTAACAGAGAAAAGTCTGAAAGTAGAAATGTATATGTAATATATTGTGTTTACTATTTTTCACTGCCTTTTCCTTTCTAAATTTCTGCTTCCTCGTAATTTTTCTTTTTTTTTTTTTTAAGATTTATTTGTTATTTATGCAAGAACCAGGGTGCAGGCCAGATGCGTGGGAGGGTGAGAGGATTCACCAGAGACAGAGCAGGGAACAGAACAGGAACTGATGAAATACACTGCTGAGGGGAGCAGTGGGCGTGACTAGAGAGGTCTGCCGCGGCATGTGAGTTGCTCCACAGCCAGCAGGGATCGAACCAGCACTACAGAGGTTGCAGACAGCTTGTCAGCGCTGCGCTCAACCGTCTGCACCACCAGGGAGGCCCCCCCACCTCCCATAATTTTTCAAATGAATTCCCCTTGATTTGGATTTGATTTCCCCTTTTTGGAATTCTTCATCAAAAAGCATGTTGGTAGATCATATGAAATATTCTGGAGTTTGAAACTGTTGGAGTTTGAGAATTGGAATTTGAGAAGGAGCTTTCATTTCTTCTTTAGAAACATCCCTACATGCAGTGACTTATTTGGATGATACATACTTCAGGAATACAGAAGTTGCTCTCAGTATTTAAAAAAAAAATTCTCTTTGTTTTTCCTCTATACTTTTCTCTGTCCTTCTTTCTTGACTCTTTAGTATCGCCTTTCACCCCTCATGTCCCAGCATCCCTTACTCCTCACAGACGTGATGAATAAAGCACATTGAGAAGCTTCAATAGAGAGTGACTGAAAGGGCCATTTGCTACTGAGAAAGCCTGGCAGCTGAGGAGATGTTTGCAACACAGGAAGCTTATTCCTTTTAGAATTCCCTTGCTCATTCCTTCTCTAGACCCATACAAGTGCGTGTGTCCTTGTGTGCATGTATGTGTGTGTGTGGCTGTGTCTACAACCACAGCAAGAGAGAGGAATATTTAGCTGTGGAGGGTGCTTTATTCTGACACAATGCCCCTTGCCATTGTGGAATATTCCAGATGGGAGAGTCAAGCAGAACAGCAGGTACTCTGGTTAACAGGAAAAGCCAGTCAACAGGTGGCTGTTTTCCCTTGGGGCATTTTTCTAGTCACTAAGTTGCTCACAGTGGCTACCTCAGAAAGAGGTTATAAAAAGTGGGATGATAGGTAGGGGACTCAGAAGCCATGAGGGATGCACATACACTGACTAGTGGAGAAATAAATTCCTCACTATCAGCTCAGACCACTGGGTAAAGTGTTTCTGACCTGTAGTCCTTCTCTGCCAAACCTACAAAAAAAGGGAAGATTCTGCAAATTCCCTTAGAGGATACCATTATTCAATGTAACTGCTCCCTAAAGGCTATCAAATACCTTTGAAATCTCCTCCCTGGGGTTCTGGACCTCAACTCAAGCTTTTGGGTTTGTTGACTGGAGGATACTTTAAAAAACTATTGTGATGTGGCTACTGATATATTTCAATGAGAATGAAAATAGATGCCAGGACCGGTTAGGCCTATTTGTAAAATCCAAGTCACCAGGTAATCTGTCCACATTACCTTTACAACATCTTCTTCCCCACTGCCCGCAGGGGTGATGGAAGTCAGGGCTTGGAGGAAGTTGGGGGATGAAATGGAGCTGGGAAGTGTTAGGGTTAGGGAGGGGTGAGTATGACTGTCATGTGATTTGGCAATAGGAAAAGTTGAATATTCAATGGTTTGTTTTGAAACAGTTCTGAAATGGATATAAATGCTCAAACATCACTGGGATCAAAACAGTTGCACCAAAATGGCCACAATAAAATGTCAGGTGCTCAGGCTAACAGATGAAAGGAGGAAGAAAGGAAAAATTTAGGAGGAGTTTATGAACAAAGTTATTTCTCTCGTGTCGATCTTTTTATAATTTTTAATTTTTATTTTCTTGTACCATTGTTAATTTTAGGACTGTATTCATACCAATCTTCTACCTGTGCTCTCTCATAAATGTTCCTACTGTTTGTGAATGTGGATGTTACTGGGAGTAGAAATTGGCTATGGGGCAGAGGACTATTCTTTTTCATTAAAGGTTCTAAAAATTTAAACCTTTTCCATATGTATGTATAATATGTAAGTTAAAATATATAATTATACATAAGAAATGTATAATTATATAAATTATATATTAAAATATATAAAATATAAATTAAAACTACAAAAATTATATACATAAAATATGTAAAAAGTTAAAATATCTGTCACTTAGCTTTTTTTTTTTTTTAAAAGATTTATTTATTTATTTATTTATACAAGCGCTGGGTACAGTCAGAAGCGCGGGAGGGTGAGAGAATTCACCAGAGCCAGAGCGGGGAGCAGAACAGGCAGAAGGACCGAAGTACACTGCTGAGGGGAGCAGCGGGCGGCAGGAGAGGTCTGCGCGCCATGTGGGACCCTCCTCTGGTGGCGAGGGAGCAGCCGGGGATCGAACCGGCGCTGCAGAGGCTGCGGGCAACTTCGCAACCCAGCGCTCAACCGCTGCGCCACCGGGGAGGCCCTGTCACTTAGCTTTTTATGATACTTTTTGTAACATACACTCTTTGGGCAAAACTCAGAAAATTCAGAGAACTACTCTTAAGATTAACTATCTAGAAATATTTACAGTTGGTCTTGTTCTACATTCTTCATAATTTTTTCAACAACATATACATAGGTATATATTCTTTCTTGTGTGTGTGTGTGTGTGTGTGTGTGTGTGTGTAGAAGAACTGGGGTATAGGCCAGAGGTGCAGGGAAGGGGTTGAGAGGTTTCTCCAGAGATAGAGTGGGGAGCAGAACAGGTGGATCACTGAAATACACTGCTGAGGAGAGCAGCAGGTAAGACAGGAGAGGTCTGCTGTGCCATATGTGGCTTAGCTCCCTGGCTGGGGATGGAACTCAGGTCATAGTGGTGATAGCGCTGAGACTTAACCCGTAGGCCACTTGGGAGGCCCTGCTGTATTTTCTTAAGCAAAAATGGATCATGTTATTTTTCTTTGTCATTTAACAATAGAACAAACTTAGAATGAAATCCTAAATCAAAGGATATGCATTTGATACTATGTGAGTTAAGAAAACCCTTTTGTTGCCAAGGGATGGAATTCATTGTTAAGAGTCTTTGGTAAAAAGGGATACAGAAAGTAGGATCTTGGGTCTTGGGAACAAATGGTTTCAGACTTAAATACCTTGAGGACTTTGTGTCTGTTCCCTGTCTTTGGCTTCTTTTCATGTTCATACGTCTCTCTTATTGAATATGCAGGAAATACTGGACTAAGAATGGAATTTTCTATCTTTCTATTTTAGGAAATGGAAATATAGCTCTGGTCTTTACAGACCACAAATCCAACCCCTCTTGAGGGTTGCTTAGATCAAATAGTGGTGTGTGGTCTTAAGTCCTAGTCAGTGACATGAAGAAGGAACTTTAAGTGGATGGAGAATCTGAATTTTAAAATTTTGATATTAAGTGAAGGAAGAATTTTAAGACTAGCCAAAGAAAAAGGACTGAGCTGTTAACAGCTGTCATCAAGAAGAAAGTCTTTGATGAAGAGCATCTCATGGAATTTTCCTGTTTGTTCTGCAGGTAGATACCCCCAGCACTATTTCCTGTCAGTTCCTTCTGGGGCATGAGCTCCTTCAGCACTTGGGCACTCTATCATTATCTCCCTTTGAGAGATAAGGCTCCTGGGGGTGGGAATGAGGGTGGGGACAGTGTTTACTGTGATTAAGAGTTGTCAAGGTTGACCACTGTGACGTCATGTGTTGCATCTTCCTGGCACAGAAATGATTATGCAGGAACACATATGAAGGGGCACAGCAGCAATAATGAAACCACAAGTCCTGCTGGGTGGCCTAACCTAGATATCTGCTCTGAAAAGGGACTGTGGCAAGATGAGCAACAGCAGCCCTTGGGCAGGATGCCCTGCTCTTTGATTGAACCTGATTCCTTAATCAAATAAAGAGTTTGATCTTGCAGTATCTTTGGATGAAGATATCATGATCATTGAAACTTACCATAACACTTCTATTTTCTTAAAGATTGACTCATGGGATAACGGTACACTTGCTTCTTTACTGGTTTTATGAAAATCAGACAGAAACTTGTACTGCAGTTGTGTTCTCAAGGGGTTGATAGAGAGGGACCGTTATGGTATCTTGAGTTGGATGCAGTGTTTCTTCCCATGGACCTCAAATATGGAGTGATCAAGGGCAAGTTTGGGGGAAATTTGGATAGTAATGTTTATGTTTATCCCAGGTACTCCAACACTTGTTGGAAGTTCTATGACCTGCCATAGGTACAGAGTCACTTCCAAAACGTCCCAGTAGGTGAGGGTGGCTATGCGTCCTTAAAATTAAGCTTGTCCTTACATAGAAGATGACTTTTCAGTTTCATCAGACACTTGGGCCATAAAATCCAATATTTGACCCTTTTTTAGTCTCCTGTTGCCAGCACCTGCCATTGTTCATCTAATCATTACCTCCATGACCTCTGCTTTCCCAATGGAAAAGTTTCCCCTTGCTAATTATGCCTAGTCTTTTATAGTTGTTTTTGCATCATTTAAGCCCTCTGTTTTCTCCAGTTATGAGAGCTCCATGGCTTGCTTTAGGGTCCTACTGCCTCTGCCCTCAGAGGCATCCATTTCATTCTTGGAGAACACTCCATCACATTGCAGAACTGGGGAAGCTGGCCAGCATCCTACCCCTTACTGCTGGTTTGTATCAGCACTGTATTTAAAGAAATAAACAGAAATAGTTGGACCACATATTAAATAATCCCAGTTTGTGTCTAGAATAAAAAATTAAAGATGGTGACTATTTATTAAACAAGTTTTATTGAACAACTTAGTTTCAGAAACATTCAGATACATAGTCAAATATAAAACTCTTAAAATGTATTATAGTTTAGAACTATAGTTTTAGAACTTTACATGTATTTTCATTTCATTCTCCTGAAAACTCTATGAGGTAGCTACTACTATGAAAATCCACACTCTATTTATGTGGTAACCAGATCTGGAGAAGTGAAGCAACTTGCCCAAAGTGGCACACGGTAGGATGTTGGGGGGTGGAATTTGAGCCCAGACAGTCTGGGTCCAGCCCCTTCATCTAAACTCCACACCTTTGGAAGACATAGTCCTTGGGAGGACATGTGGTGATAGACTAGCGTCTCCAGAGCGCTCACAAATGAAGCCTTTCCAGATGGGGTATTTCTTTAAGATGATACTATCAGTCTCATGTAAGAAACATTTAAAAAATTTTTAGCAAAACTTATTAGATACTATAACAAATGCATGCTACATGATAGAAGAATTAATTGTTGGAATGTAAAAATACTTCGAATGAGATTTTATTTATTTTTTGAATCTTTCTTTCTCCCTCTCCCTCCCTCCCTCCCTCCCATCCTTTCCTTTTTATAATCTGATTTTCCCTTTGCCGTTATGGATGGGCACCTGTGCATACAGCATATGCTTGTGCTGTTGCCATTTACAACAGCAAATCAACAACAGCCACAGTTTCTTGAGGTTTATGTTTGGCTCTTTTTTTTATGCATATAAGACCTGGGGTACAGGCCAGAGATGTGGGGAGTGAGAGGATTCACCAGAGACAGAGTGGGGAACATAAGGGCAGATTGACTGATATACACTGCTGAGGGGAGTAGTGGGCAAGACAGGAGAGGTCTGCTGCGCCATGTGGCTTGCTCCCTGGCTGGCTGGGGATTGAACTCGTGTTGCAGAGGCTGTGGATTACTTCATAGTGCAGTGCTCAGCCCCTTGCACCACCAGGAAGGCCCTATGTTTGGCTCTTTATTAACACTCTTATTACATCCTTAAAACAAATTTAAGGATCATTGTCCCATTTTACAGATGAGGAGACTAAGGTTTATGCAGCGCTATGTGAGGCTTAGAGAGGATCTAGCACAGTCAGTAAATGGGAAGGACAGGATTTGAACCCAGGTCTCCTTGACCCTCAGGCATGGCCAGGTAAGCCCACACTTGCCTGTGCGGAGACTGTAATGGGTTCTAGGCACTCACGTGACCACAATGGTGTCAGGGTATGACATGAGAACACATGTGCCTCTGGAATTTAAACAACAAATGCTATTAAGCATAAGTTAAGTTCTTGGTATACAAAGACACAAATCTTAAAAGAGAAACTGGAAGGACCAGTCAGAACCCCCTTAGTAACAGCTAACAGTGATTAAGTGTTTTCAAGCTCCTTTACTTGTATTCTCATTTCATTGCACATAAAATCATGTGAGGTAAATGCGATGATTATTATTATCCCCATTCTGCAGTCCAGTAGACTGAGGCACTTTCATAGTGCTTAATATACAGATATCTTGGGTTGAATAGATCAACATAGAGTTGACGGTCACAATTGCCAGTCATATGCAGTAGACACTATGAGAATTATTATGCCTTAAAACCAGCCTTGCTCTGACTTACAATGCCAGTGGATTGTGTGCCATATTTCTGTGTCCAATTTCTTTAGTGAGGCTGTTACCTGCTGTGAACGCAAGCTCTGTCTTCTGAGTCTTATGCTCTTCCCTGTCTGGCCCAGGGATGGTATAAATTCCCTCCTTAAAATATCCTTAAATATTTGCTGACTGCGTGTGTCAAAGGCACGTGAATGGGTCAAAGGCATGTGAATGTGGGCACACAGGCGCAAGGCTCTGTGAAAATCTTGTTCATTTTTGAACCCAGGGTTTCCCTTTTCTCCTTTCTTAGGACAATGAGAGTCTATGACAAAACCAGAATCCTTTTCTTAAAGGCAGTTTTAGTAGGAAATTTTAACCACAGGTGAATCTCTTCTGGTTCTCCAAGGACTGGGCATTGCCAGCCCTGCTGTAGCTGGTTGAAGGGGACCAAACCTCTCAGGAAGACGGACTTGGTTCCGTTTGACCAGCCAGAGCAAGGGGCAGCTCCCTTGGGAGGTGACTGCTGTCTCTAGCATGCAGACTCCTTGGCAGGCAGGGCATCCCTCCTCCAGGCCTGCAACACAGAGAACCCGGGTTAGCAAGATTAGATTCCAGCAGCTCGCCTCACTCAAAGAGTTCGCTCATATGATTCATGAAAACCACATGACATTCATATTTTGTACTGTGTGAATTTGTTTTTTCTTTTGTCAATCCTTTTTTTTCCAGATAGAAACATTAGGAAGAACTGAAGTCGAACTGTAGAGTATGGAAAAGAAAAGTCTCCCATAATTCTGCTCTCATTTTCCAAAATACATTTAACATTTTGGAACATATTTTTGGACTACCTTACATCTTCATGCTTAAAGGAAATAAAATTTTATTTTTTATTCAAATTTTTTACATTTATAAGTGAATATATATAATATATAGGTAAGTTGTGACACATTATCATCAAACCAACACTCACAACCATCTGACTTAAAAAGAATTTGACCAGTATTGTTGAGGCTTCCTGAATGCGTTCCCCAATTTGTCTTTTTAGTTTCTCCTCAGAGATGACTATTATTATGAATTTCTTATTCTTTTATATAATAATGTAATGCTTTTCTTTGTAGTTTTTAACTTTTATGCTTATGTTTCTAAATAATATATTTCTTATTTTTCTTTCTAATGATATACCATATCTTTCTGTGACTTGATCTTTTCACTTAAAATGATATTTGTAAGACATCCATATTGATGTGGTGGCTATAGTCTATTAATTTTCATTGTTTTATAGTTTCCTGCTTTGCAAATGTACTATAATATACTCAGTTATTCTACTGGCTACAGGCATTGAGGTAATTTTGTTTGACAAATAGGTAGAATTAGTTTCTCAAGGGAGGAAGGGAAATTTTTGATTATTGTTGATTTTAAAGGAGAACTATGGATTCTTGTCTGTAAAAACTTGTGGACTGACTTTGCAAAGGAAAGGCAACATTGAGCAGTTCAAATATATCTTGGGGGGAGGGATGCTTTGTGTTGTAATCTGCCCTCCAGCTTCTGATGCAGCTAAAGTTTGAGAACCACTGGACCAGCAGAGGGACCCACTAGCTTCTCCCTAATTCTAGAGAAAGTGTGGTCAAGGGGGTGAGGAGGGAGGTGATTAAGAACATGAAATTCTCCCCAGAAAGGTGCCCTCGGTCTTGATGTGATTTATTTCCGCAGGAAGGAAAAGGTAGGCATAAAGGATTGTTTGAATGCCAGAAAACTGTCCTGCTCCCTTGGGGCTAGGCATGGCCTGCTTTGTCATTTCCTCCACCTGATGAAGAGCAGCATTGTAAACTAGAAAGAATGTGACTTGGTCCTGCTCCCTCAGGGCTAGGTGTGGCCTGCCTTTTCATTTCCTCCCCCTGTTGAAGAGAAGCTTTGTAAACTAGAAAGAATGTGACTTGGAGTCTCCCTTGTCTGGTTTCAAGTCCCACTAATGCTTCCCAGGGCCTTTGCTTTTAGGAAGTTTTATCACACCCTCAACCTCAGCTTCTGTATCTGTACAGAAAGCAAAGCCACCTTGCCTACTTGTAAAGCTTAGGGATAAGAAAGGAAAGGTGCTCAACACGAAGTCCCTGGTGGACACAGTGGGCGTGTTCAGTGGGAAAACCCTAGAGACAGTACTGACTGCTTTTGAAGCCAAGAGTTTCTCTCCCAGCTCCAGCCTGGCCTTCACATGTTTCTCATCCCACAGTGCAGGTATTTTTATTTTGACCCTGAAGTAGTTGAAGCCATTGATCTGGAAGAGCAGAACTGGTTTATCTACCCAAGTAGCTTTCTGAAAATGAACCCCAGCTTGGGAGCTCTGCCTGGAATAAGTAAGATATCCCAGAAATCAAAACCCTCACTAAGGCACAGTAGAACTGACAACAGGGTGAAAGCACCTTGTGACAATAGTGGTGGGAAAGCAGGGACCCTCCCGTGCCTGGCCTGGTTCTAGCATGGTAAGTGGAGGGTAATGTTGTATCCTGTCTTGTACTGAGTCCCCACCTCCTTGGCATTTGTCCTGCCAGCTCTGTAGTCAGGCATCTTACCTTCACCCTCTGCCTCCTACCAGTGACATGGGGCTCATGGGACTCCCTGGCTAACATCCTCTTAGCCCCTCTCTTCTCTGAACTTGCCTGGACAGCAGAGGAGTGGGCAGTTGCATGGGTGGAGGTCAGCTGGGCAGTCTCAAGTCTGGGCCAAAGCAAATGTGTTCGGCTCATTAGCAAGACAAGCCTTTTGCAGGGCAGCTTCAGTTTAGGACTTTGCCCTTCAATAGCTCTTCTTTGCTCCACCCTACTTCTCTCCTACAGCTCTCCTCCAAACCTCCTGCACCCCATTTCTTAACAGGTGACATGAAATCAATCTCCAGAGTAGGGACAGAAAAACAGGGAAAGGGTTGTCATTAGAAAGATGCACAAATTTGAGGTATCTGCCTATTTTCCATGAAGACCAACTAATGTGTGTGAAATAAGGACATTCATTTTTTTTTGGATGATAGAGTGTGTTGTAATATGCTGCTCTCAGAGGCCTTATTCTTTCAAATCATTGCTATCTAAAGCAGAGTTTCTCAGACTGGGCATAATGACATTTGGGGCCAGATACTTCTTTGCAATGAGGAGCTGAACTGTGCATTATATGGTATTTGGCAGCATCTCCAGTGTGTTTCACTAGAATCCCATAGTTTTGACAACCAGTACCCTCTCCAACATTGTCAAATGTGTCCCAGGGAGCAAAATCACCTGTGATGAGAACCACTGATATAAAAGCTATAGCGTCCGTGTTCAGACCTGTAGTCTCTCCAGCTCTAGTACTTCTCCCAGGTTCTTCGAATTTCCCCCCAATCCCAAAAGAGTACTGGTTGGCATTCCTTTGAAGGCTGTCAGACAACTGCATGGTGGCAGGAGGAGGTAGATGGTTGGTGTCACCTGCAGTCTGGTAGGGGCCTAACCCAGTATGCTCTGAGGGCTGGCACCCTTCATTTCTGTCACTCTGCAGTCACCTGCCACCTGCTGTATAAATATGGTATATCCTACCTTTCCCTTCCCCCATCCTTGTCTTGCTGCTAATCAGCTCCATCCTGTGCTTCTTGGCATACACCCATCAAATCCTGTGCTGTCTCCTTTCATGGTTCTGCTTAAGAACACCTAGCATTAATTTGGTGTGGTCCCGGCCCTCACCTCACATGCCTTCACCCTAACAACTAGGAAGCAGAGGCGAGGAAGGCTGCAAATCCCTCTGTGGCTGAGATCTGAGGGTGGCTCCCTGTGGCCTCCTCACGGACTAGGTGAGATCCTGAGCCTGGGGAGGGGGGGCATGTAGTCTCACTTTGTGCTCAGGGCTTCTCTTGATAAGTCCAACACCTTCTTGGTGCAGTTCAGGCCCTGTAGCATCAGGTTTGGGAACACTGGGGTTCAAGGAGGAGGGGAGAATAGGACTTGGGCAAATCAATGTCTGAACCACTACTTTTGCATCTCAAATCTTCTCTGTAACTAGCCTTACCCAGAAATGCTGCTTGGCAAAAGGGTTGTGAAGTAAGTAGCACAGAGAGCAGGGTGGGGGTCCACACTGCCTGACTGAAGCTGTAGTCTCTGGAGTCCCTTCGCCTCTGTCCTTCTCTCTGCAGTGGAAACCCTTTGAGATGCTCAAACTGTGTGGTCACAGGTGATTATTAAGGAGGGAAATATAGATGGAGATGAAGGAGGTACAATTCGGTTTGGTTAGTAGAAACATTTCAGCAGCAAAATGACTAGAGGAAGGAGATGTGAGGGCTGATACAGTGAAAACCTTTAGGTGATGTGACTCTGAGGCCAGGCAGACGTGAGGAGTGAGGTCTGTGAGGCTGGCAGCAGAGGCGCTGCAGTACAACTCAGCCCTGAAGCTGAGTGACAGTGACCCCAGAGGAAGAGCAGGGCATGTGGCTAGCAGCTCAGACAGGATTCTGAGGCTCTTGCTTGGTCTGTGAGGGCGGCTCTGGCAGGAACACCTGTGTCCTGGTTGGGGCCTGAGGTCAGAGAAGAGGCACTTGCCGAAACCACACACTTCCTTACATTCCATAGCTAAGTAATCCGTATGGGGATATAAAGAAGCATGTGACCTCAGGAAGCAGTCTTGAACCTGGGCTGGCCTGACTTCTTCTGTTGTCCAGGTACATCCCAGCACCTCAGATCAGCCACTCTCCTCTGTCCTCCTCTAGGTGGCAAGCGCTTAGAGGACAGGACCACCGGCATCTCGCCCACCCCTCCTATTATTCCCTGCACACGCTCCTGGAATGCAGCTTTGGTGAGGATTGGCTGTACTTTGGGTCCTGATTTCTTCTCTTGCTGTTTGTTCAGGAATAAATAGCTCTCAAGTTTCACCGACTCCTTTCCATACAGTTATATCTATCAAACCTTTTGCTATCATTCTTACTTAATTTCACAGCAGCTGTGTTATATATTTCACTTTGAGTCTTTTTTAATGTTTGGGACCTCGTGAAAGGAAAATTAAGAAAAAAAATAAAAGAAATTCCAACAGAGGAGTATGTTTTGCACACAGAACAATTATGGCTTAGAAACACACCCTGGCCCCCCTGCATCTCCTACTATACGTGTGTCCTGGGCAGCAGCTGCCGCACAGCATGCCAAGCACGATTGTTCATTGTGAGGAGGATCGTTTTTTCGGTTTCTGCTTCCACTACCCCATCACCTGCCCACAATCTGTGAGTCCCGACCCGAGGCCGAGTGAGGGACGCCAGCAGCTGGATAGTTGCTCAGGGTCTGGGAGGGTCACCCCGGCTTTAGGGAGACGGGTTCTCCAACTTCTTGGCAGCTGATTCTCTGCCAGGAAGTAGAGAGTATGCCAAGAGAAAAATTGTACCCCAAAGAGGCTCACAGCCCTGATGAGGGTGGCAAATGAAATTTAACAATGAAAGCAATGAAAATAAGGATGTTTTTTCAAGGCTTTCTATAAAGGGAATCATTGCCAGTACTTGTACATACAAGCTCCTAGAATCCTCATTTCACCATCAAGTGTATTATTTTTATCTGGTTTTATAGAAGAAGGTCATGGAAATGAATTTACATACATGTAAGGGTAATCTTAAAAAGAAAACCGCTAGGGTTGGCGGGACAGTCTTGGCATAATCCATGGAGATAGGCTTGGAAGGTAAGAGGAATTGAGTGGAAGGAAGAAAACACTACGGCCTTTCTACTCTGGGAACAGGTATCCTCTGCAGTGTGCTTGGATGCTGCTGCTGGTGGCTCAGAGACTACTTTTTCTCAGGAAAATAGGAAAATGTCCTCCATGCCCCAAACAAATTTCTGGTTGACTTTGGGACTCATCCAACAGCTAGATAAATGTATGCTATGAAAACACGTTTCTCCACACCTCCCCTTAATCTCCCCCACCTGACCCCAATCAAGTACTGAGTTTGTGTGGCTGAGAATGTGCTGCTGCTCTTCCTCCACTGCATTTGGGGGTGATGCTTAATCAAGAATAGGGCTGATGGGAAGGAGAAATAGTAGGATTGAAGATGTGGCTGTGCCTTTGAAAAGATTAAAATGGCTTGTCTCTTCAGTGAACTACGGAACTTAAGATTGATAAAGTTTCGTTTTACTGATTACAACTGTCAGATCAAGATCCTCCAAAGTGTTTGGCATGTGAGCTTCCAGAATGAGGGTCTATGTGGATGTCCATTAAGTATTATGGTCCAGAGAATTAGAAAGAGTTAGCTTTAAAAAACTTTCTATTTAAGAGCCAGACTAAGTCCCAGAAGGTGATTAATTCATGTATGAATCTAAAAAAAAAAAAAAACACCAAAAAACAAAAACAAAAAAAAAGGAAAAAAGAAAGATTTCCGGGAAAAAGATGTGAAATAAGGAAGACAGTACTATCTTACTATCTCCTATGAGATAGTCCCTAATGTCTGGGTGCAAATTGTTTTGTTTTTGTCATGCCAGCCTCTTAATTGTCAAAGGTAACTAGGATTCACTTCAAAGTCTGCAAAAAAAAAAAAAAAACAAAACCCAAAACATTTAGTGACCAATTATTAATGGTTCTTGATTCCTGGAAACTATTCTTGTCACTGTGGAACAAGAATTGAACCTAAAGGGAAAGCTTAAGAAACCTTCTGACAAAAGTGTCATCCAACTTTCCCCTGGCCATCTCTTTTAAGATTCAAGAAAGAAAATTCATGGAACAGATTCCTAAAGGGAGTGAAAGTTAGGCTGAAATACAAAACAAAACAAACATCGATAACAAAGGCAAAACATTTCAGATCAGGCAAAAATGTTTTTTTCAGATCAGAAAAAACATAGGGCTAGCAACACAAAGACACGGGGCAAAGGGAACTGATATGACAATTGGGTATACATTTTTCCCAGATTTATTTAGTTTCCTACCTGCCCAGATCTGATTTTGGTGGTGGTGATAGTGATGATGATGGTGATAATGATAATGATAAAGGTGGTCACTTGTATGCAGTAGGATCTTGGTGAAATCACCACTAGCTTTCCCTCCTCCTAAGCTGGATCCCATGCCACTGGTCTGTAAATAGTGATTATGGAGCCCCATCTGCCCATCTCAGAGTGGACTGAAGATTAATGAGATAACATATGTGAGGGGATTATGTTTCTTAAGAGAACAGGCCAACACAATGTAAAATATCACTCAACATGTTATTGAAAACAAGATGTTTTTCTCCCTCCCCCTGATTATTAAATGGACAATTGTTCAAATTAAATGAGTAAACGGTGCTTTTCTTTGTTCCTGAGAAACAAGTATCACTGTAAAGCTTGCCGGATTTAAGTATCAGTAGAGGTAGCATTAAATGCATGAACAACTATCATGTTCCTTTTCCTCTTTCTTGCACTGAGCAGGGTGGTATTTGAAGATAAGACTCAGACACATTATCACAGAATAGTGAGGATATTGATAACCCATCAGGGGTTTTCAGAGTCACTCAGATTTGAGAAAATCAAGAATGGGTTGAGACAGGAGAACATCTGAATTGCAGACCAACTGGCAATTCAGTTGGTCTGAATGGTGGTGGGGGTGTTATGGAGAAAAGCATGACTGGCATCTGTGTGTGCCCTCTTTCTTGAGCAAGCCTTGGATGTGAGTCTCAGTTTCTTCTTCAAATGAGAATCAAAATGTTGATTCAATAGGAGGTTTCAATGAGGTCGATTTATGTGACATGCATGTATTAGCATTTCTTCTAATTAGTATTAGAAGTCTAGTAAATGGCCTATGCTGGCCATTGATTGATAACCCCTCATGGGTTATCAGCATTCCCACTGTTCTGTGATAATGTGTCTGAGTCGTTCATGTTCAAATACCACCCTGCTCAGTGCAAGAAAGAGGAAAAGGAACATGATTGTTGTTTATGCATTTGATGCTACCTCTCTTATTACTGTTATTTAGTATATGTTTAATATTAATAGAACTGAAAAAAATTAATAGAAATGAAACTACTCACTATAAGGAAGTTCTTATATTTGGCCTATTTTGAAGGGTTTCATTAACATGAAAACAGATATACAAGGGGTAGTTCTAAAATACTTGGGAAAGCTTACATGTTATCTGAAATACTTGCACAGTTCTGGTTTCTTCTTTATTAAACAAATTTTAATATTGTCATTTGTTTGGAAAGGATTTGTTAAAGAAAGATATTTATCCATATAATTTCTGAAAAGATTCATGATAAGTTCTAAATATTCAGGGCCCTTGTGACATTTTCAGGACCTTTATGAGAAAATTACTTATATTTATCTGTTTATCTAATCTAATCTATCTATCTATCTATCTATCTATCTATCTATCTATCTATCTATCTATGCTCAGACTGCCTCCTTATTGGCCACAAGGCCTTTGTCCTCTGATGATGAATCTGCACTTAGTTACCCAAGTTTTTCCTGGATAAGGAAAGGAAACCTGGACTCTCTGGCAGGAAAATCACCTGCCCTTTGAAATTCTTATTTATTTATTTATTTATTTATTTTTTATAGAGGCATGCTTTATTTATTTGTTTGCTGGTTTGTTTGTTTTTTGTTTATACATGCACTGGGTACAGTCAGAAGCGAGGGAGGGTGAGAGAATTCACCAGAGCCAGAGCGGGGAGCAGAGCAGGCAGAAGGACCGAAGTACACTGCTGAGGGGAGCAGCGGGTGGCAGGAGAGGTCTGCGCGCCATGTGGGACCCTCCTCCGGTGGCCGGGGAGCAGCCGGGGAATCAAACCGGCGCCGCAGAGGCCGCCTCGGGCAGCTTTGCAACCCAGCGCTCAACCGCTGCGCCACCGGGGAGGCCCTGCCCTTTGAAATTCTAATAGAGACCTCTTCGCTCTCTCTATCCCTCTCTGCCCTATGCTACAGTCAGGCCTGGAAGTTTTAAACAACTGATAATAGTTTCTTAAAATGCAATCAGAGTGTGATTTTAGGGGATCAGGACTCTATTAGCAACTGCAGGAGGAGTGATCTGCTACATACATCCACCCCAAGGTCTGAGCACATGTGAGCTTAGGCATTGACATCATTGCTGGGCTTCTTGGTGACTTTCCAGGAAAAAGAAATGGTTTTGGAGCTCAGTAAGGTACAAGTCAAATTATTTGGGGCTTACCATTGTCTGGCTGAAGAGGTAGGAAATAAAGTGGATGCCACTTTTTTTCAGACAAGCATGGGATAACATGTCAGGATAGGACTTTATTTTCCTCAGGCTCAGCCAGAATGTCTTGCTATTTTTAGAGGACTGGCCAGTTCTGAACATTGAGTCAGTCATGGGCATGAGTCCCATTTTAACTTCGCAGAGATAGCCAAGAGCAAGGCAAGAGGAAAGAGCCCACCTTCTCCTCTTGCCGGCATCTCACCACCTTTCTCAGAAGAGGTGAGGATTAGTGGCATTTTACCAGCAGTGTTGTCCTTGCCTTGCTTTTCATCAGAACTGGAGAGCTGGAGAGTAGATTTCAGGGAAAGATGGGACAAGGAGAGGAGAGGGAGCCAATTGGATATTTACCTATACAAACTTCCAGTAATTCTCTGAAGTACATTTGATTACACAGGATGAAACTGTCTCTAGCTGGTTAAATAATCTGGAGGCATAGAGTAGTTAAGAAGCTACCCAAATCACACAACTGGTAAATGACTGACCTACCACTTGATGCATTCTCTAGCCCTAACACACATTCATTTTAATAAGCTATCTGATCCTTAGTGCCAAAGGGTCATTTATCAAAAATCCTGTTTCCTATACCTCACTCTAGAGCTATGGAATTGGAATTTCTATGGGAATAGCCAAGCACTCCCAGGGAATTTCTATGCTCAACAAACTTGGGAAGGAACAACACTAGGAGAGTTTCTTTCATACTTGAGTGAACATTAGAATCACAAGGGATCATGTTAAAATCCAGATTTTTCTGATGTGCTCTCGATGCTAAAATAAGCCATCTGGACCAGGGCCCAGGAATCTGCATTTTTGCAACCATTCCCATTTTATGAGAATGCAAATGGTCAGAGGGGTTTGAAAAAACACTGATCTAATAATAAACATGAGAGCTATGGATGCCGATGAAATGAAGTGAACAATATTGAGAGGGACTTGTTTTATAAGTCTAATAGAAATTTCTTAGTTTGGATTAAAGGAAGAATTTTTTCAAATATGTTGACAAATGGTTAGACCCAAGAGCAGGGTGATTCCTCGCCACAACATGAACAGTGAGCATATTAGTGACAGTAAGGGAAGCAGGCACTATTGTCCACACCTGACCACGAAGGGCTTATCTTCTGATGCACCTATTGACCAACTTCCATCTGGAATCTTCTTTTCCCTTTGCCCAGCTTCACTAGTTACCCTCTATTTAAGGCGAAGGTTCAAAAGGCTTTTTCCACAAAGTTTTCTGCCAGCTATCTCCTCATCTTAGTTTCTACTGTTTGTACCTGTGTGTGGGAACAGATCACCTCTGACCTTACCCTTGATCTCTTGTAAGCATGCATCTCCTCCCACACAGGATCGGGATGCTGACTGCTTCATCTTGGATTTCCTGCACCACCTGCTGAAGGGCTTTTGCACAGTAAAACGATCACCCCTCCACACCAGCGAACACTTCTTATGTGCAGGCGCTGCTCCCAGTGCTTGTAGCAAGTAACTTACACTCTAAATGTTCCTGTTTTACAGATGAAGGACACAAGGCACTGACCATAAAGGTACGTTGGTGGATGTGTCTTTGTTTTAGAAGGTACGGCCCTGTGGGTGATCAGAGTCATGCTTGTGAGGATATCTGGGCATCAAAGGAAACATTACAAACTCTTGATAGTCTAATTGAGTATATCAGAGTCACCTGGAGGTCTTGCCAAAAAACCGACAACCAGGGCCCAGCCCCAGAGTTTCTGATTCAGCAGGTTTGGGGTAGGAATTTCTAGGGAGTTCCCAGGTGTTTCTGATGCTGCCAGTTTGGAGACCACACTTTGAGAACCACAGCTCTAGTCAATTTCTAATCAAGAGTTCAAGGTAAAAGAATTGGCCCTCATGTTTTGAGCTTTCCACAAATGAAGAAGCGAGGAAGAGGAAATAAAGCCACACAGAAGCCGGGAAGGGAGTGGTTGTAGTAGCTTCCACCAATGAGGGCGCAGACAGACATCAAACACCCCAAAGAGAGGGATACATTTCTGTGAAGTTACGAAGTATGTAAACTCAACCGGTAATGACATGGCCTCCAATTCTTACCAGAGGGCTCCTGATTCACATGACCTTATGTCATATTGTGGATGGGTCATAATGATAATATAATGCAGTACAATCTAATAATACAGAATGATGATCAAGCTTTATAGTTCCCCAAATCACTTACTTTTTTTTTTTTAAATGCACCGATTAAATTGGATGAGGATTAAGAATTGCTTATGGTCCAGGGAGCAAGTCAGAGAATCTGGTTCTTGTCCTAGTTTTCTAAAGAAATACATTGCTCAGGGACTTAGTCTCAGTTTTTTTTTTTTTTTAAAGTAATGTTCACATTGTCTTAGTGGGAATGTCTGGGGGTTACCTGAAACCCAGCACCTTTCAAAGAATTGTAATTTGAGATAAATTACATATTAGAGATATATTCCTTTGAGTTGCTTTCAAGAAAAATTCAACATACATTCAAAATGTTTTTACCAAGGGCAAGTTGCAAGTTCAAGGTCACGTGCTGTCAAATTCTCATCCATCACTCTAAATGTCTAGCTCTTCTTTATGGAATTGATCAGCCCCTTGAGTGACTACTAGATTTCTCTCCCCTGGAGGAGCCCAGTCCTTCTGTCTTGCACACCCATTCTCCCTCCCCCTTTTGCTTCTCCCCCCAGCTCACAGAAACAAGTCGATTGTCTGATTGTCAGTACTAGCCAAGGAGCCATTCCCGCGCACCCGTTCCTGCAGGCAGGGGCTCTTTCTCATTCATTTCCCCTCGCCTAGCTCTGATAGACTTGGATTCCAGCCGTCCTCCCCCGCCAGCCTGTGTGAGACACAGAACGTGGGACTTCACCTGCTCCCACAGACACTGACGTGCTGGCTTCAGATGACAGAAGCAGATCGCCTGCAGGGCTTCCCAAAAATTCACAAAGAAAGAAAGACAGATGGGCAAGGCAGGAACGGCCAGAGGACAATTAGAGGAGAAAGCAGCGCGGGAGAACAGCTCAGTACATACCTGGGGAAAAGTTGCAGGCGGGTCCCTCCTCCCCTGCGTGCCTTCTTCCTTGGCAGGCTTCTGCCCCATTGAGGTGTTTAGAGCATGGATTGTTTTTTTTTTTTTTTTCCCAGAGCTAGTGGTGCTGGCTTGCATTTCTATGCCTTCCTGTCAGAATTCTCTCAAGGAAACAGCAGCTGGTGAGCTCAGAAATGTCAGTCAGAATCTTGGCCTAGTTTGGGGCCTTGAAGATTCTTACAGAAAGTTAAAAAGGTTTCTGGGCCAGCGTCTCCTTTGGGTTTTCCCTCTCCTGTTTCTCACCTTTTCCATCTTCAATTTTTTTTTTTTCAATTTTACCTCAGTTGCTAGTTACTTAAATTGCCTGCCTCTGTCTTTCTCACGATCCCCTCTCGGGTATGGCTGTAGCTCTTCTAGCTCAGCCTGGTGATTTTCTAAGCATTTAACTATTACTCAGGTACTTATTACTTATTTTGTCCCTTACTTCCCTCCACCCCCCATTTTTTCTCCCTTTCCTTTCACGCTTGTCTTTTTAAGTGCTTTCCTTCTAGTGACACACAGAGAAATCATCTTACTTTCCTTTATGCATATTCCCTGTCCTGGTTGTCATTTCTCCCCATTTGTGCTCTGTCTACTCATCATTGTCTTTCATTCTCTTAGCCTTGCCTCCCCTCCCCTCCCCTCCCCTCCCCTCCCCTCCCCTCTCCTCTCCTCTCCTCTCCTCTCCTCTCCTCTCCTCTCCTCTCCTCTCCTCTCCTCTCCTCTCCTCTCCTCTCCTCTCCTCTCCTCTCCTCTCCTCTCCTCTCCTCTCCTCTCCTCTCCTCTCCTCTCCTCCAGTCTCCCTCTCTGCCTTCTTGTCTCTGCTCACTGAACGCCAGCCTTCTCCTTTTTGTACTCTGCAGCCCTCTGCCCACCCCCAGCACATGCTCCCACCTGTCTGTGTCTTTTAAGGCCCTTGGTCATGTCCATGCCTTCTGTCCACCTCAATCACCAGAGTGACGGGCTTCTGAATGCTGTTAAATTACACCTCTTCAGCTGTCCCGTTGCAAGGAGAAATGCCCTTTGCTAAATCCCTTCTCAGATAAGCACATCTATATTAGTGCTTCTGCTTGTGGAGTATACTGAAAGAATGAACATATAATTTTAAAGAGTGAAAACACTATTTTTTTTTTCAAGTGAATGAATCCTCATCTCTTAAAATCCTCATTTCTTTTAGATTATGTCAATATACAACACCCTTTACCATCCCTTTAGCTTGTCTCTAATTTGTTTTGGGCATTTTTCAAATGCAAAGGTGGAGTTAAGGAAAACTTGGCTAGTTTGAAACTTGATGAGATGCCAATATCATATATTTAGTTAGTTAAACGGTGGTACCCAATATTAGACACTGAAAATAGAAGGACTCTGTTTCCTGCCTTGAGAGACTAAAGCAGGTTCTTCTGGGACTAGGACTGAAAGCTGAAAAAATTAGACAAAAGAAAAAAATGTGGCAATTGCAAACTGATAGTACAGAAAATTAGTACTATTGGTATTTAGAAGCAGAGATTGATACGTGCTGAACCAGGTAGTGGAAGCTGCATGGAGGTGGCTGGGTTTTGACTGGGTCCTGAAGGGTAGAAATGGAAAGTGAAGGAAGGGCCTTCCCAGTCGGGGGAACAGCTTGGACAGAGGCAGGAATGTGCAGAGTGTGTTCAGAAAATAACTGATCTGTGACTGGATCCAGTGCTTTATGAAGGAGTCTGTCTGAGGGAAGCTTTGGACACAGAGCCAATATTCAATGAAAATCTACAGAAAATAGATCTCCACTTATACAGAGTTGCTTTGAATCACACATTTACAGCTAACTTCATTTGAAAAGAGTAGTGCTACAGTGTTAATGGGATTTCTACAACGAAGTGAATACAAGTATGGATTATTTGATGACTATCATCTAGAGAACCATGGTCTGAAACCAGTTACAATGGAATATAGAAATAAACATTTCCCTTCAATCTCCAACTACCAAAATTTTTTTTCTTATTTAATTCTGAAATTTGTTGTGGAAGTTCTGCTATTACAAATGTAGAACACTGCTAGTTCCACTCATTCACTGCTAACTGCACTTCTGTCTCCACACAGCCCCAATCTTTCCTTCTGCTAAAAAGGCTCAGATCCCAATTTGGCTGCATTATAAATTTGTTATGGCTCTACATACACTTTAACATATTACTGTCCTGTTTTTAAATATGTTTCACAATTTGTGTGTGTAAGTCTTGAATTTCTGGGACTGCAAGTTCCAGGTCAAGTTTACACTTGTTTGGATTTCTTCTTTCATCTCTAGGACAGTATAAGGCTCACAGTGGGCTCCCAATACATGTTTGTTAAATAAAATTAAATAAAAAGGTTTGATAAAACTCTACAACAAAATATAAACCCACTAGTCATGCTACTGACAGCAGAATAAATATTAAAATACCAAACAGGGCCTCCCCTGGTGGCACAGTGGTTAAGCACTGGGCTGTGAGCTTGCCTGTGGCCTCTGCAGTGCTGCTTCCATCCCCAGCCGCCGGCGAGGGTCCCACATGGAGTGCAGACCTTTCCTGCCGCACCCACTGCTCCCTTCAGCAGTGTGTTTCATCAGTCTGCCTGTTCTGTTCCCTTCTCTGTCTCTGGTGAATTCTCTCACCCTCCCATGCTTCTGACTGTACCCAGTGCTTGTATAAATAAAAAAAATAAATCTTTTAAAAAATATTAAAAAAATAAAAAACCAAGCAAACAAACAAAAAAAGAAAACCAACCAAAAAAACTCCTTGTGTCAATCTTTTAGTTTTTCTGAGACTGATGTAAGGTCAGATGACTTTAATGACTTATTTGTCTACAGGGTTTTAGTTCTTAACTTTAAGTCACAGTTTCTTGTGGACATCAAAGACTACTTGTGGTAGATAAGTCATTGGGGTGTTGATTCAAATGGGAAGATGAGCAATCAGGCTTAGCGCTATGGCGGAAGATGCTGAGAGCTATACGGCCAGTTATTGAACACTGGGATGAAATCCAAATGTTAGGGCCCCTAATCTTTGTTTTCTTTTTTTTACCTGAACACATTTTAGGTGAGGAATTTGGAATTCTCTCATAAAGAGTTACTTTTATTTCCCCTAAAGTGTTGGGCAAACCAGGTTGAGTCAAGTTGAGTGAGTTAGATTTGGAAATGAGGAACAGGCAGGGTCTTTCCTGAGATCTTTCCAAACCAGAGGCTTTTCTCTATGGAAGTCTCCAGAAGCCAGGAAAATGGCAAAATTTGAGGTTGTTTGAGCAAAACTATCTTCAATATTATCAAGATAATGTCATTTGATAATAACCTCATTTAATATGCGTGAAAACTAAGGCCCAGGTTGGCAAAGGGACATGGGCCTCAGTTATAAAATTGCCATCTCTTGACTCTTAAGTCTTGCTCTTTCTCTTGAATTTTAATTGCCTCCTGCTTGGTAAAGAGCCCCTTGAAGATCCTTCTGCTTTCAAGTAGACCACTAAGATAGGGTGGGGGGGGGGAGGGAATAGTCAGGATGCTCTACTCACAGCTGGACATCACCTCTGAGAGTCCTGCAATGGTGAACAGAAATGGGGTGAAAACTCCATAACTGGGGAATGCAGAAACAGACTGTTCCATGTTAAACATAGACTTCATGCTTTGTAGTGAGTTAAGCTACTGAATTTGATAAGGGCTATAATAATAATAATGAAATCATGCAATGATAATAATACATCCTTTGAGATGCTGCCAGAACTGCATATCGCAGGCTTTAGACGCCAGTGGGCAGCTGCTTGGCTAAATGTGGACCCCAGTTGTCAAGGAGAGACCCACCCTGGTACAGGAGAAACAAATCAACAAGGATGTACAGGACACTTTACAGGGAAGAGTCAAC
>NC_140068.1:81628267-81785767 GCF_964194135.1 Talpa europaea
ATGTCTTTGCTTCATCTTCTGGGCGTCCCCTATAAATTCATGTCCTGATTCTCACAGATAATTAACCTGTGAATAGAATTATTTTCATTCAGGAGGGTATTTTATATTAGTGCTTTGTCAATGATTAGAAAAATCAGGTGCTGCAGACCCACACAAATGTCTTCCATCCTTCTTCATCCCAGCTCCATATCAGCCATGGTTGACTAACCCTTCATTGCAGTGGTCAGGCACCACCTCTATATGCTTTCCTGTCATATTCTACTCAAAACTTCTCCACACAGACATTTCCACATCACAATCCTAGTTCTGGCTCACTGGTGTTTAGCAAAATGTCATATAAATTTTGAAATGATTAGGCATATGATTAGCTTCTTGAGTGTTTGTAAAAATAAACTTTGTGGTGGATGTGAAACAACTGTGCTCTGTTTTGAAGTATGCACTATTTCCCCACCTGTCAGTAAGGTCTTTTTATGGTATCCATTTAAATGTATCTCTCTAGAAAACAGCTCTGGAACCCAAACAAGCAAGCCTCACCGCTACTCACTGCCCTCATCACACTTAGCGTTTGGTTTGTTCCTTTGGTAGTTGCCACATATTGCCATTTTATTGTTAATTTGTTTCTGTCTCTCTTTTGGATGACAGTTCAGATTAAATCCAAATCCTACAAGTGTGTCAGGGCCCTCTTCTATTAATGTCTTGGAACACCAGTGCAAACTTGATTACTCCAAGCCTCCTTGGCACTAGATATCACCCATGTGCATGTGATTGTGCTGCTGGTACACAGGCCTGGCATGATGCCCTGGTCTGAGAAGATGGAAGTCAGTAAGAAAAGGAACTGCCTGCTGACTGGTGTAAACAGTTCCTTAGGAACTCTGTCCTGGAGGTGACCTATCTAGAGCAAGAAACCATTCCCACCTTCAGGTAGAGCCTTCTCCTGATTTCCCACATCCTGATCACCTTGAACTGAGAGATACCATAGAAACTAAGGTCTCCATGCTCAGAGACATTTCTGAGATTTTCAGCACAAGCAGCTCAAGAAGCGATAAGGTATTTTCTTGAACTAATTCAGAGTGCTAAAAAGAGAAACCCAAAGTCATAGAGTCTGTTTCTTCAGTATTCCAAAGTGATTTTTGCTTTCCCTGGACCAGAGGAAAGATATTGTGTTTCTGAGCTCTGCATTCTCCCTTCTTCAGCTTGTACTTTTGTACTTTTCCTCCTTTCAGTGGTGTTCCCCTCCGGTTCCCTGTGTTCATCCACTCTCCTCCCTTTAGTCTTTTTATTCTACTGACAATTCCAAAGGCTTTCATTTAAGTATTAGAAAGAAAAAGAGAGAGACAGAGAGAGATTAAGAGAGGGATGGAGGGAGGAGGGGAGGGTAGAACAGAAAGAAAAGAAAAATGGTAATACTGTGTGTACAGAATGCAAATTACATACATGATGTTTGAAAATATCAAATATCAAAATATTGAGACTATTACTATAACTTTCAGGAATTAACATGGGGAAGCTAGTTTACCAATACCCCTCACACTGCCAGGCAGGCCATTCTCTTTTGCCTCTATAAGGTCTCTGCACGTGGAAACTGTAACTTCTTGTTCTTTTCTATGAAGATGCAAACTTCTCCCTGCTCAGCTATAACCAAGAAGGAGATAAAAAACTATTTTAAAATATAGAGTATCTGCATGAGAAGCAGAGGCATTCTCACGGGATGATACAATCCAAATTCTGTACTCCAATAATACCACATTTCATATCAGACCAGGGTGTCTTCCTCCAAATTCCCTTATTTTAATACAACATTCAGATTTGGTGATTCATAAACCACATGAGAATCTATGCTTTGCCTGTAACAAGCACCCATCCGTCCATCTGCTCAGGAAATGAAATGCCTTTTACTAGCTACGGCTCTCCTATGTCACAGGGTATTGCTGATCAACTGTCACACCGACTATCTTGCAGTCTACCTATATCACGTTCAGTGAAAATCTACCCAGCAGGCACCCTGCCCAGTGCTGTTCTAACCGCTGTGAATATAATGGCCAACACGACAAAGTTCCTGCTTGCATGGAACAGGTTTCATTTTTTAAAGAATTTTCAAAATTACTTTGTCACCAAGAACCTTCAAACAATTTCCCAACAAGAACACATCTTCACTTATTTGCATTCCAATGTATCTTTCTGAGGAGTAGAAGTTAGAGTCTCTCATTTCCTCTGTTCCTTCGTGACAGTATGTGACACAGGAGGTGATGCCCACCATGGATGCCGCACTGGGAACTAGGCTGAGCTTGCCAGCCACAGAGACATGGGGTGAAGGAGATGGGATTGCCAGTCTCACGGAGCTCACTGTGTGGTAGTACAGGCATTAAACAAGCAATTCTAAGTACAGTGTGTCAGCCATTGATAGGGAAAGGTCGTGACAACAAACTAAATAGCAAAATGCTATAATTTTAGACATTTTAACCGATGATGTGGGTTTTCCTATCAACAGATTGGTGAAAAACTGTCAGTTAAAGAGAGTATGCCCAGGAGTAGTGGACATCACTCCAGAAGAACCTATTTTTAGGTTTCAGAATCATTCAGCGAAATTGCAAATATTGCACTTCAGGACAATGCACTGTGGATCTAAGTTGTGGGGTGAGAGTGAAAGAGAATGAACAGCTGGGCAGCTGAGGTGCCTTGACCTGAAAAAATCGCTCAGTAGATTGCGAATTTGGGTCTGTTTCATTAGCAACAGAAGTAGCAATCTGGTATTTTTTTTTTCAGTGTGTCTTTATTGCTCATTGCTCAGTTAATATCTATTACACTGGCACTGATAACTTTGAAGACCTCTGCAAGGACCAAGGAGTGACCAGGGAGGGAAAAGTGAGAGAGAAAACAATGTCAGAATTTTCACCTAATATCTGTGGGTCATTCTGTGACTCCAAGATAAAAACATGGAATTAAATATAATCTTCAGTAAAAATTGTGGGAACTTACTCCAGTACCAACAAGGGGATCTAACACATTTTACAAGATAAAAAGACCATCAGAGAAATGATTAGGTTTAAAAGTGGTGAATTGGCGA
The DNA here is from genome assembly GCF_964194135.1 of Talpa europaea. Lineage (NCBI taxonomy): Eukaryota > Metazoa > Chordata > Mammalia > Eulipotyphla > Talpidae > Talpa > Talpa europaea. The sequence goes on from NC_140068.1 coordinate 81,631,332, forward strand.
TCTCTAATTGATTTGCCTTTTCTAAGAAACTAACCCTGTCTTTACGACTTCCTTTCATTTTTAAGTTGTTATATCCCTGACTTTAATGCGTAGACTCCACACAATTCTGCCCTTGTCTGTGAGTTGTGCGTCATGGGCTGTGTTTATGTCTCATTTCTTTATCACGCTATGGACGATGCGGCTGCGTGCTCTCTCCTCACGCTGTGCCTCTTGTCGCACCCAGGACGGGCTGTGCCTGGTTTGCAGTCAGAAACGCCTATTGAATGAACTTCTTGTCTATGTTGATCCTATTAACCAGATAATTGCCTAATCTCCACTTGGCTTTGTGCTCTATAGGCACAACATAACAGGTGAAGTGAATAAAAGCTCTCTTCAAGCAAATACTCTCATGAATGGGGTCTTTTTCTGAGAGGGCATGATCGCCTGTACCTCTGGAGGACAATGTTCATCTCACACCAATGAGCAGATTAGACCCAGAGCAAAGTTGAACCGAAAGATCAGATTTAGTATCAACACAAACAAATCTTTATGGAGGAGAAGTCAGGAGCAGGCTGCCTACCCAACAGGACTTTCCGTTTGCATCTCCACTTTTCTCTGAGCAAATATCCGAACCGCAGACATTCCAATCACCATCAACACTGTTTACTTGGGCTGAGGCAAAACTCAATAAGATTGATTCCAAGTTACAGAGCCAGATATACGGAACAGAGCTGTGGCATGAATGCAGAGAGAAAGGGAGGGGGAGAGAGAGAGGAAGAGAGAGGGATAAGGAGACAGAGAGAGAGAGAGAGAGAGAGAGAGAGAGAGAGAGAGAACCGGATTTGTGCTACAACAGATGACAGTCAGATTGCTAAGCATGCGGTGCCATGAGTTTGTGAGGAATTATCCACCTCTCAACAGATCAGTTGCATTTGAGGCTCTGAGTTAATCAGATGCAGCTAACCAGCATTTCAGGGAGTTCTACTATTCCTGAAGGTCAAGACTGTTCACTTGAAGAAAGTTATTTCAAGCAGCTACCTGTATGTCTTACACCTCAACCCTTGATACATAAAAGTATAAATATGGGGCCCATCATAATATTTTCATATTGGGTAACTACAGAGAATATTTTGGCAAGGGTGCTTAATCTAAAATGTTCAATTTTAATCAGTTTGAACTATGGTCTGTCTTTCTGTGAACTGAAAGCCACCAATCAATTTTCCTTTATCTTTTTTTCTGTTTTTCTTACCCAAGGCAATGCCTTTTGTAAAAGGGTATTTATTTTTAATGGATTTTTTAATGAATTTTTCAGTCAAGCTATTAATAATGCCATTAATTATAGGCAGCTTGTATTAAAGTGCACGCTGGCCTCTTAATCCTGACCCCCAGCTATTGGCTTGCAGCTAATCCAGCCTGGTGCTTGGCAGAGAAGGGCAGGACTCAGCCAGCGGCTGCTAGGAAACTGGATGGGAAAGGCAGAACCATGGGATAAGAGGGAGGAGGGCTCAGCTAGAATGTTTCGTCTCTTCTTTGCCAGAGGGCCTGAAGTTTAAAGCCAGATGATGTGTGAGTGGGGTGGGATAATCCCGTGGATGCCATGCAAGCACTTAGGAAGAACTTCCCAGTGGAAGGGCTTTGCTCTGCCTTCAAGGCCTGGCCGGTTTGATAACCCCACAGGAACACTGCGCTCCCTCACCTGAGGCGGTTATGTGTGACTGCCTCAGCTTCAATCTGCTTAAATCGACCAGACCGAGCCTCAGCCACATAATGGATTCCAATCCCTAGCTCTCTCCTCTTCTCCACCCCAGCTTCCTGGTGATAGGGAAAGTGTTTCATTACCATTTGTTTTTAAGATAATTCGGTGTTCCAGGATTTCATTCATTAGTGCAAGGCAGCTATGGGTTTAAGGTGAGGGGTGTGTCGGGCGTGTTGTGTATTTTTAAGAACGTTGGCAGGTAGCGCAAGAGAACTATTGGGTTGTGAAAGCTTTGGGGCGTCTTTTGTTGATTGTCATGTTTGACATGGGAGTTCCATTCGCTAGAAGGAAGCCAGCTCAATCTGAAGTTTGAGAAAAAAAGCCTTCAAGGGACTACAGAGCCCACTGGAGAAAAGGAATGTCAACAATTAACAACCAAAATGGTGAGAGGAGACACAAAACAGTGAACGGAGACCGCTGAATAAAATTTGTATCCTGATCATGAAGGAAAAGGCAGGACAATAGGAAATCATGGGTCTTCGTGACAGCAATTTATTTTTTCTCTCAAAGAGAATAGCTGCATGCAATTGGCATGAGAGAAAATATTGTTTCTACTAACATATCCTTTCTAATCAAAATAAACAATCACCCTGTGGTGTTAGTCTATGGAGGGCAATGTTATAGTTATTTTCTGGTGCAATGATTTTGACATAAACCAAGGTGAAACCTCACTTTTAATTAATACCTCAAATATGTCTGGGCTCAATTCTCCAAGGAAACGAGAACATTTTAAGGGATTTATTTCACATTGGATTATCATAAATATTTACATTTTGTGTAGAAGTGGAAGAGTTTCATGGGGAGTTGATTTCAGAACCAATTGATTTATTAATGACACTTTTTTCCCCCAACTACAAGCATTAGCAGGTTCTCATCTGCCTTAAAGGATTTTGGCCATTAAAAGAAAAAAGCATGTTAATGAGTTGTTTTTACCAGGACAAATTCTTAGGCAAGATGTTCATTCAATAGACCTTTCTGAGTGCACACCGGGCACCGTTCAGCCTTGGATGTGATGAGAGGCACAGTGTGAGGAGAAAGCACCCAGCGGCTTCGTTTATAACACAAGGAAGGAAATGAGACCTATCAGACCAACGTGCTTCTTCAAGTATCCAGGCCATGTTACATGACATGATGGGTCTGGGCTGCGCTGCACTGACACTCAAGCTCAAACAGCATAGTTCCACCCTCACAGAACTGAAAGTTAACCAAGAGACCTTGGTAATGTCAACATCTATCTTTGCCTCTCTCCAGCTAAAATTAATTTAGGGTTTGATAGTATTAATATACATGCCAGAGATCACCACCAAAATATTCCCAGAAGAAAATTAGTACTTCCTTAACAAAGACATGAAAAGTAGCTTGTTTCCTCCATTGCTTTTACTTTTGATAAGAGATTTTTTTTTTTTAATATACAGCTAAGAGTAGGCATTTTTATTCATCCAAGACGGGCTTCTCTGATGATAGCTATATGTAGAGTCAGGACTTGGACATGGTGCAGGTTTTCTATGATCCGGCAGACTGGGCAAAGGAGGAGTCAAGAGTCCACAGTGGTTTTTTGCAGGTCTTTTATTGGGATTTAGCAGGTACACAGCAAGCAGGGGTGCTGGGGGGCTGGGATACTGGCAGGCCTCCCAGCCCCCAGCAAGTCTTCACTCTATCTGGGCTCTCCGGCGTTCTCTGCTTCTCTCTTGGCTTTTGCTTCTTCTTTCTCAGCTTCTCTTTTGGCTTCTGCTGGCGTCCCTGTGATGCTGCCCTTAAAAAGCCCAGTCTCAGCCCATCTACCTTTGCCCACACCCTACTCCAGGTGCCCGCCATCAGGCATGCATTCAGGACTGCAAGGATCCATCATCTATCCTGATGGCAGGAGGGCAGAAAAGCCTGACATTTTTCCTTACCCTACACTATATGAAGTTATTATATAGAAGAGTTTTATGAGGCATTAACTTACTATCTCTGGAATCTGGGTTCAAGGAACTGTTGCCTCAGTTTGAGAGGTAACCTTTGCCAGAAATGTGAAGAAATTCTCTCTGCAGTTCATCAATGTCTGGTCAATGTCCATGTTCTTTTAAATTCTTGGTATTTGGTGGTTAATCACACCCTGAACTCTGGACAGAGTGAGAAGTGTTCTTATACTCCAAATAGATACTCAATTTACCTGTTTTCTTAATATGTGGTAGAATTTGGCCTATGATTTCAGAGGATAAGCAGAGTTCTTCTACACATTAGCAATAGTTCATATTTGACTTTCCACTGAACTAAGTTCTTTTAAAAAAAAAAAGATTTATTTATTTTTACACAAGAGCTGGGGTACAGGCCAGAGGCACGGGAGGGTGAGAGGATTCACCAGAGACAGACTAGGGAACAGAACAGGCAGATGACCAAAATACAGTGCTGAGGGGAGCAGCGGGCGAGACAGGAGAGGTCTGCCGCACCATGTGGGAATCTCCCTGGCTGGCTGGGAAATCAAACCCGCACTGCAGAGGCTGCAGACAGCTTCACAGGGCTATGCTCTACCTGCTGCGCCACCAGGGAGACCCTGAAATAAGTTCTTGGGAAGCAAAAATCTGTAATACTTTCTCTCATTCTTCTCATTCTATCACTGACATTCTAGCGCTGGCACTCAGAACATTTGAGGAAGTAAGTGAGTAAAAGGTGAAAAGCTGAATCAAAACACATGTAAAGGAATTTTAACTTTAATCACAGGGTAAGTTAGTTATGATTAAATTGTCATTGAACACTTGATCCTTTTATTCTTTATTTTGACCCCCTCTATCCGTAAACTGAATAAACCTGAATATGTTATTTAATCTTCCACATCTGCTATTTACTAATCCTTAAAATGGGAATAAAAATACCTACTTTTGAGGGTAATGCAATTTAATAAATACAAAGTTCCCATAAAATAGCATGAGGGGGAACTCAGTATCAGTAACAAGCTTATTATTGCATTTGTTGCTTCCATACTCAACACAGCATGAATTAAAATCATACTACTTGATCTTTTTTTGAAACATACTTTCTAGGAAAACAACTACTCATTCCTTTATTTAACATCCTTGCTTTTATGTGTTCCTGACTTAGCTGAAGAATTGACCTCATTGGCCATTGTATTACTTTAATAGATTACAGATCTTGAAACCAACTTCATATAATTGAGATACAGGGTTAAAGAGAATTTGCAACTAAACATTATCTAGAGCCTTCTGTATTCCTTTGTGAATTTCCAACACTTTGAAAAATATATATGTATAAGAAGTATTTGGACTCCTTTTTTTTTAAGATTTATTTATGTATGCATACAGGCACTGGGGTGTAGACCAGAGGTGCGGGGGTGAGAGGATTCACCAGAGAGAGTGGGGAGCAGAACAGGCAGATCTACTGAAATACACTGCTGAGGGGAGCAGCGGGGAGACAGGAGAGGTCTGCTGCGCCATGTGGGTTGCTCCCTAGACGGCCAGGGATCGAACTTGTGCTTCAGTGGCTGATGGCTGGTGATAGCTTGATAATGCTGTGTCTTTAACCCCTGCACCACCAGGGAGGCCCTGGACTCCTTTTTTAATTTAAGGGACATATTGTAGTTTATGGATTATCAGGGTTCTAATTCAAAACCAAACTCAGTAGGTATAAACCTTCCTAATCAGGTTACCGCTGCTTAACAGGAGATGAGAAAGTGTCCACAAAACTTGAATGTTATGCGGACCAGAACGTCACCAAAGAAGTCTTCTGCACTCATGTTTGTGCACCCCACTAGATTTCAGCATTTGTAAAGTGTGCCTTAAAACAAGAAGTGGAGTGAAATCAGACTAGTGGTGACAGACTCAGGATGAAGTGGATGTGGCAGTGAGATGTCTCCTCAGAACACATAGAAGAAATTTTGTCCCCAAAATGTTTGTAACTTTATTTTTCATGCTATGACGATATTAACTAAACATTTCAAATTTATTTTGAAGAAATGAAGCCCAAAATTTCCAAGTGAATTTCAAGTATGTTGGTTTTATCACATAGATAAAATTCTACCTGCTTTTCCCTCAGACTGTTTCCTGGCTTCCTGTTGCGGTATGCTGAGGAGAGGGGACCGTACAGCAGCCTCGCCATCTGACATTTCAAAGTGACTTCATTATCAGCCAGTCAAAGCACAAAAAGGTGACATCTTCTTTCAATGTTTGTAGCACAGATCAGGGTTCTGAACAAAACAGAGAGTGGTTCTCTCACCCTGCATTTATTTTGGTGTAAATAGAGGCATCAAAAGTCCAGTCTTCTGATCACAAAAAGCTACATTTAGCTATTGGGTAACATGTCTGAGGGAATTTATATTTTATGTCTCTGTTCACTCAGGGTCTTCACCATTCTTTTTCAATTTTATCACCCAGCCTTTATAATTTTTATTAGTTCTGTGTAAAGTCAATTGCAATTTCTAGGAAAATTTTCTAAAGAAAAGTTTTGTGACATGATCTCTGCATTCAGCTCACTTTTATATGACTGTCATTGACTATCCTCATAGCCCTTCTTCTCTGTGGGAAATACTGCAATTTTAGACATTGTCAAAGTTATTGATGAATATAAAGCCCATACTTAAAATATATTTAAAATAAGTAAGATCTGAGATAAGATAATCTTTTTTCCTGAGATAAAGTTGAGAGGGAGCTAATTATTTTCCCACTGGGTACAACATAAAACACAGAGCTGTTTAGTACATCAAGGTTGGGTTTGTGAGGGAGGGCCATAAGGAATTTAAGTTTATTATTCTTCTGACCCTCTTCACCTCCCACATCCATTCCCAAATAAATTTCATTTATCCCCAAAAGACTTTATTCTCAAAAAAAAAAAAAAAAAAAAGGAGCCCATGGGGCCTCCCTGGTGGCGCAGCTGTTGAGCACTGGGGTTGCGAAGCTGCCTGCAGCCTCTGCAGCGCTGGTTCGATCCCGGCTGCTCCCCGGCCACTGGAGGAGGGTCCCACATGGTGCGCAGACCTCTCCTGCCGCCCGCTTCTCCCCTCAGCAGTGTACTTCAGTCTGCCTGCTCTGCTCCCTGCTCTGGCTCTGTTGAATTCTCTCACCCTCCTGCGCTTCTGATTGTACCCAGTGCTTGCATAAATAAATAAAAAAATCTTTGGGGGGGAAAAAAAAAGCCCATGCTTAGGAATGGAGTCCAATATAAAAGTCATGATGCCACTTTTAACTGTGACTCACTTTCCCATTGTTTAACAGACTGTGCCACTTTAAGATAGAGGGAATAAGCCCTTGCTTCCACAAAGCACCTCACTTAGAGTTTACAAACTGCCTGTACATCCATTTCTTCATATCATTCATGAGATAATCTTATGTAATAGAAAGAGAGGGGATCTCCATCTATAAATTAGTAAATTTAGCCTCATAAAGTTTAAACAATGCCCACCAGCCTATAGGTGGCAGAGCTAGGATGTGATCCCAGATCATCCGAGTCTCCGTTGAGTGTGCTTTCCATTATGCCATCCTAAATGAAGTTAATCTGTCTTTCTTATAATGTGTGATCAAAGCTGCAGTTGAAACTAGATTGATAAACTGAATTACATGACGTCAATGTTTCTGTTCAATGATAGCATTCTCATTGTGTTTCTGGATCGCTTTGGAATGTGTAGTCTATGCTGGGAAGAATATGAGGATTCCCATCTAGAACTATCTTTCTCCCAGCTTGAAATCACCAGAGAAATTTCTTGTAAGCCTTCTGGCTCCAACCTAGATAAGAGAAGGAGACATACAGCATCTGCAGTGGAAAGCTCTAAAACCTCAACTGAATTTTTGAAAAAAAAATACAGCTTATTAAAATCATAGATAAGTCAATTAAGGAAGGATAGATAATTTCTCAAAATACTTAGAAAATCAAATAACTCCCCAAGGATTCTAAAGGAAAGATAATGGATTAAAATGTGAGTTCTTGGATCATCTTAGATCTCACCAGATGAGAGGTGGGTGATGAGGGATTGATGTAGTTTTGAGGATGATACAAGCTATAATACAAATTCCAATTCCAGGTGAATAATCGAGGAAAGTGACTCCAGGTCAACATAATCAAGGAAAAGGAAATTCATTTTGCTGGACACTTCTTCCACCTTTCAATTAACTTGCTGGCAAGGAAAGCTAATGTGTTGCCTAACTCTTTGCTCTTTGTACATAGTCAGTTAATTATCTTTCTTTCCTTTGTCTTTTAGTAAAATTCAGAGGAAGTGTGCATCTTAATAGGGCAGCATTGCCCAAATTAATATTTAGTTGGTAAATCTATAATTATTTAAAATAATTGATCCCTTCATTTGTTTTCTTGTTTATTCCCCCCCACCTCCCCCTTTCTCTTCCATACAGATAGCAAGTCTTTACAAATACATAAATTTTGGGGCTCTCTGAAAAACAATTTGTTATTGTTCCCACACTTCTTTCCTTCTCCTAAGGAAGTTTCACATGGCTGATGCTTTATTGTTTCATGTCATTTGCTAGTTATTTCAGTTTGACAGTGCTGGGTTATGGATTCAAGGGAAGGAAAGTGTAAAAGAACAAAAGGAGCCCAACTGATGCTTGAGATTCTCTGTCTTCCCAGTGGGACTGTGTTTTTTGTTTGTTCTTTAGAGAAATGATGAATACTGATCAGACTAAATTGAAGACCCACAGGGAAGTTGTATGCACTAGAAAATTCTTTGAGTCCCAAACAGGATAACACATTTTATGATTTCAAAAAATACTGATGAATCTCAGTAAGGACCAGGGGAATTTTTTTTTTTAAAGCAAAGTAAATAGAATGCTCAAGGGATTGGAGTTCTTTCTCATTTCTCTCTTTCTCTATTTCTTTTAGCTCTTTAGAGCACCCACCCACCCTCTCAACATTTCTCCAGGGAGACAGACAATTCCCAAGGTTATAACAACAAAAACAGTGAGCTTTCAGAGTAAACAAAGGCTGTGCTTGTATACAGAATCTATTTTATTGGCCCAATTTAACAAACTCCTTCTACCATACCCTGTGAATAAAAGGAATTGGGACATAACTCCTGGAATCCAAGACTGTTTTGTTGAATCTACTATTTTGTAGAATTCTGGCAAGTGAAAGCAATTCAAACATACCTCATTTTACCTTATGCATAGACATGGTAGTATATGTATTACCACATGCATGACATGGTAGTAAACTGTAACTGTGAAATAGTTGCAGAAAGGGACATAGATATACACATATACTTGAGATTTATGAATTCTAAGAAATCATGATATCCCTTTTCCTTTTAACCTTATAGGTTTGCTGGTTACAAAGGAAAACTGGAATGCCTAATAATAGATTCTAATATTTACATCTATATGTATATTTTATTATGTAATTGCCATTAAAGGCCAAATGATAAACATTAATCTTAACTCGTCTCGATGAGCTACAAGAAAATTAAAAAGCTAAAGTATGTCTTCTTCATATATATTTTGGTATATTCTCTTCTTTATTGGAAAAGAAATCCTAGTATAGAATTGCATAGCCTGGTCTAGTCTATACTAGGAATCAGCAAACATTTTCAGTAAAGAGTCAGATCATACATTAGGTTTTACAGACTACGTGATGTCTGTCTGAACTTTTCCACCCTGCCATGTACTGCAAAAAGAGCCACAGTTAATATGTAAACAAGTGAATATTGTGTACCTATAAAACTTTGTTTGAAAAAAAATAAAACAGATGGAAGCCTACCCATGGGCCAAAATTTGTCAACCCATTTTCTACCCCATGGCCTATGAAGTATGGTTTGGAGAAAATATTTCATCAGCTTTTGTTACTAATGCAAAGCAAAGTCTGCACAGGGTTAAAGTTAATATCTGAAGTAGTGCCATTCCATAAATCCTTCATCTGTAATATTAGTACCTAGGCCTATTATTTAATAAATCTGAATCTATCATTCCATTTTTTGATAAGAAAGACTGTACTGAACATGTTTGTAAAATATTGGCTTGATACTTTAAGGGAGCAAATGTATATGAGATGGTATTCTAGACTCCCTAGGAATTTGTAATCTGGCTAGGATTTCACAGGATTAACACCTAACTGCAATGTAAGATAGACTATGAGAAGTGTCTTATGTACATATATTGATAATTCATTATCTTGAAATTCAGAAAAAGAAAAGAAATAATTGCTGAGGCAGGAAGGACACTAAGTATGAGTCTGTCAAGTATTTTGCCTTTATATATTTCTCATCTAATTCTAAAAATTAAACTGAGATAATGGCATTGTTTTCATTTTCTTCAGATTAGGAAATTGAGACCCAGGAGGGATAAACTGACCCCAAATTTTTTTTTATTTTTCTATCACCTTTTTCAGTGAGGTGAAGGCAAAAGTGCTTGTTCATTTCTGCTCTTCACAAATTGGGGAGGTACATGAGAAATTCCATTTCTTGTCAGGAAACAGAAACAGAGAGAAATGGCGGGAGTTACCTCTGTTCTTTTTTTTTTTTTAAAGATTTATTTATTTTTATTTTATTCATACAAGCACTGGGGTACAGGCCAGAGGTGTGGGGGTGAGAGGATTCACCAGAGACAGAGTGGGGAACAGAACAGGTAGACTGACTGAAATACACTGCTAAGGAGAGCAGCTGGCGAGTAAGGAGAGGCCTGCTGTGCCATGGTGGGTCACCTCCCTGGCTGGGGATCGAACCCGTGCTGCAGTGGCTGCAGGTAGCTTCATAGTGCATCTTAACACCTTGTGCCACCAGGGTGTTCTTACAATAATGTAACAGAAATGCCAGATTGCAATTTATAGCCCTACCTTTTTTTTTTTTTAATATTTATTTATTTATTCATACAAGCACTGGACACAGTCAGAGGCCCAGGAGGGCGAGAGAATTCACCAGAGCCAGAGCAGAGAGTAGAACAGGCAGAGTGAGGAAGTACACTGCTGAGGGGAGCAGCGGGCGGCAGGAGAGGTCTGCGCGCCATGTGGGACCCTCGCCCAGTGACCTCGCTCAGCGCTGCAGAGGCTGCGGGCAGCTTCGCAACCCAGCGTTCAACCGCTGCGCCACCGGGGAGGCCCCTATAGCCCTACCTTTTTAAACCATAAAGTATGAAGACCCCAAGATGCAAAAAATCAAGAGCTAAACCATAGCATACTGGAAAGAAAGCAAGGCACAAGACATGAATTAACCAGGCTTGTAAGAATGGCTCTGGAGTATTGTGAATGAAATGCCATGAATGCACCAGTAAGTATAGTGAGTATAGGAGGGGACTGTAAGCTGATGGACATTATCATAGGCTGATACTGCTGAAAATTCTACCTTGCTAAACTAAGACAGAGTGAATCTTGAATGCAAGAGGGATTGATCATTAGATACTTGCCAGACTTTAGATCTTAGGCTTATTATCTATTAGCATTTTGGTGATAAGTTATTTTGATTCTGGTCTCCCATTTTTACATCTGGAGCAATCAAAAACTGTACCAATATGGATCACCACAATTACTTCTACCTTGAAAAACAAAACACATGTGAAATGCTGCTCCTTGCTGTGATCAAAATCTGTGTTACATACCTATGGCCTTTGGGGATTGACCTGCCCATCAGAGTAGAGGATTGACTGCGAAACCAAAAAGCAAGCAATCTAACATGAGGCAAAAAGCAGAAACAAGACATCTATTAAAGACTGTTAGCCTATATATATATTTTTTTATAGAGGCATGTTTTTTTTTTATTTATTATTTATTTGTTTGTTTGTTTGTTTTTTGTTTATACATGCACTGGGTACAGTCAGAAGCACGGGAGGGTGAGAGAATTCACCAGAGCCAGAGCGGGGAGCAGAGCAGGCAGAAGGACTGAAGTACACTGCTGAGGGGAGCAGCGGGCGGCAGGAGAGGTCTGCTCGCCATGTGGGACCTTCCTGTGGTCGCCGGGGAGCAGCCGGGGATCGAACTGGCACCGCAGAGGCCGCGGGCAGCTTCGCAACCCAGCGCTCAACCGCTGCGCCACCGGGGAGGCCCAGCCTATATATTTTTAATTGAAATAGCACTGCATTGAAAATTATGTTTCAGGTGTGCATCACTGAACATCACCTTGTGTATATACTACATGAAATTCAAACCATAATTCAAATTCAAATTCAAATTAAAAACCCAATTCTAGCTTCTCCATAAAATCATCCCTTTTGTCCATCCCACATCCCTTTTGGAAAGCACTAATTGCTAACCTGTATTTTATTTATTTATTTATTTTGGCTAACCTGTATTTTAAAGTGAACCACTCCCTTCAATTAGTTTTAACTTTATTAAATTAAATATACACTTTGAGTATTTTGTGACTTAGGCATTGTTCATGAATATTCCAAAGTTACAGTTATCAGGATGTCAGACCTTATGAAAATCTTTGAAAAGAAAAATCTCAGATGGGTATCTTTTTCCTTACTACTGCTGAGTAAGCCTCGGCCTAAGAACAAGGGACCAGGCCATCAGGGATGATGGTGGTCCACATTTCCCTTTTAGAAGAAAGGATTAAGAAATGTTTTATGGGTTCCCTTCTCCTTTTTCTTGCATTACAGATATTATATATCATCGGAAACCCCGCCTCACCAGCCAGACGTGGTGCTGGGCATCTCTGTACTTTGCACAGGGAGCCTGATCAATTAGTCCATTTAAAGGGAGCTCCCCAGTCAGCCTCCCTCTGGAAAATAGGTGAGAAATTCTTACATTCCTCTCAATATGTTAATCAGACAACTGGTATCACAGTTCTCTAACTGTGTAATACCAGTCCCCCTTGGCAGATATATTTTATTTGGATAATGATGTGAAATTTAAGATCTACGTTTCAATTGTGCAGAGCCATAGGCAGTTGTCAATTTTAGTGACAGACATAGACCTCGAGCTAAATTCCTGTGCACAAGCAAAAATTCCAACAAGCGTAGCACAATTCTGGTCCCTTAATAGAAATACATTTTCTCCCATCGAGGGGCAGCATTTTTAAACTGTTCATCACATCTCTGGGTACTGGCAAATCATTAATGCTCTGGAATATTTCCTTTAACATGGGCCATGGTGACTTGAGCCATCAACCAGCCTGACAGGAAATCAGATGGTTATAACCTGCTATCCTACTTCTCTAAAAGCACGGTGCTGAATGTACACCATCCTTTATCCCTCTGCAGCTTCTCCAGCGATGTTGCTAGTTAATAGGTCCAAACTCCAAGGCAAAAAGAAGAGCTCTCAAATGCTGAATTTCTGAGACCTTAGGATCTACGATCTACATACTGGGGAGAATTCCCACTGCTGATCTTGCTGTTGGCAATTACATTAAAGGAACAGCCAGTGAGCGAACTCTGTGGCCTGGGGCATGGGTAATGTGATGAGTGGCCTCTCACCTCGAGGTCGCTGGTTCAAATCCAACCGTGCCTAATGGGGGCTGAGCAGTGTCTAGTATTCTCAGTAAAATTATTTGTTAGATTGTGTGAAAACACACATCAGATCCCGAGGCAAATGTACCAAAATAAACATCACAATTAATCCTAACCCATTGGTATTATGACTAGGCACTTGTGAGTTTTAATCAGCCAAGTTGAGAAGAAGGGGAAAAAAAAGTCTGCAAAGTGTGTGTGCCTCTTAGAAAACTGACAGCTTTGCGTTGTGTCCTAAAGGTAAATAAACTGAGCTTTGTCTAAGCAGAGAGCAAGGGAATTCCAAAGAAAAGGCTGCTCTCCCCTGAAATGCAAATCAAGGACTCCAGCAAAAGGATCCTGCTCCAGGTGGACAGAGAGAGCAGCAGTCTCCCCACTGACTTGTTTACATGCTTCCAGGCACTATTCTGAGGCACAAAGAGGAAGACAAAGGATCTGGGGGTTCAGCATAATATCCTTTGCGTCTCCTCCCTGGACCTCATTTCCTCATCTGTAACCTAAAGGGTTAGGAAAAAAATTTCTGAAGCCCCTATCAGCTTCTGGGAGTCTACACTTTTTATATGAAGAGCTCGGAATTCTACTATACAAACAGCTTTTCCTCCCTGAAAGGGCCACTGTCACGATCTCATCATGCCCCAGTGAAGGCTCCTCAGAGATATCTGAGGTGAGAGCCTTGCACAGGTTGGGGGTCACCAGGGAAGATCTGAAGTCTTGAAAGCTCCTGTCAGCTGTGTGTCCTTCTTCAGGAGAGTTCTCCTTTATGAACCCCAGGTCTCTCACCCTTAACACAAGAAGAAGATATCCACTTCAAAGTGTTGTGTGCACTAAAGAAGTTAAATACAGAAGGTGGCACAGTGCCTGCCATCTAGAACATACTCAACGTATGGTAGACATTTCATTAATAATTACCTCTTTCCCCTCTGACCCCAGACCACTATAGGATTGGCATTACTTATACACTCACTCAAATTTCCTGAAATTTGGACAAATCTTTCTTGTCAGATCTATGGAATTAGGAACAGTGAACTAGCGGGTTCAGGTGTTCACCCTCACAACCTCGCTTCTTCCCATTGTAGTAAAAACGTGTCCTCTGCTGAATTTGAGTGATTTCAAAGACTGATGTGCCAAAACAAAGTTGTTTGGATTTACTTGGGAAAATCTTTGGGACAAAGAAAGAAACTGAAGGCATTACCAAAAAAGGCTTTTCAAAATAAGAGATTATGAGGAAAGAGTCAAATTGGAGCAGGTGATTGGAGATGGCTTTACAGCTCATCTTCAGTCCTTTCTGGACCCAGCTTGTTGTCTACATCTTTCTCATCTGCTCCTATTTCTCCACAGTATAAATGAAACAGAAATGCCTACACGTAGATAGCTAACTACAGTGTCTCCTCAATTGACATTTCATGGATAAAGGAGAAAATTTTAGGGAAGATAGTTTCCTCCTGACAATTTGAATTCTCATCTTCTTACCTATAGATCTAGAGTAGGGTTTCTCAACCTCAGCATTCCTGATCCTTTGAGAAGGATGATTCTTTGTTGTCGGGGCTGCTGTTCTGTGCATCTTAGTACATTAAGCAGCAACCCTAGTCTCTACCTACTGGCTGCCAATAGGGTGTCCCCAGTTGTGACAAGTAAAAATGTCTCTGCATATTGACAAATGTCCCCTAGGGTGACAAAATCTGCTTGAGTAAGAATCACTGATCTAGAGGCTTCACTCCCTCCTCAAGCCATCTGGGAAGATAACACCAGTGGAAGGTAAATAGTTGGCATTTTCCCAGCGCAAAGAGCTGCGGTTATGTTGTGTTTACCCAACTTTCAAGTTATTTGTAACCATTGCTTGTCTCTCTGGCCTCCTTTAAGCCCTGTGAAGAGCTGTGGATATAGATCTCCGGTTATAGCATTAGGGATTTGGAAACAGGAACTGGAGGATTGGTGTTTGTTTTTATTTGATATTTTGATAGTTTTTGATATTTTGTGTCTGTTGAATTTTGAGTCTCTTCCAGATGGGACACAACAACACACAGCTCAGTCATTGATGTAAATAAAAAAAAAAATTCATATATCAAGTTCCAAGAAAAATATAGACAAAAAATGGATGCAACAGATCTAGTCACAAAAACAAAACAAAACAAAACAGAAAATCCACCACTGCAGGAGAAGCAGTAATTCTGAAATGCAGCAGAAGAGAGCTGGACAGAGGAGGAAATCAGAGGCATAAAGAATGCCTGCCTCCCAATCAAAGCCATGTGCCTTTCACAACTCTGAGACAATAAATAAAATCAGTGTTCCCTAAGATTGACCGGACTTAAACTTTATCAGGAGTGAATATGTCAAGATAATAAGAGAAAGGTATGCAAATATGCAAAGAAAATTATTGCACAACCACCTCCATAGCTCAGGGAAGGAAATGATAAGTGGGGCCCAACTGCACCATCTGAGCAAGAGTATGAAACTGGTTCGACTGGACTTAGAACGACCTAACACTGCACCTTGCAAAGGCAGGCACTGCTCTGGCCCAATGTAAGGATATACATGTAACTCACATCTTGCAAAGATCCTTGATTGCCAGGTAACACCAGCAGATACTTTGGCAGCTTGCCCAAGCCTCTTCAGGTGTTTGTTGTTACATGTCAGTTTCAGAAATGTTACTGACATTTTTCCTGCTTGCACACTCTCAATGAAATAGTACACTCAGAGTTGTCTTTATCCTGCTCACATTTTCTCAAGAACCAGAGTCAGATGAGACAGCGGAATAATGTATTTGAGGTTCACGTCTTTAGACTCTCTCACTTAGCCTGTTCTAGCACTGGGGGGAAAGGAAAGTGGAAATAGGATGGTAGAAAGAGGGAACACAGAATAGGAAGTTAGGCCAGATTCAAATACTTTCTACTTCATTTGTAAAGATCCTTGCATGCTCCTCTCCCTCCTTCTCATTTGCCAGTAGTTTACGCCTTGCAAGGCAACAAGAATAAGGTGAAGTTCACCTTAATAAGGTGTGTTCAAGAATAAGGTGAAGTTCACCTAAGCACACACTAGAGCAACCCACTAGTTCCCACAGTTGTCCTTTTCTGGCGTAGGAGTTTTTCTGGGATTTAAAAACAGTTGATCAGCCATTCCTTTGCAATGCCTTTTTCTTTCTCCTCATAAAGAATCTGGAAATATCCATTTCCAAACCTCCTTCCCACTCCAAACACCACTATTGGTTAGATATGCATTTTACTGTTTACTAGCTAAGAATAGGACAAGCTTCCTTTTTGAAGCAAAGGCAGCTCTACTGAGCGAAGGGATCCCTGAAGGATAGCTGAGCCCTCCCTGTGCAGAGAAGGTTCTCTGGGTGTAGTCAGCCATGTATATGTTATATGCAGCCAGACTCTTCTTCAAAAATAAAAGAGCAAAAAACACACATTGTAAACCCCCTCAAGAATTCACAAAATAACTTCTTACCTTCAACATTAGCTTTAAAAACGATGAAAGGAAATTATGCTTGGGCTTTAGATGAGGCAAGATGTTTAATTCCAAGCTTCTCTTTCAGTAGAAATGGATAGAAGATGAACAATGTGCCATCAGTGATACAGCAGCTAGAGAAATTGTGCAGGCCGTTTTCAAGTGATCTGTAAAATGATGTAATATCAATTATCCCAGATAGTTTTGAGGATCAGATATAATGGTCTAAGAAAGTACTGTAAAAATTTAACGTGGCACTTGACTGTAAAACGCTATTAATGATGATGTTTATTTGTTTAAATAGCAGCTCAGGGCCCAGTATATTATTTTGATAGAACAAAGGTGTGGAATGGAGGCAAGTCAGGGATATCCTGTTGTCCACATTCCTTTCACTACCACCTGTCAAACGTTAGTGTGTGGTGATGTGTTAATTACATTCTACATTTAAGGACACTTTTGCCACTGTTATCATCATTAGATGCTTGAGGTTACTTGTTAAAGCGTAACCTCTAAGGAAAACTGTGAAAATTGTCTTTGGAAGTTTTCACTGAAGAGGGTACATGGAATTGTCACAAAATAGTGCCCTGAATTGTTTTCTTAGGTATAACTCCTGCTTAGTTTGTGACACTTTCCTGTTAACCTTTCTTGCGAACACCACCTTGCTCCTAGGGTACTTGACATTGAATTATTAATTATTACATAGATATGACCAGTTCAACTGAAAATAATACAGGGACAAGTAAATAGATAATTTTGTTACTGAGAGTTCACATGCTAAACATATCTTGGAAACTGGAACAAGGCTAATGGGAAGATTGCTCTTTATTTAATTTCCCAGTGATTTCTCTTTGCAAACATTCTCAATTAGAAACATTTATTACTTTGACAGTAAGGGCAGAATCTCTAGATTTCTCCTGCAATATCTCTTCTCCAAGAAAAAATTTCCAACTTTCAGACACAAAATGTATAACTTCTATATTTTACTTGTTAAGAAGGGAGAAAACAAGGGACTCCTTTCTGATTATTTACTTTGTTATTACTCTAGGCAAGAAGATATTTGTAGAAAATAAATATCTAAACTACTTAATTAACTAATTAATATATTTGAACTAATCCTTATGCCTGGCATAATTATAATGATGATTTATATTTAAAAAAATACTAAAACAAAAATTTTATTATAGATCCTTAAAAAGAGCTGAGATACTATTTCTACATGAAATCGATTCTACATGACAATTTCCATTCTAAGTGTTTTTCTGCATATTTTAATAATCTGGCAGACTAAAGAGCTGAAAAGAGCAGCTTTTTCAAATACTGATTATCTTGTCCTTAATTCTGTTTCTTTTTATTTATAATAACTTGGTGCGGTTTTTTTAAGGTTTTTTTGAGTAACCATTTATAATAAAGAGAAAAACATTACACCAATTTTTAAAAAATGGTAATCAATACTAAATTAGATGTAATGAGCACAAAGCCTACATAATAATAGGAAGGAAATCTGCTAATTTATTGCCAATTCATTAAAATGCTAAATATTAATACATTTCAGTTCTGCCTTCACTTAGAGCTGGTTGAATCATGAGCCTCATCAAGGAGCCATTAAAGGCTCAAGTTAGGCCCCATACAAAGAGCACAACACAGACCTGTTTCCTGCTCCCTAGGGGCTCAGAAAGCAATTTATAAAATAATAATGTGGGCAAAAAATTTACAGACAACAGGGAAAAAAAATGGAATCATCATCTTTTTAAGGAATAGTCTGCATTATGTGCTTACCCCATGTATAAATGCTTTTAGAATAAGAAAGCAGTGTCCAACACATAGTAGGCCTTCTATTAATGTTGTCTAATTATAATCAAGAATTATTTTTTAATTTGTGAGCCATTCTTGAAGCTTTAACAGACCCACTGTTTGGCAGAAAATCATGCAAGGGATCTGCAAGTGGCTGATTCCCCCCAACCCCCTGCCAGTCAATCTTCTAGGCTTTCTTAAAAAAGACTCACAGGCTGCAGGGAGGGATGTTTGCCTATAATTGCTCCCCTCATACAAATGCAGAGAACAACACCACTGTTCTATAAGGAAAAAGGAAATGACAATAAGATTAAGAGCAGGGGGTGTTGATCATTACAGCCTGAGAAAAACTTAAGGTCTCCCCATAACGACTGCCCCCACCCCCAGACCTAACAAATATCAGAAACCGATGATCCTTCCTTTGCTATTTGTTCTTGGATGCAAAATTCTTCATTAAAGTTGAGGGATTAAATATAGCACTTTAGCTAATTAATTATAGTTTGATCATTTTGACACCTCCAAATGACTCAGCCACATACCTTGAAGCTTTGTCAACTCAATTGCATCTTTATTTTTGTTGCCTTTAACCAACAATGAAGACTAATGCCACTCTTTCTAGTTTTCAATCACCTCTACAGAAGTGCTCCCCTGGCAATGTGCAAGGACAGACCTAATTAATCCCTCATCTGCCCTCCGTGGTGTCTATATATCACCCTGGCAGTTGGAACTGCTGCTTGTTTTAAGGCTATTGCTAGAATGAAAAGCTCATCTGTTTTTCAATAATTTTACCACAGGTGGTGATTTGTAATTAGAAAGGGCAGAATCCAAATTTTGGTATGTGTGCTTGTGTGCGTGCATGCGTGTGTGTGTGGTGCTTTGTAATTTATATTAGGCATTTATTGTGGAAGAGAGTAAATGAATGAAAAGCAGTAGCACCAAGGCATGAACTTTCACATCAAGCTGAGCAACAGGCTTTGGGAATAATATATTTTTGGTTTTGATTTTTGTTTTCTCCTTTTTTAAACGAATAAAGTCACATGTAGGTTACAGATCAAACACTTGGAGAAACTGGAAAGCCTGTAAGTTCCAGGGAAACTTAGGATTGACTGATGTACGTCATATTCTTGAGGCGTATGTGTGCCTGCGTGAGTGTATGGAGGTCATTCAAGGAGGCTGGGGTGGAAAGCTCCGCTCTGACTCCAGTTCCACCTCTCTTGGGTCTCTGGTTTCACTCTAAGGGGGTGCCCTTGCATCTCATCATCATCGCAGGTGGAACTGGCTGTTACTGGGAATAAAAGAGAGTTTATGGGAGGACAAGGTCTGTCTAGCAGTAGCAAAACAGCCAGGAGAGGAAGTTTGCTTTCCTGGAGGAGCTGGGTGGAAATGTTCAGATAAAGACCACTTAATTTCAGGATTTTATCTCTCAAAACTTTATCTACTTTTACTTTCTATCTTTTTATGTATCAATCTACTTTTCCCATCATTGCCTTCCCCCGATACTCATCTGGAGTGTTCTTGACCTATTCAGATCCGAGTCTTCACTTTTCAAGACACTGCTTTTCCAGGAAGCCTTCTTCAACCTTCCAGCCTGCCATTCAGCTTCTGTGGACCATGTGGTTTAAGTTTCTCTCTCTAACCTGAAAGATAGATAGCCTGGAACTTCCAAATAGCAATTAAAGCATAACTATCTTGCCTTCCCTACTAGACTGCAAATCTTTGAAGGGCAAGGGTACTCCTTGGGGTTTTCCCTTGGTCCCAGAACCATGTTGTAGAGCTATTTTTATATATATATATATATATATATATATATATATATATATATATATATATATCATCTGTGTACATACTTATGTATAATTATATATGAATATATATATAATATATATATATAATTGAATTGGTCTTTATGATTCACAGTGTGAACTGTAAAATGGAGACAGACAATGAATTGACTCAGGTGTCAGGAAGATGAAAGTAGCCTATGCAGTAACAGAAACTTTCAGGTAGAATAGTATGAATCACTGGAAAGAACTGATCATATAGTTTCCTGCACAGTTTTTGTTTTTAGACACAGTTGGTTACATTCTTTGGTTCTTCATATAGTTTATTTTGGACAAGGTGAATAAAGGAAAACTTTGGTGTATAATTTCTTCATAGGTTGCTATGGCTGGTGGTGACAGTGGATGGTGGGGGAAATGTGGAAAAATGAAACAACTCTTCAGTGGTTTCTGCCAGTTTATATTTTTTTTACGGAAAGAGTCTATTTTTCACTTCTTAGTAACAAGGAGGGATAATGACACATCTGTAAAAATAAGAGACCTGTGGCAGAGATCAGGATGCTCTTCCACGTGAGGTGATTTCCCCATTAAAAGGAAACTCTTGC
Source organism: Talpa europaea (assembly GCF_964194135.1). NCBI lineage: Eukaryota > Metazoa > Chordata > Mammalia > Eulipotyphla > Talpidae > Talpa > Talpa europaea. The sequence continues at coordinate 81,652,054 of NC_140068.1, forward strand.
TTTGTCCCCCAGGACTCTGTCTGCACAAGAACAAGCTTAGAGAACAAGAGACTGGCTTATACCACGCTTTCCAGTCTATAACATGCTGATCTTTTTTTTTTTTAAGATTTATTTATTTATGTATACAAGAGATGGGTGCAGGCCAGAGATGCCGGGTGGTGAGAGGATTCACTAGAGACAGAGCGGGGAACAGAACAGGCAGACTGACTGAAATACACTGCTGAGGGGAGCAGCGGGCGAGTCAGGAGCGGTCTGCTGCACCACGTGGGTAGCTCCCTGGCTGGGGATCGAACTCATGCTGCAGTGGCTGCAGACAGCTTCATAGTGCTGTGTCTTAACCCCTTGCACCACCAGGGAAGCCCAACATGTCAATCTCCTTCCAAATGGTGACTGTGGAAAACAGTTCACCTAAGCAATTGGAAGTCATATGGTCCCCATAATATGCTGCCTTCCCACTTAAATAGCCTGTATTCTATGTTCTCAGTCTTCTAATATCCTCACATCCTTAATTTAACATATATAAAGAACATTATCTGCTATGTTCAATTGAAAGTTAGAAAGTAGATACTGTCAAAGCGAGGAATAGCCTGCATCATTTTTAGAGTTATTTTTTGGTTTGGTGTTAAATGTTGAGGTGCTTTTTTCCTAATTACACTATACCTGGACAAAATGCCTCATAATTTAATCTATTTCATAGTTTTCAAAGTTTTTTTTAATATGCACCCATTTTTATTCCCATTCCATTGTAGAATTATAAGACATTTGTTTTCAGTCCTCTTCTCTTTTTTTATAAACTTTCTTTTTTTTAGTTAACTTTCAGGAGCTCACTTGTTCAGTTCATGGCGAATTAGGTTTCAGACTTTCATGATAGGTCACCTCTCTCTGGATGATCTCTTCCACACCCCAAAAAGTCAAATATATATTGCTAACTCAAAACTTGTCTCTCTTCTTCTCTCCCTCGCTCTCTCTCTCTCTCTACACACACACACACACACACACAAACACACACACACACAATCTAAATGAATGAAAGTTTCAGAATACGGAGGAATGGAGATACAAAGAAACATTTCCACACAGTACATTTTTCTGTAATAACAGGAAAGAGAGAGACCAGAGGTCAGGTTTGACCACATTTGTCTGATATATTCTGCTTAATATATCTTGCCTAATGCCTGGCATATAACTAGAAGTTAAATAGTCTTTGAATAAATAAACATATGTTAATAATGAATAAAACATAATACTTAACTTAGTGGCCCTTCTAAACCTGCACAATATAGAACAAGTCACAAACATAACTAATTTTAAATATATAATGTAATTTTAAATATATAAATATATTATTATGCATTGAATTTTAAGTGTAATTTTACATTTTCTTGGAGTCATGTTTAAAAATGTAAAAAGAAACAGGTAAAGTTAATTACAATAATATATTTTATTTAACCCTAAATATTGTCATTGTAGTATATAATCAGTGTTTTATGCTTTTTCATTTCAAACTAAGTCTTCAAAATCCAGTGTGTGTTTTATGTCCACAACACATTTCATTTAAGTTTAGCTACATCTCATGTTCTTATAGCCACACACAGTTGGTGGCTACCATATAGGACAGCATCTCTCTAAAACATTTGGTTTTCCTGTACATTTTTCAAATGAGTATGTGACCTGGAACCTATGATGAAATGAACATTTGGTAAAGAGCATAGCCAGCAACTGCAAATCCACTACATCCTTCATTCTTTGCCCTTTCTAAGAAGTCATATTTTTTTTACGCTGATGTCTGCCATGTATTCAAATTCCAGTCACTGAGGACCTATGGTCTAAGCAATCCCTCACCATGGAGAACATAAAACAAAACTGGGACTACATACCCAGTGTTGTTATTTCTGTTATCAACCCACCTGAAGGGTAGAAACAGTTTTTAAAGTACCTGTTCTTGATTTGAGATCTTGAAAGAAGGAAGGTGATTGAAGGATTTCTGGTTTTACATCATTGGCATGCTCCTAATGAGCCACTAATCATTTCAGGTATAACATATGCAGCCTGTATATATTTACATGCATTAGCACTGGCTGGTGACAAGAAGCAGTTCCTTAATAAAGCATTCAAGACAAATTCTCTGTGACTACTGGGAAAGCCATTTATAAACACATGTGTAATTTTAAAATTAATCAAATTCATTCCTTGATCTGTGCTGCACATGGTGAATAACATCATACAAGTTGTATGCTTAATATTGTATATTTTCATTTATAACTCTAGGGATCTTAAAGCTACATACAAACTGAATTCACTCATTCATTCTATTCATTTATTCATTTTCCCAATATTTACTTAGTGCTTTGATGTATATTGTGCCACGCTGGTGACTGAGGACACAGTGACCACTGGTATCTGTTCTTCAGAGTGTAGGCATATTACTACGAGGACATAACTCCTGCATATTACTTACTCAAGGATTTTTACATACAGTATTTTACAGACATAGAAAAATAGGCTAGTAATCAAATACAGTAGTTATTTTTCATAGGCATGTAGAAGTTCCCCATGTTAACAATGCCAGCCAAATATCCTCTTAGAGAAGGTCACTTTCACAGTTGGTGCACATGTGTTGGAACAACAGTTCTTTTTTTTTCCTCAAATTCTTTTTTATTTTTGCAGACGGTCTGGGGTATAGGCTAGAGGTGTGGGGAGGGTGAGAGGATTCATCAGAGACAGAGTGGATTTACGCTGGGGAACAGAACAGGTGGATTTACTGAAATACACTGCTAAGGGGAGCATAGGGTGAGACAGGCGAGGTCTGCTGCACCATATGTGGGTTAGCTCCCTGGCAAGGAATTGAACTCCAGCTGTAGTAGTGAGAGCGCTGAGTCTTAATCTCTAGGCCATTGGGGAGGCCCCATCAACATTTCTATCAACCATGTTACAGTCTTAGTGCTTCCCCCAACATCACCTGTTCTCAGTCTCTAGACAATCAAAGGGGAGGGAGTGGGAGAAGCAATACTTCATCTACTGCAATTCTACTGCAAACCTTCACTGAGGCCACCTGGGACTGCTGAGGCTTACGTGCCCACATTTCCTGCTCCCCCAGTGGAAAAGACCCCACCGAGGACTCTGATGCTCCCTCATGAGCTTGCCAGCATTGTTTCTTTCTCTAACTTGCTGTTTCTCTTAGTCTCTGTTGTCCCTGTAGCAGTTCCTTGGCATCTTTTGGGTGCTTCCAGGTCTCCATAACTCACCTTTGTTTTAGTCAGATTTAGCAGAACAGACACACACACAGCAGAAGTACCAGGACCCCTAGAAATCAGTTCTTTCAGATGGTTGTCCTCCACAGTCTAAGCAGGGTACATAGTTCCTAGAGAAGGGGCTGGATCAGAGAGGGTTAGAAGTAGTCCCTTACCGTAAGTTTCCAGAATCATTTGTCCCCTCTCTAGACATTCTTTGCTCCACTACTGGGTCTAACTCATCTTGCCAGACACATACTGCAAAAGAGTTATTATTTTTTTTCTCTTTGTTTTTCTATTATCCAACTGCATTCTGGATTTAATGAAGTCTTCTCTCCTCCCTTAGGTGGTGATGTGTGAATACATTTAATTGCAATAGTGAACAAGACTTCAAGATTTCTTCTTAGATCATCTTGGCTTTCGGTTAGACACTTTTTGAAGTGTTCCTGATTTTGGGTGGTGGGTAAGGTGTCTGTGTCAATCCAGAGTACATGGAATGTGCTGATTCTACCTTTTCAAGTCAAGTGGTTGCCTCATTGAGAAAGGAGCATTAGGAGAAAGGGAATTTTAATGTATGTGATCATTAAGCTAAGTAACAAGACATTGATCCATTCTTTGAAAACCTAACTACTTCTTTAGCAGCTAATAAGTATTTATTATGTATCTACTCTTTGAATCCAGGCTTTCATTAGGCTAAGCTTTTAGAATAGGGAATATATTCTTAGATCATGGTATTCAAGGTGTATTTTTTTTGAAAAAATAAATAAGAGAATATGTTATATGAGCTTGAATATTCCCATTGACTTTAATGGTCATTGCATGGAATCTTTCTCATATGGCAATTAGTAGGAAAACTGTGATAAAATCCCCAACTTTCTATTCCACATGCATTTTGGTTTATCAGTACAACACCTTTGTGACTTTTATTTTCCTAAGAAATTGCCAAAATTTAGTAGGTGAATCTATAATCACATGAATTTAGATATCCTCTCAGGAATATAGATAGACAGATCAATCGATATATAGACAGAAATATATATAGATACAGATAATAGATAATATGTATATATAATACTATGTTACTAGAGTTTCTGTAAACATCATGATATTTGCTTCTGAATCAGCAGTTCTAACAATGCTAAACTGAAAAATTCAAACAAAAATTTGAGTTCTGTAATATTTCTGATATTCCAAAGTGTTACAGTCCCTCCCATTATGGCTCTCTGCTTTCTATAAACCTTGGTAGTTATCACCACTGCTAACAGGGCATATTAAACTCTTGAATTTGATATAAACCATAATATTATCTTTAAATGATTCAGTAGGGAGTACTCCTGAGTGAATCATCTGCTTCCACTCTTCTCTAAACTGTTGGGATGGGTAATAAGGGGTGACATGCTGAGAACTGTAGCACTTGGCATCCTTCTTAAAATGAGTCCCAATCTTCCCCAAGTAATTTCATGCAAGATGCAATCATCCTTAAACTTTTCAGGACATTAAATGGTACCCTATTAATCTGTAAGTATCTTCCTAATTGCCACTTTATATCACCTCCCATAGGCATTGTGAAAATATAGATGATTAAGTAGAAAAACAATGCACAGTCATTACTTACCTACTTATACATCTTCCACTCCTTCTATCCACAATGGAGGAAAATAAGATTGAGAAAAGGATATCAGGGTACATGCCTCTAGGCCTGGCTTCTCTTCCAAACCTTGGACTCTCTCCCAGACTCCAGTTTTACCAACCTACCTGGGAAAGTAAACAGCCAAGTGATTTTCTGAACATTTCTGCCAGACCATCTTAAAGATTCCGTATCAGCACTTGTGTTTGTATGTTCTTGAAGTGTCAGAGCCAAGAAAGTTTTATATCACCTCACGGTGACTTGACCAAAAATCCAACGGACTTTTATTCCCCCCAAGTGATTTACTTTGCCATTTATTTTCAGTTCTAGCATGAAATGGTATGATGAATAAGTTGCAGTCCTAACAATCCACTGCCTCAATGTGGCAGTGGACAGGAGCCTATGTGTTCTCAACTTGGTGACAGTCATTATGTGGCAGGGCTTGTCAGAAGCATAGACAGGGCCTCAGGTTGTTAAGTGTAGGCCTGGCTCTTCCAGATGAATGGGAACTGACAGGAGTGATCTCTGTAACATGGAAAAGAGTGATGACATGAGAACAATGACATGTTTGGGATTGAGCACAGATATGTCACTCATAATGACCAGAGAAATGATAGGGAACTTGCATTAACTTCACTTGATTTTTTTTTAAAAATGATCTTTGTGCTAAGAACCAGAGCAAGTAGAGAGTCATGAATTGGAAAAACCAATCCCTCCCAGACCATTACTTAAGCAAAGGTGCACTAATTGGTATTTTGTGATACTAAAACAGTGATTCTTAGCCCTGCTCATTCAAATCCTGCCCACCTTTCAACCCCCATCCTGTTCTGATTTAATTGACCTTGAGTGGGACACAGGCATTGATAAGCCCCCCAATTTTCCGACAATTCTGACACAGGGCGGTGGCTGAGGACCACTGCATCAGAAGACCCCAAATAAATATCCTGAAAAATGGGCACAATTTGCACCACAATAATTTTCACCACTATATTGCCCAAGAAAGTCAAATATCTCTTATTTTATGTAATATACAAGAATTGCTATTTTACATACATATGAGACTATTATTATATTTTTAAATGTCGTGACCTGAAAACTCAGCAAGGTTAAAAGAATTAGGTTGACTCATCCAACAAGTCATTCGGTTGTGTAAACACACATTTCACCACTTTTCTTCCTCTCCAGTGACCTTTCTTTGAGTGAGAAGTTAATATTGATTGTGAACTCCAAATAAACAAGTGATACTTGACCCTAGTCCAATATGAACTTTAAAGATAGGAGAGAAAAAGGGACATGACACCTGTTTATTAAACAATAAAATTATGCTGGTCTTTTTATTTGGTGGTGATGCAGACCTATCGACATTAGAAAAGGCAAATACTTTCAAATTTTCATTTAACTGAGGCAATTGCTTTCACACTTGCTTTGACTTCCACATATTGTGACTCATGCATGGGGAAGAGCAGGGGGTGGGGTGGATCAAATTATAACAAAGATCAATAATGAGTTGATTCCTTCCTCTTCCACTGCCGTCTTGCCTCTCATTTGGGATTGAGCTCCCAGTTCAAATACTATCTCCCATAAAGATAAGAGATCTTTTTCACCCCGTATCTTTTCCTAAGGTTATTTGTATTTTAAACATTATCTCTAGTATAAATTGAAAATAATGCTGACAGAAAAAACAGGTTAGTAATACAGATAGTTATATTAGACAGATATACCAGATAGTAGATAGATTAATGAAATAGGCTGTTTAGACTATGAAGAATGGTCATTTCATTTTGTGGTTGTGGGGACCAACAATTTTGATTGAGAAATATGATGGCCATTGAGATATTATTTTCCAAATATAAAAGTTTTCAAACTGTAAAATTTATTTTCTTAAAATACTCCATGGCATGATAGCAATTAGAAATATGCACCTGATTTATTTCCAAACACCCATGAAAACAGAAAAATGTTAATGTCACAAAGTTTTTCATCAGAACAATATAATGGAAGTACCAACCTTAACTTTAAAATGGGTAGGATGATATTCTGCTCCCCACTCTGTCTCTGGTGAATCCTCTCACCCTCCTGCGCATCTGGCCTGAACCCCAGTTCTTGTATAAATAAAATCTTTACAATTGGTAGGATGAATTGGCAAATCTTATTCATCAACTAGTGCAAACCCTAAAGTAACTCAGCTAAACAGGTAAGTAATGGTAAAAGATTAGATAAGCCCATAATCACTCCCCTTCATACTTGGTTCAGCCCCCAAATTCTCTTACATCAGAGAATTAATATGTACCAGCAACAACTTAACCTGGGTTTGATATCACTAATTCAGAAACTCAGAGGTGTCTTCTGCCTCGCTGAGTTCTCTATTTTCAACCCCATTAGTACCTCTGTGTGGTTCCTCTTTGAGGAAGTATGACAATTATTCTGAAGTAGCCAGGAGTAAATGGTCAGGAAAACTCACATCCAGTTTTCTGGAATGTGAATCCAGAACTAGATGAGGCAGAAACAGGCAGGGCATGGGGCACTGTAAAACATTTAGTAAAGGAAAACCAGAGTGCTTTAAAATACCAGGAATACTAATGAGCCTCCCAAAGACAGAACTAGCAAAGTGAATTTACCAACCATGTTTAAGAAAATAATTTAAGAAATCTTTGATGTTTCTGGTGTACAGAAAAAAATACAAGTATCAGACGAGGAAAAGAAGGCTAATTTTATTGACTGGTCATGTTATTCATTCTTCATTTTTCTTTGTATTCTACTTTTTTCATTTATAGCTCATAAATAAAAGTAAACTAATTTAAAGAAATGAATTTAGGCTAATTTCAGATTCTCTTCCAGACAGGAAAAATTCACAATTTGAAAATATTCTATTTTAATCGTAAACAGATGTGGAACTTATAATGATTTATGGCACTAAAATGTTAATTAAAAAAGACTTCTCAAAATTTTAAGATGGCAGAAAAAGAGGTACTCATTGTTGGAGCTGGTATATATGGGTAGAAGCATTTTGGAAAATAATTTGGCAATTTGTGTCAAGACTCTTCAAACAGTAGGTTCAACTTAGAAGAAATCTAGTCCCAGGAAGAATCAAAGTTGAAGAAAGATTTGAGTATAAAGAGATTTAGTTTATCATTACTGGATATATTAAAAATAACATGTATAACATGAATAGAAGTATGATAACAACCAATAAATAGATATGTGACAAATTATGTTACTCTTTCCTATAAGATTATTATACAGTTATTTATAATGTTGCCAAGTAATATTTCACAAAATTGTAGACGAATCTATAAACTATTAATAGACTGTATATATATATACATATATATGTCCAAGTACATATATATGTGTGTATGTATAATACAATACCAAATTTTAAAACTCCACATGGAATAATATACATTTGACAGTACCTATTTCATTTTGAAAACATGGAAAATTCTTGGAAGGAACTTAATATCTCTTGTGGTGTTATCAAGGGTTATCTTTCCATGATGTAATCACAAGTAATTTTTAATTGTTATACTGTGTTATATATTTAAATTTTTCTATCATAAGCTGGTGATAGTTACATGAAGAGTAATTGTATTTTAAGTAATAAAATATTCTTCATCAGATAAATTCAATATCTTGGATTGTTAATCTGAGATATGAGATAGCAAAAGACTCTTAAAAGGAATCATAAATGGGGTCTCCCTGGTGGCACAAGGGGTTAAGCACCACACTATGAAGCAATCCACAGTGTCCGCAGCATGAGTTTGATCCCTGGCCGGCCAGGGAGCAACCCACATGGCACAGCAGACCTCTTCTGACTCGCCCGCTGCTGCCCTCAGCAGTGTATTTCAGTCAATCTGCCTGTTCTGTTCCCCACTCTGACTCTGGTGAATCCTCTCAGCCCCCACACCTCTGGCCTGTACCCCAGTTCTTGTATGCATAAATAAATAAATCTTTTAAAAAAAGAATCATCAATGTCAAATGATTAGTACAAGGAATGAGTCTTCTGGAAATTCAGAAGACAAAGATGATTTCTCAGGGAAAATGGAGTATCTCATGAAAGATAGTTGAAGTCTGACTCAGAAGCCTTGAATGCCAGACTAAGAAAGACAGATTTTATTCTGATGCAAATGGAAGCCCTTGAGGCGATTTCTGTAGTCCTAATAAATGAATATCCTTTGTTCTTCTCTACTAAAGCTGGTACCTTGAAAATGTATATGCATATGTGTATTCATATCTGAACGTATGTACACTGACTGTATTAACCCCTAGGCAAGAAATAATGTGTCTATAAAGAAGAAACAGGAAGAACGATTAAGGCATTCGTTAATTAGGGTCCATTTACATTTCCAGAGTCAGCTAAAATCATCCACTTATTTAAACGGAAATCTCCTCAGTTTATTACAGTCATTATTACTCGGCAGTAAGAGATAACTAGTTTGAATTTCACAAGTAGAGAAAATTGCATAGTCTGTTGCTTCTCTCAGGGGTCACTATTAGTCAATGTTTGAGTAAAAAAAATTACAGTTCTTAGAAAACAAAACAGAAATGCATTTAGTACCTACTATGTGTAAGGCAGTTGAATGAATTTTATATACAATTTCATATACTCTCACAGAAACCCCAATAGGGCTGGTATTTATAATCTACCCTAATGAAAAAGGAGTTTGAGAAAGATGTTTAAAAAAAAATCCATGCACATGGTCAAGGTAAGCCTAAATTGAAAACCAGCACTGTTTTTCTGTTACCATCAATGCAAATCAATGGATGATAACATCACACTAAAGCACACCATTAACTCTACTGTTACTGTTGAATTATATACATATATTTAAAGATTTATTTATTTATGCATACAAGAGCTGGGGTACAGGCCAGAGGTGTGGGGGGTGAGAGGATTCACCAGAGACAGAGCGGAGAACAGAACAGGCAGACTGATTGAAATACACTGCTGAGGGGAGCAGTGGGCGAGACAGGAGAGGTCTGCTACACCATGTGGGTTGCTCCCTGGCTGGCTGGGGATCGAACTCATGCTGCAGAGGCTGCAGATTGCTTCATGGTGCAGTGCTTAACCCCTTGCACCAGCAGGGAGGCCCCAAATTATATACATTTTTGAGAATATGCATATGTCTCTATAGTACATATGTATACTATACATGTATAGCTAGTATGCCTTTATGGGTGATACATATACATTCATTGTAATAATACATTTCAACTTATAATTCTAGTAACTTACTGAATTTATGCTATGTTATATATAGCTATATATATCTAATAATACATCAATGTAAATTATATACAAATGCTTATGCACAATGTGTAGCTCAAACCTTAAATAATATATAAAATAGATGAAAGCATTGCCATTTTATATACACATACCTGTATAAAAAGTACATTCCCACTGTCTCAGAAAACTGTTGGCCACTGAAGAGCATGTGCTACAGTGAGGAAACTTTGCCCCTCATGCAAAATAAGTTTTGACATTACTCAGCATAGTTAACCTTGAAGACGAGAGTTGATGTTTGTCTGGAGTCTAGGGACTGTACATTCCTAAGAAGGACTTAAGAATCTCCAGGTGTAAACATGGAGACACCTCTTTTTTCCTTTCTTTTACCCATCCCTGTGCGCGTTTCCCCAATACCTACAGCCCCAACACTCAGGACAGAGTTCCCATTTGAAGGAGGGGGCAAAGCCCCTCTGCCTTGACTCTAATTCTATTCTATATTCTCAAAAGATCAGCTCTAAATCTGGTCCCTGCCGTGAAAGGACAATCACCTACTAGTTAAATTCATTCAGCTCTTTATTCAGCAAAACGATGTAGCGTTTTTCATCAGTGAACCAAAAAAATCAAGCGTCGAAGAAGGCTGTAAAGAGCCCTTGGTGGGAGTTCACAGTTCTGCACAAAGGCGGTGGAGACTGAGCTGTCACTCCTTTTCTTAGTCTCAGTACCCCATGCATAGCACCAGCTCTAGCGTGAAGGGAGATTTAAAAGCAACTAAGTACATATAAACATTTCTCATTCATTATCTGGGGTTTCTGCTACTGGGTGACATATCATTAGTCCTAGTGTAAGGCAAGCTTTAAAAAACGTAATTACTTAATCATGCAGTTAGCTTCCCATCAATCCTAGCAGCATTTGTTCTTAACTAGCTTTTAAGAACAAAATTAGGAGTAATTTGTAAACAAAAGTAATTGAAGAAAGGCAGATATTGCCAAGGTGTTGACAGCATTAGCAAACATTATTGTTTCCCTTAATACCACCACAGCGCTGCAGTTAACAATAGGTAGCGGGCAAAAGGCAGAGCTAGGGAATTAGTAGGTGGCAAGCTGAGGAAGTGTAGCAGTGGGCAAAGTGGTCTTTCTCCTGCCCCTATGGGCATCCAACTCCAACAGGTAGGGGGACCCTCTACTCCTGAGTTGATTTGTATTATAACTTGATAACTTGATCTATTGTGTGATTTAATATTTTTAATATGACTGTGAAATTAATCTCATTATATATTTCACACCTTATTAGACATTGAATCTAAGAATTTTCCTCTAAAAGGTGCAATCCCATCCATATGTACCAAAGGTATACAGTTTTCATCTGGTGAGACCAAACCAGGCAAGTCTAAGCAGAGACAAGAAAAGTGGAGAGCAGTGCTTTCCCCAGAGGAGCTTTGCTTGTCTTTATATCTGACTTTTAGTTACAGGTTTAGCAAACTTGCAGTGCACATCACTTTTGGGCCAGGCATGGTGCTAAGCACTTGAGAAATGGCAAGGAACCCATGATTTTGCGAGAAGAGAAAAATGGAAGTCCCAGAAGATCACAAAGGAAGGCTTAAAACAATTATGGAATATTCCAAGAGTCAGCATCTCATTCTGCCTTTGGTTTGAGGCTTTCCAGACTTCCAACAATTACAAAGAATAAAAATCACACACGCAGAAAGGAGGTAAAGTTGAGATTCGATCTTAGGTTTTTATTTTTATTATCATTATATAATATAAGTATAAATACCTTTCAAGAATCTACTACAATTTTACAGGAGTCCTGAACCTGGAGTCACCTCACTGAGCTTCACTTCTGCTTCTAAATCCTCTACTGTGTGACTTTAAGCGGGTCATGGATACTCTCTGAGCCATAGTATTCCCACTGTAAACTGTAAGGATCTAATGGATAATAAAAGGAACAATGTTTTGTAAATTTTCATTTTAGAAGATATTAATGCTGTTTGAATCCATTTATAGTAAGTATAGGAACAAGAAAAGTGACCTATAACAGTAGAAATTAAAATATGGTTGCCCTAGAACAGCAAAAAGTTGGTCGGTAAAGGACACACATGAGACTTTCTAGGCTAATGGAAATGTTGCATGTCAGTTGTCAATACTCACCGAGTTCTACATTCATTCCATGTAAATGGTGCCTCAAAATTACATTGAAAAATAAGATAAGATTTTTATTAAGGTTCTTTTGGAACTATATCTTTTCACAGCAATTGCTATCATCTCATAAGTAAGTTGAAATTCAAATATGGACACTCTTCTTTACAGCCTTAAAAACCGAGGCACTACTAATCATCATGAACTTGAAGGTTATTTCCAACATAAAAATTAAGATGAAAATGTAATGTTGCTCATATTTTTCTATGGGAGAAAGTATGACCTAATTTAAATGTACCAGGAAGAGAATATTAACTGTGGTTTGGGAATAGATCTGATAGATCTTTTGATCCACTGATTTATTGGACAACAGATATTGTTGCCAAAGCAAGCATGGTGTCTTTATACAGCATTTTGGACTAGGTAAATAATACCTCATTTCATTTTTTTTTACAAAGTGTAGAACAATTTTTGCTCTCTGTAGGGCTTTATGATTCTAACATAAGCAACAGTAAATGAATGTATTTTTCTTGGTGCTCAAAGCATTTGACCTTCAGAAAAATTATTTATTATATCTATATCTATATTGTTACGGAAGGATTTCATCAGGTAACCAAGCAGTACTCAGAGAAGAAGAGGGCAGCTCTTTATTTACACCAGCAGGCCCAGAGGAGATCTCTCTCCAAAGTCTGAGCCCTGAGCAATTAGGCAACAGAATATTTATTGTCCAAAGCAAGGGGTATAGCCAGCTGGGATGCATGAATCAGGCATGTAGCCTTCAGAGTGCTTATCAGTTGTTCCATGAACTTTCAGTCTACAGGCTATGTCCCAACTTCAGCTAATCAACAGGTCGGCCTGACATTTTTCACTTTATTATATTTATAGATAATGGAATAGAATTCAGCCTTTATCCTGACATTTGCAACAATGCAATGATATAAATAAACCCAGAGAGCATTATGTTAAATGAAATAAGCCAGGTGCACAAAAATATACATATTGGATGATTTCACTTGTATATAGAAGCAGAATATAGAATGGTGGTTACCATTCTGGGGAGAGGAGGAAATGGGGAGATGTTGGTCTAGTGGTACAAAGTTTCATTTATGTCAAATGATTAAGTTCTGGAGAGCTAAAGTACAAATGTGCTAACTGTACCTAACAGTATTCTTATATACTTAAAATTTGTTAAGAGACTAGAACTTTAGTGTTCTTATCACACACACACACACACATTCACACACACATTCACTCACACACATAATAGCTTTCTGAGGTAGTGGACATGTAAATGAAATTACTGTGGTGCTTGTTTCACACTGTGCATCGAATAATCAAATTGCATATCTTAAACATATAAACATTTAGTTGTCAAATATTCTTCAATTGAAAGAAAAACTACATTCCCATTCAAATATGAAAAAAACCCAATTGTTGTGTTGGGTCAAGTTTTCACAATCAAAAGAAAATCAACAAACCTCATTGAATGTCTGTGTGCCCAGAAAAGCAGAGTTAAAAGGGTTGAAATAATTATCCAGATAATTATCTAGGCCCCAAAGTGACTTTTATTGGTTTAGATAGATCATTTGGGGCATAAGGAGACTTTTAATTATCTGTAAAACTAAATCACTCTATTATATAGTGGATTACTTCTTTAAAAGATTGAGTAAAAATTACTTGCTATAAATGTAAACATTTTGACTGGAAAAATCTTTTACAAACCTTCAAAACTTGAAAAACACTCATCAGTTTAGGTTTTATATCAGCGAGTTAGGTAAGACTTGGAGAACTCTCTAATCATGAGGATTTCTCAACATTCACAATAAAAACAAGGCAGTTTGTTGCCTTGTCCTTAAAAAAAGTAATTAACTGCAGTGGCCAAAGTAAAACTATCTATCTGAGGATCAAGTTGAGGTCTGGAGTAACCCAAACATTTATGGGTCACTATGAGAAGCGCTTGCCAAAAATAAAAATCTTTCTCTGTCTAGAAGACATAGTGAACACCTCTATTATCATCATTATCATCATCAATTTTTATATAACTACCTTTATGTAAGGTTCTGTCAGTCTATGATGTACAAATTGGTCTCTCATGTCTCTACAAATGCAAAAATAATTTGATTGGAAAGTATGATCAACTACAATCATGTTGAGGTCTTGGCTTCTTTCCCTATCACTTTGCTCTCCTCCTGGGCTTATGATTCTAACAGAGCCTAGTGTTTTAAGAAAGAAGATGCATTGAGAGGGAGATAATAGACATACTAAAACAAAATTATCCCACAGTGGAAACTGTTGTGGAACCTGCAGGACCCAAAGAAGCATCTCCTCAGTCTTTACCTCTACCTCAGAATCAGAGTCAGTTGGAAAGTCTCAAAATCTGGAAGTTGGTAGGTAACTGTGCACAACTTCATGGTGGGAAAGAACACAGACTTTGGAGCCAGAGACATCTGGATTTAGTTCTAAACTCTGCTTTTGGTTACTTAATCAAGTAATAATAAGGACTTTGCATGTATTAACTTATCTGTCTTCAGCTCAGACCTAGAAACTCTTTCTTGGGATGTTTGAACTGCTAGCTTCTCAGCTCAAATATCACCTTTGTAAATGCTCAGAGATTTTCATCTCAATTTTTTTTCCTTCACATCACTGTCCCTCTTTAAAATGTTTTCAACTATTTTCATGTATTTATCATCTGCCTTCTTCACAAAATGAGAGCTTAGCAGAGACAAGGTCTTATCTGGTATAGTGTTACTGTTCAACAACAATAAATCAAGAAATAAATGGAAGGATATCATTGGATGGAAGGACTATCATTATTTCCATGTTATAGATGAAGAAAGTCAGACCAAGGAAAGACAGAAAACTAGCTCCATAGAAAATAAGGCACAGCTGTGATTGTGATCAAACAGTCTGCCTCCACCTCCGTAACCAAGCTAAAACTCGTCAAGTCTCTGTTTTGTCACTGAGCACATGTGGATACTATCTGCACATTGGGATTGACATAAGGGCATAAGGACAAAAGATAATGAGTGTAAAACCCCTGACACAGTCTATTCAGTCAGGAACCAGCAGATAAAATCTTTCCGGGGTGCTCATGAACAGAGTATAAAGCTGTGCCCGTTAGTAGGATGGTCTCTGCCATTGCTGGTCACCTTTCACCTCCAGCCTGGGGTAGTCTTCTGTTTGTGTAGCTGGGGCTTAAAGTACATGAAATTAAATAAGAAGGAAAAGAAGCGGGCAGTTAATATCTATGCTGTTTCTACCATATTAGTGTACTTAAATTTCAAAATAACTCTTTGAAGTAACCACATTTAGGAGTTAAAGAAATTTAGATTCAGAGAAGTAAAGGAACATACACGGGTACACACAGGAAATAACAGAAATAGGCCTCAGAAGTCCAGGCAGAACATCTTGTTTTTCATCATTTGCCTGCAATACCCCTCACCAGGATGGACACGCTCTGAGGACAGGGATTGTGGTTCCCAGCCATCTGTGCATCTCCAGGTCCATCACAACGTGACACAGAGACACATGCTTGCAGATACCTGCATGTTGCTTCAGTAAATTTTGGCCCAAAGCAATGAAGTCCCATGTCTTTTTCTAATATATCTTGCAACTAACTGAGGCCCCAGACTAAGTCACAATATTGTGACTTCAGGAGACAAACAGGAAATACTTGCAGAGAGCGACATCAGGAATAAGGGTGGCTGCGGTTCTGTGTTTGTGTTGAGGGAACACATTGTTCAGAAAGCATAAGGGCTAGTTTCAGAGGCTTAGCCCCAAAGTGTAAGAGTAAACAATAAGAACTAAGTGTTCTAGGGTCTTAGTGCACTTGGAAGACTTGCTTAAAAATCTACCAGTAAACTAAACTATTAATATTTATCGTTCTAAACTAGGACATGTGGAGAGTAATACTAATTATTTTCATTTGTGTGAGGTTTCCACTTATGTGTCTTGCAAATAAATTCTATTTTCTCTTCAATTCCAATACAACTCTGTAAGTTGGGCCTTATGCACATATTAAGTTACTGAAGAAGAAACTCAATTGAAAAGTTGTTTAGATTTTGCTGGGTTGCACAGCTGGTCAGCATCAGGACTTGGGCTTGAACTCATGGTTCAGTCAGTCATCATCACAGCTGAGCAATTGAGACTGAATATACAGGCTCCAAATTCCAAGAGTCTGTGACCTAGTTGTGATGACACCACTGTATTTAATGCCCTTTGGGTTTATCTATGTTGTTGTAAATGGCAGGATAAAGACTTAATATAGTATTTCAGTATGTGTGTGTGTGTGTGTGTGTGTGATTATTCTGAAGGCCAAATGCCTTGAGCACCCAGAAAAAATATTTTCTCTTGCTCATAAGAGAATCATAAAAGCTGGTAGAGTAAAAATTTCTACTCATTACAAAAAAAGGAAATAATGTTGTATTCACCCAGTCCAAGTTGATGTGAAAATACACTACACTTGCTTTGGTAACAATTTATGTTGTCCCACAAGCCAACTGATCAAAAGTTCTGTTAGTGTTGGAGAAATAGGAACAATACGGGAAAGAATAATGAATGGAACAGGAGAGACAGACTGAAGAAAGCAGATATTGAGAAATTAGTAGTCTTCCAGAAAAGATGTTTGACATAACTCAGAGACTATAATGATAATGAATCCAAAATCTTATTTTCTGTGTATCTTAGACCATTGCATATATAAAAGAATAACTCTACTAAAAAGTAAATACCTATAGAGGGCTTTGTTTCCTTATACAAAGGATTCACTAATTAAAATACAGTGATTTCCTTTAGTTAGGGATAAAAGCTAATTTAGATTAAAAAAATGGTGACTTTAGAGTTGAATGGGTTGAATTCAGAAGATGCTAGAACATTCAAGTAAAAATGATCAGTTAGGCCTTTAATTTTTTAAAAATTCATCCTATTTTCTCATATACACCTAAATAACTATGTAAATTACTTGAATAAATGATTGACTTAGCAGTTATATCTGTTATCTTACCTGCAACAAAAATAACAACAAAAAATGTAAAGTCAAAAATGATTCCAAATTGCAAAAAGACACATTATACAATCCACTATTATAGAACCCCCTATTCTCTTCTTCTTCTACTCTCATGAGAAAGTGTATTTTCCACAAACTATTTGCTGCAAGTCAAATCTTCTGATCCTTTGTGGGAAGATGAGAGCAGGAAGAAGAGTTAACACTCCTATATGCAGCTAAGGTCAATGTAGATCAAATGCATTTCCCTCATGTGTGCTGGTTTCTGTTTGTCATGTTTGTGTTTGTTTCCAGAAACAATTCCATAAGACCCTTCTACCTAGTCCAGAACTGCGAAATGCTTTGCAATTGCAGACCCTACTAATCTCAGAGGATAGCTCTTGTTTAAAAACTGCACAATGTAAATGGTATCTGGTATTTAATGAAAGCACTGAAATTGCTATATGATTTCACAGATTCACTGCTGAACGTGTCATGAGGCAACATTTTATAGGCATTGTAAAATCTTTTTACCACACACAGCTGCATTACCCCAAATTACTCAAATCTGCAAGGCATCTGAATCTCACTCTGTAACAGTAATAGGCTTTGCTGCTTAAAAAGTGATTATGACTAATGCACAAAAACAATTATCACCAGACTTAATTGCCAAGAATTAATATATACATATTCATTCTCACTGACATTTGAGTAATCACTACCAAAGAACTAAGTGATTTTCAAAACTTACAGCATCATGAAGCAGAACTAAGAAAAAATACATTTAATCTGTCAGTTTGTACAAAGGAGACCTTATTGGCATTATTTTTATAAGTCCTAAATGTTAACATTTTTAATACACACTTTGGATTACTTGTAGAAATTCTGTAAAATATTGATGACTAAAATTGTCCCATAGGGTTGACCTTGCATCAAGAGGAGATAGCAGGAGGTAAAAGAATCCGTAGATTTGGTATCTACCCATGACTCAGTTGTGGACATTTCTTTTTCAACTTAGGGCATAGCATTGTCTTCCATATAAAGAAAACTTTGGGCTAAGCATTGTTAGGCCCTTTTCCTGCACCCACCTTCTATGATTTGATGTTAAATGATCTCAAGGAGAAAAAGTTCACTGAGAAGTTTTGCCTCCTTTTTTGGAGGGGAAAGATGAGAGAATGTTTAGAGAAAGAGCGGATACTGTGTTTTGTCATAAAGGGTTTTGGTGTGAAAGAAGGGACTTTGAGAGAGACTCCATTGTCTGGTAAATACCATGTGATGGGAAAGTAGAAAAATGTTACAAGAAAGGAAAATGTACACTGACCTGACACAGGAGAAATTTAAAGATCATAATAGTTTCACATTCTTTAATAAGGATAGCAAAGATTTTCTGCTGCTTAGGAAAGTCCACAATCTCCTCTCCTGTTTGGCCTCACAGTTTGTCTATAGGTTATAAGAATGACATGTAGAAAGGGGAACAGATGAGTGCCTCCTTGGGATCCAGTCCATTAAACTCTTCCAAACTCTTTTGTTTTACTTGACCAAATGATGACTTCCAAGTGGAATCCCCAAGTGATGAAAGAAATTCCCTACTTGCTTAGGTTTCTAATTTTTTTAAGATTTATTTATTTATGCATACAAGAGCTGGGGTACAGGCCAGAGGTGTGGGGGGTGAGAGGATTCACCAGAGACAGAGTGGGGAGCAGAATAGGCGGACTGAGTGAAATACAGTGCTGAGGGGAGCAGCGGGCGAGACAGGAGAGGTCTGCTGTGCCATGTGGGTAGCTCCCTGGTCAGGGATGGAACTCGCACTGCAGTGGCTGTGGATAGCCTCATGTGTTGTGTTTTAACCCCTTGTGCCACCAGGAAGGCCCTGCTTAGGTTTCTAAATGTCTATGTGGAACAGACTCCCTGCTAAATCCAAAACCACTCAGCACTGTTAGATGAGCAACAAATAAACTCAAAGCTTTTGAAAGTTACTTCGTGGTAAAGTAGTTGCTGATATGTGAGCTATAAAGACAATTAGCACCATCTAGAGAGTAACTGCTAAGGTGGGGTAGTGACAGAAGGCAGGGCTCATTGGATTTTGAGATGAGAATAAAAGATTCCCAATGAAAAGCAATGAGAATAAACAATATTTGCATGACTTTCAGTAGTGAAAGGGCAGAGATTAAGAAGTCGAAAAGTTAAAGAAGGAAGATATGTGAGCGGGTTGAGCATGTTATATTATTGAGAAGTTAAGGGCTAGAAGGTCAGGCTCTAGGATCAGACAACCTGAAATTGTGTCCTGGACCCAGCTTAATAAGATACATCACCTTACACTGTAATGCTTGTACCGATATTAATGTTGAGAACCCTACAAAAATGTGGTCAGAAGGCTAGAGCGTGCTAAGCACAGAAAATCAGGGACTCCACTATACCTTGCACTCTCCTATTGTTTCCTTTTCCTGCAGAATTGAATGAGGAGTATGAGCATGAAGACCGAGAAGTCAGAAGTGCAAGAGGCTGTCACCGGCAACACACTTTCTGCCCATTTCTTCTTTTGTTTTGTTTCCAAATAAACCCCGACTGTGGTTTTACTAGCTGATTGCCTTCTGGAGGTTGACACTTGATACACATTTGTCATTTAATCCTCATAACGACCCTATTAAGTGGAATTGCTTATAAAATCCCATTTTGGAGATGAGGTAACTACAGTTTACAGAAGTCAAGCATATTGCCCCAAGTCATTTACGGTAAATAATAAAGCTGCAATTTAAAACCAGGTCTATCTAACCCCACAAGCATAGAGTATCTGCTTGGGGGAGGTTGAAATTTGGAAACTGGAAAAACCTTCAAGATTGGGCACGTGCCGAGAGCTCAGAAAACCCGATTGTGCTACAGTTGAGCTGGTCTGTGCCATCTGGGAACACTGACAGGAAGGAGAGATAGTCAGAGGCCTCTGAGCACAGAGCACCATTGGCACTTTGATCACTGGGCACATCACCGCTCCTACACCACGTGAGGTGAAACTAATGTCCCTTGCCACAAAGAAATCCAGAAATAGCTACGAGAAACCACAAGAACAAATCATCCCTAACTCACATCTCTGCTTCTAGAGTGTGCTGCATATAAATCACTGTTACATTTTGTGGCATTTTACTAATATTTAGCTTAATGTAGAAATCAAAAGTCTCTATGTAGCTGTTATATAATTGGAGAGTCTTAATGGACTTTAATTTGACCATTCAATTTGATCTTTTTTCTTGCTTCCCCTGCTCTTATAATCCTTGTGGGGGTAAAAGGGCTGTGAGCTCAGTAAAGGACTTATCCAATCACATGTTCATTGTAGAGGTACTGTGGAGTTGGAAGTTTGCTAGGAAAGCTAAGAGATGGCTTCTGTGTTCAAAGAATTCCTAATCTAGTGAAAAAGCATGTGAGTCAAATACTATTGAGTTAGGTTTAAAGGTTAAGAGCACAGAGCTAGAGAGAGACAGGATATATCAGTTGAACTCTTAACTCTTCTGGTCACTACTTGGGTGAATTTGGGCACTTGATCTCACTTATTGCCTTGTTTCTCTCAAATGTAAAACAGGAAACTGTCTTACAGAATTGTTAAACGATTTAATAGTAACATGATTAAATGAGCTTTTATACTTAAGGTTAGCTAGATTTGGCTTGTTTAAATGATAGTCTTTTGACTTTTCTCCAAACAATGTTATTGTCTACATTTACCAGGTGATAGGTGCTCAATCTGTACATTATAATGAAGAATATAATGTGATCTACATATCATATATGTATGACATATATAACACATACATATGATATGGGGGAAGGCATGGCCTTTCTCCCCATTTTTTCTCTTTTGATTATAGAAAGAAGATGACAATGGAGAAAAGACATATAAATATTATTAGATAAGCACAGTTTTAGAGTTATGCAATAGAACTCTGGAAGGCCAGTAACAGAAAACCTTCACATATCAGGGAAGGCTTCACAGGGGAAGTAACTTCTGAGCTGACACTGATGATGGGGTGATGATGGTCTTCCCTGATGTGTCAAATACAGGAAGGGAATTACAGGCAGAGCAACTCACATGAATCCAAGGCCCAGGGAAACAGTCCCTACATTTCCAGTGCTGGTTCCCACCACCCAGCCTTCTCAAAACTTTAATGGTCTGATCAAAATAGGTTTAGCAGGTGCTAGGTGTGTGCTACCGATGTGTGAATAGGATACTATTGATTCAAACTTTAAAAAATGAAAATTAACCCAAATAATTGTTTTTGAAAATAATTAACAGTTATTTACTTTGTCCTGATAAAGGAAAAGATACAATTTCTGACATTTCAACATCTTTACAAATTAATAAAAGAAAAAAATATATTGTAATTAGGTTAACTGTATTTCCTCACTCCTCCATTTGGCCACCTCCTTCCCAAATAGATCACTTTGTAAGAGTAGCAGTTACTCAAAACGAAATATGTTGGTGTATCTTGCAGTCAAACAAAACAGATTAACAAAGCACAATAATAGAGGTCAATCTCAGATTGATTAATATGTTCTATAAAAAACTTGTAACTTGACTAGCCTTGTTGATCATTTTACATTTAGTTAATAGTAATATGTTTAGTTTTAGTCCTTTCCTATTGAGATATTTGTGACTGATGATGTGATTCTATTTAAATTTACCACATTCATTAACTGCAGCTGGTTTTCATCATTAAGAAAAGTAATTTAAAAGAAACTTCAATATTTTCCAAGAGAACACATGAAATATCACCAGAGTACTGCTAAGCACAGAAGTCTTCCTCTACAGACTCAATTCTGCCAAAACCAAACTCTCAAAAGAAGATTTCTCCTGGGTAATTTCTGGGTTGCATCCAGGTTTCCAACGACTTAAAATAAAAAGAACTCTTCTAATTTCTCAATTTAACTGGGTATCAGAATATGATTAGTTCCATTGTGGTTACAATTAGTTATATATAAAGGCTACATTTATGTCCCATATAAAGGAGGTCATATGACAAAAGTGATTTTTTTCCCCTTGAGTTCATGGGTGACACAAGACTATCCTCATGCTCACATTTTATAACAGGAAATAGAAAGTTAATTTATAGCAATTTAGAGCCTTTAAAAAAAAAACTACTTAGACAATGAAGAGTTACTTTGTATAAAATTAGAAAGATCATAGAGAATAATTTATTAGAACTGACTTCCATATTAGCTGCTGAGCCAACAGACTACTGGCGCTAATTGTTTACTTAAACTAAGTCATGGCAACTCCAAGTCAAAATCTTTTCCATAGTTTGAGATTGGCCTCCGTCTTTTCCTTCCCAGAACTGATGGGCATGAAGCTTACACAGGATATCCGTTCTATTTTTCTCCTCTTTCTCAAAAGAGATTTTAATGTTATGGGAAGTCAGAGTTTTATTTTACTTTTGTTCTGTTCTGCAGAATCCTGCCTTTATTCATATTTATGGATGTAGAAAGAGCATTAGTCATAACATGCTTATCTATAAGCTCATTGATTTGTTCATTCATAATAAAATTAAAGAACCACAGTTTTTGGTGCCAGAGAGTTAAACAATAAGAAATGTACTAATATTAAGTGTTAATATCAATAATTAATATGTTCACAGCAAATTAAACCATCAGGCATGGACCATCCTGACATGATCAATCAAGCAGTAAACTGCCCTATGTTTTATAGTTCCGAGTATTGAACTAACCTAGAGATAATGTACATATCTACAGAATTGTGGTGAGTTGATAAAGCAGTCACAAACTGCCTGTTAATAAGCTGAACCTCATTTACTTGATTAAGAATAAAATTCTGAAAAGAAGATGCCTGAAACTGAAAGTAAGGAGAGGGAGAGCAATGACAGAGGGACTCTAGACGATAATGCCTGATCAGGCATTCTTCATGATTATTATAAGCAACCACTGTGTTCAACTCTGGAACGTTCAGAACTAAATGGCTCACTTATTCCTGAAGTTGAGCCAAGCGTATGCGAAGGATCTGCACCTGCTTCTATTTTGGAAAAGAAGAAAAACAACCATCTGAAATTTAGGAAATAGCAAAGAAAAAAACAAGGAGTGATGGGCCAGTGATACCTAGATTTACTAGGTTTGGTATCAGCAGGATGGTTAGAATAGATAGAGAACATTTTGGCAAAAGGAGCTGTTTCATCAACTATTGTTGCAATCTAAAACACCTCAAACCCAGTGGTTTAAAATAACAATTTGTTACCTCCCACAGTTCTGTAAATTGATTGTGCTCACCTGGGGAGATTCTCAGGCAATTGCTGTCAGGTATTGGCTGGGACTACAGTCAACTCAAGTCTTGTCAAAAGGGGGCATCGTGATGGCTCCCTCATGGCTGGCAGTGATATCAGCTGTTAGGAGGGCTCAGCTGGAGCTGTCAGCTGGGGTGCCCTATAAATGACCCCTCCACATACCATAGGTTTACCATTGTGTGGTGTCTGGGATTTTAGAGAGAACATTCCAGTAGATCCAGGTAAAAGCTAATGAATGTAACAATCTAGCAGCTGAACTGCCAGATCATTATTTGTGTAAGTAAGGTGCAGGGTAAGGAAGGTGTGTAAGTAAGGTGTAAGTAAGTACACTGTGTAAGTAAGGTGTAGGGTAAGGAAAAAATGTCAGGCTTTTCTGCCCTCCCGCCATCAGGACAGATGATGGATCCTTGCAGTCCTGAATGCATGCCTGATGGCGGGCACCTGGAGTAAGGTGTAGGCATAGGTAGATGGATTCACATGGGCTAAGACGGGGCTTTTAAGGGCGGCATCACGAGGATGCCAGTAGAATCTGATGCAGAAGCCGAGAAGCAGCAGAATGAACAGAAGAGCAGAGAAGCTGAGAGAAGGCCGGAGAACCCAGATAGTGAGGATTTGCTGGGGGCTGGGAGGGCTGCCAGCCTCCCGGCCCCCCAGCACCCCTGCCTGCAATATGCCTGGTGAACCCCAATAAAAAGACCTACAAAAAGCCACTAAGGACTCTGACTCCTCCTTTACCTGGTCTGCTGGATCCTAGAAAACCTGCACTGTGTCCATTCCTGACCCTACATAAGGCAAGTCATTGACTTTAGCCTAAGGGGAGAGAAATAGGTCTCTGTTTCTTGACAAGGAACAACGTACATGCATAAAGAGTAAATTTTCCATTCCAACTTCTCTGACCTTATTTCCTTCCACTCTTTCCTTTCCCTACATTGCCTTTCCTACATTGCTTCCTTGTTTCTCCTCCAACAACCCACACTCATTTCCATATTACACATTGTCAATTTCTACTGTTTATTCCTGGGAAACTCTCCCTGAGATCTTCATACATCTCATTCCTTCATTTTATTTGAGTTTCTGTGCAAAATCTCTTCAGGAGGCTATTCCTTTAGCTCCACAGACTCATCTCCTGTCACCACTTTCTGAATCTACCTTTTCATCTATGCATTTAGTTGTAGGAGCCAATTAGGTAGGTGTGCATCAGACAATAAGCCCCATTGGAGGAGGGACCTTACCTGTCTTACTCACTTCTATCTCTCCCGAGCAGGAACAGAGTCAGGCTCACAATGTTACTTGGTCCACATTTGTCGAATAGTTGAATGAAGGTGGAGCATGCCAATGATTTCGTTTGAATTGGTATAACTAGAAATAAGCTAAATAGCCTTAAAAATTATGTGAGTCTTCTGTATACTCATTCAACTTTCAGTTTTACTTAATGACTATCATCCACATGAAATATAATCTAGAAGGAAGAGAGCTGTGTTCCCTAATTTACCTTTACAACTATAATCTGTCAGTTTTGTAGACTGCTATTGCTGCCGTACTTAGCAGGTGGCTTTCTAGTAGCCTTTGGCCCTCTTTGTTTATGTGATGTTACCTGAATAAAAACAATACAAAATATTTTTGCCCTTCTCAGCTTCTAATCCAATGGATTGTAGAAAATTAAGTATGCAGAGATTAAAGAAAAAAGACAGGAAAGGTAGCATTCATGATTATCCAAAACTTTAGTTTTATATTCATTTTTTGGATACCATCTTCTCTCTTTGTTACCTTAAATTCTACATTACAACCACAATGGAATACTTATACTTCCTTTATAGATCTAGATTATTTTCCAACTTTATGCATTTCTAGAAGAAAGGTTGTTTCTTTCTTATTCCTCCAGCTAAGTACACTTATTTCACACCTCTGCTCATTTGGAAAGAATTACTCTAATTGCCATCCCCACTTGTCATTTCTAACCCTCTCTGGATCAGGTCTTGTGCTATTTAGTACAGTACAGTGAGGTAAGTATTGCCACCTGATCCACTTATGAGTTCTTTGGAGGCGTGGGTATTATCTTATTAATTTCTAGAATACATTGTCAAGTCCATTGCCTGGCACACAGTACAAACTCAGGAAGTACTTACTGAATTGGATAAAATTAAATTGCAGCAAAGTAAAAAGAAGAAAACAGTAGGGAATTGAGATAGTGGTAGAAAATGTCAAGGCAAAGAACACACTGGCCTTTTCCTTTTACACATACTAATTTTATTAGTTCAAGTCCAATTGTATGTGCTTCCCTAGATATGTCACCGTTTTCTAATATATTAAGAATAGATATTGAAACCAGAGTTATTTAGAGGGCAGGCATGAAATCAGGCATTTTTTACACTCCTTTTCTGCCACACCCAATGCTCCTCCTCTTGTTCATTTGCGTTTTTGTTGCTGTGTCTGTGGGGCAGGTGCAGAGAGTGGGCACCAGGTGCACACCATGAATTCTATGCTGTCTCTGACAAAAGACACTTTTCTATTTTTTTATTTATCATTGTAAATTCTCTTTTTCCATATCCATTTTAGATACAGTATATTTGTGAAATTAATCCATTTGTGTATGTGTTTGGGGGTGTCTTTTGTAGACATATAGAAATTAGATGTGATGCCCTTCTCCAATATATGGATCAAAGTAATTGGGAAAAATGTTTTTATTTTAAAAGGAACAGAGAGAGGAAACATTATGAGAAATTAATATATGTGTATAATACATATATATAGTTACATATATACATATATATTTCTTTCAAAAAGCACAATATCATAGTGCTTTTCCACTTTTTTAAAGAATGTGAAAGTAGGAGTTCTAGCAAATTAGGCTCTTACTTATTCACTACATACAGAAAAAACTTGAAATTGCACCTAAGCAACCTTCAGTTCAACACAGCCATTTATCCCCTTTTAATAACTCTTATGGGTCCCCTTTAAAACACTCTTGATTGACACATTCCAGGTAGAAAAGACAGTACAAGTTAAAAATAACAGTTTTAACTCAAGGAACATTTGTGAGGATTATAACCAGTAATTGTACAATAATTTTTTCTGCAAATTCTGAAAGACTTGGGTCAGTGGATTGAGAGAATGGTGGATATAAGAAGTTAATGGATAGAAAAACTGAATCAGTGATAAATTATGACTTTGCAGTGTCTTAAAAAATTCAGCAATTGTGTTTTCTGATCCAAGATTTCCTATGAAATGAACGTGACTGATGAAAAGATATATCTAATTTTCTTCATGTATATATCCTCACAAAAGAATGAGGCTAGAGTCAAGTATCTTGACTAGCACTGTGGGGGAAGTTCTAATGTGTACTACAGGAATATTAGACTGAATCTGGCAGTAATCTTTTCTCTTCCAGAAAGAACACAAATACCCAGTCCTTCCAAATGCCCACTACTTCCAACAGTGCATGTCTATTAGAGGCCAAGACAAATGTACCACGTTTCACTGCTTCTCAGCTCTATGGCTTACTCTGTAATCTAATGCCAACTCCCATAAAATTCAAGCTGTGGCAAGTAACCTTGTACAATAGGTCATTCAAACAGCATTGTCCCTTTGAGTTTATGGGAAACAGGAGGAAAGTCAGTAGTCCATATTCAGGCTTAGTGTAGATCATCAAATCACTCCCCCTTGACTAATGGTAGACTCTTGGTCATCATTTGTGAAAGCCAGTTCTTAGGTCAGCCATACTAAAAGAGCTTCTGATAGATTTTCTTGTTTTTATTTTTTTTCACACTTGACACCTGTTAAAAATTCTTAAATTTCCAAATATTTCACCTATGACTCAATTTTTTATTAATCACATCCTACCCCATATTTTAATATTCATATAACTTAATTTCTCCAACTAGACTAAAGATCCTCAAGAGCAACACCTCTGCTTTTTCTGCATCTAGAAAGTGAGGGGATATGATTTATGGTGGAGTTATTCCATATTAATTTGATAAACATATGAATCAAGGAAAATTTTGAGAGACTACATGACAAAGATTCAATTTTAGAAGTTGAAAACCAAGATCTAGTTAGCTCAGAATAGAAGTTTTGATGAGATGATCATTTAATTTCAGTTATCTGGTTTGATGACCAAAGGCCAGCCAGAAATTGATGAGACTAGAATTTGGCATTTAGTATTTTACCATCTTATTTAAAGTAACTCAGAAATTATGTGATAGAGTTGATGAATATTACCAATTGTCACACTGTATTGAGAAGAATTTCCAAATAAAATTTATAGTCAGCATAAAAGAATAGTAAGGTTGATTAGCAGAGTCTGCCATTCACAAAGAGAGGAGTACAGACATGCCTTTGAAATGTCAGATCAGGTCCAGGTATCTTACGTTTAAAATAATGAAATGGAGACCATGGAGGTAGGGTTGCCATTCAAAAATTATGGAGCACCTTCTAGTTGTTAAAGAGGTTCTAAGAACTCAGTTCTCAAAACCCTAGGAAGGGTCCTAGTGGGAAGAATGTAATAAAGAACTTGCAGGATAAAGCAAAATTCTTTCTTCATTTAAGGAGAAACCAAACTTCCAACCATAGAACTCAGCCTATCTGTGAGTTCTAGGCAATTCAATAGTTAAGGGATAAGGGTAAGAAAAAGCACAGCAGTAGAGGAGTAGGACCTCCCCTAACAAGCTGGAACCAATGAAGATTGCCTTCAGAGCACAGGAGTCAATAGGGGAGACCTCAGAGGCACCTCCAAATACCAGTATGTCTCCATGATCAACTTGTAGAGAAAAAGGAACAACTGTTGGGAGCTCTCCCTGGTGCTGCCACAGCACAGACTTAACCCCCAAAGTCAACATATTTTGCTTTTTAAGCTCTAATTGCTCTTTTTAAATTTCTGGAATTTTTGATTTAACAATTTTTAATTATTTTTTTTTAAGTAACATTGGTGTTCAAGACTCTGATTTAGGTGTATAGCCTTACACCTCTACAAATGTATGTTACAACACCATGCCCACCTCCAAGGCACCCATAATTTAACCTCTTTTTGAAACTAAGTTGCTCAGAAACAGAACAAAACCTCTTCTTAAAATGTTTTATAATGAAAATTTGTACACATTCAAAAGGAGAGAGAATAGTTGATACTATTCTTCTATCCATCCTCCTATAAAGGACTTTTCTCAACTTCTGTACCAGATCATGCCCCATTGTGCCTGCCCAGTCTATCATACTGCTTTGCCATATGTAAAACCCCTACCCCACATCTCAGCTCAGCTTAGCTAGGAACTTAGTCCTTTCAGACCTCTATCTGACTCACCAGGACCTTCTTAATGTTCTATCTTAGTTCCAGCACTGTAGGCCAGAGTTCCCAGTTACTCATTCTTTCTTGTTTACTTTTGTTGCTTAAATTTTTATGCAGCATCAATTAGGTACTCAGGGAATGTGCCAACTGCTAGAGATAGAATAATAGCCAGCTCTCAGCTGGTGTCCTGGTGGAGATAATGTATGGCCCAAAAGAGGTATGCTCTATGTACTACTGCCTATTGGACAGGCGAATGAGAGTCTTCTATGCCATGGAGAAAACTCCAAAGAAGGAGTAAATTCAAGACTAAAATCCAGACTATTGCATTTCTATGATATCCATTAATTCTGGGAAGCACATGCTAACTTTTGATTAGGGACCATTTACTTAGTAGCCTAATGCACAATGTGCAGTATTTTGAATGAAATCATCACTGCCCATTCATGTGACAATTCCCTCTAAAGGAGATCAGATAAGCCCTGACCATTGCTAAGTAATGCCAGTGATATTGCAGGGGAAAAACACATGATAAACCATTGAAAGGCATAATTTCTAATACCAGTTCTGCCTGCTATTATTACATGGTGACCTTTGGCAAATTAACTATTTTTATCTGTATTTCTGTAAAATAAGGGAGTTGGACTTAATAATCTATAAGACTTCCAATATGTTGTCTGACTATACTTTGGCCTGGCCTTCAGGCAGCATGAATGGCTACTACTATCACCTCAAGTTTAGGATTGTGTGCTGTGAGGAAGTGACTTTCTGGGCACTAGCAACACAACATATTGTGGGGTGTTCCTCTAAGTGTTGCCTATAATTCCTCTTAACTGCATCTTGCATGTTTCTGTCAACATCTCTTTCATGCATCATTTCTTCACTTAGCTGAAGCAGGCATTCATGTGGTTGTATTCTTAAAGAGAAAGCTGAATCTTGGGTACCCACCTGCTATCATTTGAAAGGTGATTGAATTTTCCACTGCTACTTAAGAGCCTAATGTATGTCACCTTTGCTTTCTTTTACTTTTTAAGACTACCTGTTAGACCTGATGGTAGAATAGGCTTGGTAGGAATTTTGGATAAGCATAGACGCATCTCATGCTATTGAAAAGACACATGCTGGAATATTTGTGTGTGAAGAGTTCTTTTAATTAAATTCTAACTATGCTGAAGGCCTATTCAATGGAGAACATCTTCCATCCAGTGAATAATATCCCCACCCCTACACCCAATGATTTTTTTTAAAAGTAAATTTTCTACTACAATGTGTACTAAATGGAAGTACAGCTGCATTCTAATCCAGTCCCCACATTGGTTTCCTGATGAGGACACTTATTCTCCTGATTTTGGGGGTTCAGAGCATGAAGCACCTTGCTTTGTTTCCTGCTTTCTTCCTGTCATAATGCCTGTGTGGAGGCCCTGGCTTTCTTGGCAGCTGTGCTGTTCTTACATCATTTTAAGTCAATTAAAATTATTAGTGTAGTTTTAATAGCCAGTGCTCCCTGAGGCCAAGTAACAAACGGTGCAATCTGAAGAAAATTGAATAAATAAAATAAGGATACAAATGAAACAATAGTCCAGGAAAGGAATGAGAAAAAATATTACTCCATTAGCAAAGCCATCTACACTAAAATAATAATGATGATGATGATGACGCATTACTTGAAAACCTAGCCAGTGCACAGGACAGAACCAGCCTGGAAAATAGACAAAATTGGTTGTGGCTGAAAATGCTTTGATTTCAAGGACACTGGGAGGGCACCAAACCCCACACCAACTTCACTAACCTCATCAACATTTGAGAAAATGTGACTGATTCCTTTGTCTGCCACTAACTTGTCTTTCAGGAAAGACAGTATGTTAGCGCTTATTTTTAACTTAAACCACTGTAGGGAGGTTGTTTTTATTTATAAGTTTACCACTTCCATCTCACTTGTAAGTAAGACAGTTGTATCAACCAAGCTGTACAGTCTCTCAAGTCTCTATCATGTGATCACGGCTTCCAGAAAGAAGTCAGCAGGGACAGTGAAAGATAAACATTTTCAGCACATGAAAAGAGGAATGAAAAAAAAAAAAAAAAAAGATTGGGGCAATGAATTTTTGTGCCTTAAAGCAGGCCTCAGCAGTGGGAAGAGCAGAGAAAGTCTTGGGAGGAGCATTTTCCCAAGTGCCACCTGAATTACTTGCTAGTTTTTTGACCATGGGCATGTTATTTAACTTCTGTGAACATCTGACACTTCATCTGAAAAGTGAGGTTAAAAGAAGAATCTTAGAAACATGTTGGGATGAGGAAATGACATCATAAACACAAAGTACCTAACAGAGGGCCTGAAAGATGAGAAGTACCCAATAAAAGTCAGCCACTGTTATCATCATAGTGTTTTATACAACATGGGAAAAATTCTGGGGATTAAAAAAAAATGTACAGAAGAGTGAGGTTAGCATTCCCACAGGCCTCAGTTGTGACTTTCTATATTTTGCTAAGGCCTGAAGCACCTTAACACTCTGTTATTCATAAATAATAACAACCAACATTTGGTGAGAGCTTTCTTTGCTCTGAATGCTGCTCTCTATGAACTTTTGCATTTAATTCTCAAAATGATTTCTGATTTGATGCTATTATAACCATTTCACAGATATGGAAACCAAGACATGGAGCATTTAAAAATCTTGCCCCAGGTAATGGACCTGCACAACTAACAATAGGTAAACTCGAGATTCAAGCACCCCGTGTTGTCTGGTGTGGACCCCTTGTCTCCTGCCAGCACACCATGTCGTCACTAATGCATGCTAAAGCTCACATAGCGATAAAGGGGTCCTGGCCTGCTGAATTTGCCCATAAAGTCCTGCATTTGGGCAGAGTAAGGACCCCAGCATGGGCTCCTGGGCTACGTTCAGGGAAAGGAGTTAACTTTTCCAAATTCACTAGTCCCGGGGGCCCAGGGTTTCCCAGTTCTCAAAAGAGCCCTTCCTGGGCTCGGCAGGCCTCGGGCCTAAGCCACCCCTTCTTCGCATGTCTAGCAGACACTCTGCCTATGGAGCCAGGCTTAGTTGTCTCCTCTACAGCTAGTGTTCTGTTCTCCAAGCGGGTGTGCCCGGGAAAAGACTAATCATCTGAATATGTTGGCCATGGGAACGGATGCCTGGTGTCACTTGATCAAAGAAGACAGAGCTGTTAATGTACCGGAGCACTCTCGCTACGGAAATGAGTCACACCACACAGCCCAGCCGCTGCAGCATCATTCAGAAACTGTAACAAAACTCAAGGGCCACTCTCCAGTGGAAGAGAGCTTGGCAGATGGCCAGGAAAAGGTGCAGAGGGTGCCAGACTGCTAATGAAAGAATGGCTTCAGAGTCAGTCTTCTTGCTATAACTGTCTCTCCTGCTTTCTCTTTTTAAAACTATTTTTCCTATTGTAAATAATCCCATTAAATGAGGACCATTGTCTCTCCTTTCACAAGAGGCTCATTCAGAGCCTTTAGCAGTAATGAAAGGGAAAAGCATACACAATCAAAAAGATGAGGGGCGTGGTGTGTTCCATCATGAGGGAAGCAGGAGGTTTGGGAGTGGCAGGGCTGGGTCTGGAAGGAAAGGCGCAGTGTGGCCCACTTGCCCGGCCCTTTGGGAAATCTCTTGTGCAACCACCCCCTAATAATGCTGGTTACCAGGAGAAAGAACAGGGGTACAAAAAGGGAGCTCTGTCTGTTTTCTAAGATCTTTGGGAGCCAGAAAAATAGGGGGGATGACGATAGATCTAACAGAAGAATGAATCTGGTGGCAAGAAGAACATATTTCCTGTAGCCTTTAGTACAAAGATATGACTCCAATTAGCCTTAGTTCTCCTGGGCAGCATTAGGAGTTTCTCGGGTATTATGCCAGATACACATTTCATAATCAGCTGATCTTCAAAAGAAAATAAGTTTCTTGACAAAGTTTAACATCCTTTAAGGGTAGATGCTTGACCACTCTTGCAGTTACCATTTCATAATCAGGCACCAATACCAGATTGGCCAATCACCACATTTCTCTCTTTAGTTAGGAAAATGGTTGCTACCTCTGGAGGAGAGAAAACAGCGAGTTGAGCACAGAGCAGGTCACCCTAACCAAAGAGGGGAGTCTGTAACCAGACTACGTGGATTCAAATTGGCTGCATCATTTGTGGATGGGTAACCTCGAACCAATTATTAACCTTCAGTGTCTCTGTTTTCAAGTGGAACTTGGAAATAATAGTAGGGAGCACCTCACAAGATTGTTGTGAAGATTAAATGAGCTAGTGTAGGTGAAGTACTTAGATGAGTATCTGGTCCATAAGAGCACCCGGTGAATATTTCCTGTGATGACTGGAGAATCACTGTCACATATCCTCATACACTGCCATGTAAGCTAACCCATGAGAGGATGAGACACACAATGATTCTGAACATGAGTTTTCTCCCTTTGACATATGACTTTGCAAATGCTTTAGATTTTTGTTCAGAACAAAATGCAAATCATGTTGTGACTTCTCTAATGACCTTTAGGCATGTGAATGTAACTTGTCACACAGGTTGGATATAGAAGTACCAGCCGTGGCATCTTTATTCATTCTTTCTGTCATTTAAACGGATTTATGATAAGGATACATGCAATTGGCATGGTCAGCCAAGCCCCATGTTTCGACAAACATCTGGTCAATGACCTTGAAAGGGACCAAGTGAGTCACAAGAAATGGTCTTTGAATCAATAGCCATTATTCTCTTTCATCCCAAAATCACAACCCAAAACCAAAACAATGCAGCCTTCTCATACCCTTGAGATAACGGCTTTGGGGATCCTTTTTCCCTTTGAAAGTTATCTTTTTGTATACTTTAAAAAAAATGAGATTGAGGTAGCATTGGTTTACTCTCTCATGTACTTTTAATGTCATTTCCCTATGTACAAATGTTCACTAGTCTATGGGGAACCTCATTAGTAAAGAGACTGAGCAATACAAGGATGTTAATTATTGAGGCTGCTTTCTGTGACAGAAGGTCTCTATGTACCACTGTGGCTGCATCTTCATCACGGAAGCCCGTCCCCGGACAGGAAGGCTGATGTGTTGTACCACTCACAGATTTTTAGAATCTGTCCTGAGTGGGCCAGTGTCCTGAGTGTTTCAGACCCATTGACATTATAACTCAGATAGAGGAAAACCGAAGAACTCTAATATATGGAAACCTGTAGAACTGATTTAAACATGGGCAGAAAAGAATTATGAATCTCAAAGAAACAAGTCTTACATTGTCATTATTGTTCATTAATTGGAAAGCAAAAACCTGGATAATAGCAATGCTTTGTCTATTCCCTACGGTGGTGACTCTCAGTGAGAGAGACTGAGCCCCCTGAGTGTCAGTTGGAAATGTGCAGGTATAATTCTGGTTGCTCCCATGATTGAGTATGCTGTTGGAATTCAGAGTGAGACCCAGGGGTGTTAGTGTCCTGTGGCACATGGACAGTGTGACACAATGCAGAGCTGCCCCACTCCTTTTATGGCATTTTGGGGTATAATACTATAGACATTCAAACAAAGACCTGGTATTGTGGTTGGCATGTTATTCCAACATCAGGTCATGCTATTTCCCTTTTTCTCTCATGATATGCTAATGAATCTAGCCTGTTATTTTGCAGCTTAATGCTAGTTTTTACTCTAGTGTTTGTTGTCCCACCATTCTTTCATTTTTCTGTTAGTTGAACTGGAATGGCTTCTGATCTTTTTACAGTTCCTCCTCCAGAGTTAGTCATTTTCAATAGGGGAAAAAAGATCTAATTCATCATCATGATTTCTAGTATAGTTCTGTCAAGATTTTCCAAGTTGAAATAATATTAATTTCATTATCAATTTATTTCTATTTCTTCTTCATAAAAAGGCATTTGATTAAATGCTTAAGTAATACATTTCATTATTATAACTTTCCAATTTAGAATACAAAAAACATTTATATTATATCCAAATATTTTATATTTTATCTGTGTGATACACTCATATAACACATATATGTATTCTGAAATATATCTTTTGTTTTATACATTGTATATAAAGAACTAATATTTTAAGTACACATGGTATAGATGTATCTGATATATAGTACATATGTACATGGTATAAATATTGTTATATGTGTTATATGCTTACATAACAATTTTACACATATGTACATATGCCTGATAATACCTAGACATACTCACATGGCATGCACACAAGTTACATGTCATGCCTAATATACACATTTTGCATTGTGTGCATGTATTCACAAATATGTGGGTATGCACATATGTGCTATATGGATATATGACATTGATTTTAAATGCACCTACATGTTGTCTGCCTTATACATGTACATGATACATGCTTAAGTGCATTCCGGTTACACTGTTTTACATATTACATGCATGTGTCATGTATAAGAGGAAGGGAGGCATATCTTTAACACACTTTTTATGATAAGGAGATACCCTGTGAAGATAAATTGGAGAGACTTTGCAGTGATGTTTATTTAGTTTAATCTCATTGCTCAAATGAGCAGTGATAGATTTGCAAATTTTAACAATTGAGTCATATTTTCAGGGTATATTTCAAATGAGATTCAACAAGTCTAGAAAATTGGAGAAGAAAAGGCAGTAGTTATATGGATGAGGTAATATAGTGCTTACTGATTCATCAGTACTAACATGACCAAATCTACATTGGAAACTAGAACATTCTAGCCAGTTTGCTTACATCCCCATCTTTTCCCATTTGTAGGTCTGAGCCAGAGGCAAAAGGCCCAGAAATATCCATGACTCTCATTTGCATTTTCATATTTGCACATAATTCAATTTCCTATATCCAGCTAAGGCTAGTATGAGAAGTGCCCAAAGACACAGAGAAAGAGCAAGAGTTAGAGAAATTAGAGATATAAATTCATTGAAATACACTGGAGGTGGAG
Organism: Talpa europaea; assembly: GCF_964194135.1. Classification (NCBI taxonomy): domain Eukaryota; kingdom Metazoa; phylum Chordata; class Mammalia; order Eulipotyphla; family Talpidae; genus Talpa; species Talpa europaea. The sequence continues at coordinate 81,687,753 of NC_140068.1, forward strand.
CAGCCCTAGAAGCTCTCTTGGGAACACAAGCTCATGCGGAGTCTGGCCCCCAGTCTCAGAAATTCTGTCAGTTGACAGACTTGTGGCTCTACCACCTCCTTATCTTGGCATACAAGTCACTGCATTATCACAGACAAGGAACTAACTCCTGTTTATAAGGCTTGATGCTCAGTATGACTCAGACATTAGACTATTCAGTAGACCAGTAATTTTCTTCCATGTGGTTAGCCCTAAGGTTAGCAATAAATTGTCCTCTCAGGCTTCATCTGGTAGCAGTTAGAAACAGGATTACTTAGCAGATCACTAAGGCTGAGGAAGTTTTTGACTAAATCTACTTGTGGCCTAGTTAAAGCTACAAGATATATTCAGGCCATGGTTATTCATTTGCATTGATATTTAAGCTTAACTAAGTAGAGAATTTTTTCCCTAAAGACTTAGTGAGGACTTACACAATATAGTTTGCCTATTGGATAGTTTCACTCATGCGCATTATAAAGAAACAAAACAAAGGCACAAAATGAAACCAAAACAAACCCCAGAAATCTGATGGCCGAATTGAAGCTATCAGAGGGGGGACAGGGTAAGGGACCCTATGGACTATGGTGGAGGGTTATTGGTGCCCTGAGGGTGCACAAGACATGATAACATATGTGTGAAGAGGTGTGAACCTACACCCCTAAAACACACCATATTTTAAACCACATTTAAATTTAAAACAAATTCTTTTTAAAAAGATGTATTTTGCTCTCCATGTACCCAGAGTTTCAAGGGTCGCCTTGCCTAAAGGATTTGACAAGAAGAATCATTAAGAGAAAACCCTAAGAGCTGCTGAAACTGGATTAACCAATAACCTGGCACGATCAAGGTTGTAGAGGATGTTAGATCTTCAGGATATTGCCTACATTTGAGAAGCCGGGCACTCAATTTCGTAATGAGGAGTCCATAGGGAAGAGCAAAAGCTACCAACACATTCTTTGAGCTCACACCATATCACCACATCATAAACATTTTAAAGTTTGAACTCTGAGCTGTGCAATCACAACTGTTGCACTATTTAGCAGTTGTGTAAATGCATTTCAAGTAATCGTGGGTTGAGAAAGATTTGAAGTCTGAACCTAGACTCAGGCTCTGTTGGAGGGTGAATGTGTACATCTCTCTCTCTCTCTCTCTCTCTCTGTGTGTGTGTGTGTGTGTGTGTAGAGTGGGCACAGTGTATGATACATTAGAACATTCACATCCATGAGACGGAGAAGTCTAAGCCACAAAAGTTCCATTTCTATCTATTCAAAGAGTTCTTTCTTTCAACTTAGGGCCAACTGAAATTGTCCACAGGATAGCACATTAACTTTCTCTTCTTTCCCTTTACTCAGAAAGGAGATAAACAAAAAGGAGAAGCAATCCAGTCTCTGTCACATGGGTCACTGGCTACAGTCTGAGTGTCCACTACATGAGCTCTCCTGGTTAACACAGACATGTGTGGCTGTGGAAAACCCTGGAGAGCAAACAGGCACAGGGAGCTGAAGCTCCCCGTGAACCCAGGTGAAGGGAAGAATCCAGGTGGGCTTCCAAGAACATATTTCTTCTTCAAGTTGTGCATTTTATAAATATGATCTGTTAAAGACTTCTCTGCTTAAATGAGAACAGAAACAGACTGTATCTTATTTAAGATTGTTTCTTAATACTTCCTGCAGGACCTGCCTCTCAGGAAGCACTCAGGAATCCATCCTAGATTGAATGAACACCTAAGCAGATGCTTGAATATTAACAGGCATCTATTTCTTCATCAGTAAAATGGGGAAACTAATGCATGTCTCTGGGTTAAAGTGAGCATCTTGCTATATAATATAAAGTGCCAAACTTGTAGAAGTTACTCAATAAATGTTAGAGTGTATCTGTTGCCCTATTCAACTCAGGTCATCACTGAATCTAGGGAACTGGTTGTGCCTGACCAAAGAAATAGCATGTGTAAAATATCCAGGCAGAGTCATTTCGCATTTACTTATATCACAGGTTTATTTAGAGTTCAGCTCGATGTTCATTAAGCTCCACTACTGTAGGATAAGACTTTCTGTTTTCAAAGGCCTGATCCATCATTCTGAACCTGGGGCATATGAGTTTATGGTCATAGGCATTTGAATAAGTGTGTAAAAAGTCTTTTTTTCCTTTCCAAATTGTTTATAAATCTCTGTTTTTGTCTCTGGATATCCCCAGATTATCCTAAATTATCCAACAAGAGCCCTACCTACCATTTGTAATAGGTAACTTCCATTTGCTATTTGAATCCACATGTCACTCCTTTCTATCCTACCTCCCAAGACTATGTCAGTGGCGGTCTTGCTGGCTTCTGCTGGTTTGGATTCAGCCAAGAGATGTGGAGGGTGATGGATAGAGATGCCACTGTCAAGAGATTGGAGGAGGATAGGAGGAGAGTGGTGATGCATATTTGATCCCCAAATTCTTTCCCTGTGGAGCCATCCCAGATTGACTACCCACACATACCAAGAGCTATGATGTCTGTCTGTAGCCCTGAATCTAGTTCTGGTAACTGCTCACTTTCTTTGCCCAGCTAAGGGTCACTAATGGCTCCCCTGCTCTCACTAGCCTTGAGGTGCTTCACTATCTCTGTATTTTTTTCTCTCCCTCTCACTTTTGTATTCTACATTAAATTTGCCTCTCATATCAGTCTTACATGTGCCACCTGTTCCTGTCTGTCCTAAGGATAATACTGTCCATGTTTCTGACCTCCTAATTCTCTCTTGTAAACAATATTCTGTTTCTTAAATATATTATCAGTATAATAAAAGTGGTAAGCAGAACAATGACTTCCAGAACTGTGAATATGCTACCTTACATGCAAAAGGAGCCTTGCAGATGTTAGTAAGGGAACAGACAAGTGCAATGAGATGTCCAGGACTATCTAGATTGATCCAATAAAATCACATGAGTCCTTCCAGAGCAGGGAACCTGCTGCATTCAGAAGGAAATGTGACTGCAGTAAAAAGGTCATAGATATGTGATGTTGCTGCCCTTGAAAATGGAGGAGGGGGCCATGAGCCAGGAAATGTGGGTGGCTTCTGGAAGCTGGAAAGGCAAGGGAATGGATTCTCTCCAGACAGGATTGTGGCCCTATGGATACTTTGACTTAATTTCAGTGATGATCATTTTGAACTTCTGACCTACAGAACTCTAAGATAATATATTTGTATCCTATAAGCTACTGCGTTTGTGATAATTCTTATGATAACAAAGGTAAACTAGTAAGACAATACAAATCCTCTTTGTGATCCAAAGCATGGATTTTCCACTTACTCAGGAAGTGATGATCTGACCACAGTCTTAGCTGAAAAATGCTCAGTGACACTAATAAGGGAACCAGGAGAAGACCAATATGTAGCAAATTTTGAGATATGCTGGGAGCTTCACACTACTTGTGAAGCATCATTATTGTACAATTAATTTTCTCAAAGGTGCTACTTCCTATTTAAAAGCAAATGCCTCTGAGAAAGATAAGCAGTCAGTTATGAGCACCACAGAGAAAGGTAAATCAATGTCCACTTGTAAACTATTATTATTATTAACCAATGCATTATAAGATAAGTAAAAATCTTTTACAGAGAGGGAAATGCCTTAAAGCGAGCTCCTGAAAGAATGGGATATAGACCATGCATGATTACATGGAATGAAAAGCAGATCATCTTAAGGAATGTGGTAAAAGGTCATGGATGAAGGGCAGCAGTGAGAGGCCTCAAAGTTATGAACCCAGAAAATCTAGATGATGGAGAGGGTGAAGGAATAAAGAAGAATAGAATACCAATATAAGTGTATTGGGGTCAGATATAAAACATATTTGATTTAAAATTTTGGCAGAGTCTGTCCTTGGCAAGAGTAATAATTTTTTTTTTTTGCAGTCTAGAAAATCTGTAGCACCCACAGTGATCTGTACTACACTATTCAACAGGCTTGATTTTACACATGTATTCAACAATGGATATCTATTGTTGAATACTAAACAATATGTTAAAGGTGGACATTACAGAACTGAAATAAGACATAAACCTTGACTTCCAGATTGTCCCATTTACTCAGAGCAATGAGCAGGTATAACTATGAGACTGAAAAAGAAAGTGATGAGGGGTGGGGGAATGAGTTGAGATAGACAGCAGATTCAACCCCATTTGAATCCATGTGGGAAGGAAAATCTGTACCATGGAGCTTGCTTTCCATCAACCTCTGCTTACAGCTCCCAGGGATCAGAAGACAAAATATAGAGTATTCAGTCTTAAGTAGTGAGATGAACCAGCTTTTCGAGATGATGAGTGACTAAATTTGATCGCCAATTATAAGATCCTTCATGGATTTCAAATGTGCTTCGGAATCAAGCATTCTAAACTACACCAGGCTTTGGTTTCTAAGTTTCTATGATTTTCTGTCTACAAATAGGATTCAGAATGCTGATTTTCTCCCAGCACTTGGTAAAGTTCTAATGGATTGATGGGGCATAATACTCTAATGAGCAATCCTAATGAAGAGTAGTACTGGCTTACGTAAGTAAAGACAATGCCTCTAAAATCTCACTTCACTCTTTCAACCCTTTGTATGAATAAATGAACAAACTAGAGTTGCTAATCTTTGCTTTGATTACACAGAAAAGTAGCATGCCATGAGCTGCAACAGACATTACCATCAGGGTGGTAAGTTAATGATGGACCTGGAAGCATGGGAAGAATTTCAAGAGATCACCTCATCTCTTCCTTTTACAAAGCTAATAGACAATTATCTTTTTTTTTAATAATAAATTTTATTTTTATATTCCCCCATACCATTGCAAATGCCCCATTTTGACCCCAATCCCTCCCCTCCCGGCCCCCACCCCCAAAAAGTGTCTCTGGTTCATAGTTTTTTGTTGATTTTGATTTTCACTTTCTTATAGTTATTCATTTTCCTGGTCCCTTATTTAAGTTTTCTAGATTCCTGCTATGAGTGAGACCATCCGGTATTTTTCTTTTTCTTTTTGGCTTATTTCGCTGAGCATGATCCCTTCCAGCGCCATCCATGTTGCTGCAAATTGCATGTGTTTAATAGACAATTATCTTTAAGAATGTAAATAGTCATTACATTATAATAGAACCTTGGCATTTTTCTCTTGATATTAATATGGCTTAAATTTGTTACAGGATTTGCATACTTTTTTTGAAAGCCAGCAAATTTGAGAAGCAAATCTCATCTGTTGAAAAAGGAAAAAAAGAACAAGAACCGGAATTAAGAAAAAGTAAAGTGAATGGGCAGAGTGGGCAAAGTTATGACAAGCTCTGGACTACTGAATTTCTTTCTCTAAATTTCAGAGTTTCAGAACCTCTAAATATTGTACATGGAAATAAATTTCTTTTTATTGTGTTTTGGGGGGGGAACATAATTTTTTTTTCTTTGAACTTCAGACTTTATTAATTAGTCTGATACAATGTTATTATAAACTGTTGTTGATTATCTGACTCTTCTGGGCATGTGAGGGATGCCAAGATGTCAGTTTTATATTAAATGGATCTCGTTTGTGAAAACTAAATACAGAAATAAAGTATGTGTTTAATTAAGGCTTTAATCTTCCTGAGTTCATTTTTGAGAAAAGGGAGCGGGGCTGGAGCCCTGGATGCCTATGGGGTTGATAATATTTTCCAAAAAAGATTGGTATTCCTATAATAAGTATTAGTAAACATCCGTTTGTGTTAGTAATTAACTTTAATGACTTGATATTATTTTACCTCTCTTGATTGAATGTTCCAGTTCAGATACTTATAAACTAGTGGTGCCATCTATGTATCTTGCCGAATTAAAAAAAAAAAAAAAAAAAAACAAATACAACTGCCCACTCAGCAGACAGCTTCAAGAAGACAACCAGACCAAAAAATGATGGGGAAGTGAAAGATAATGAGGGAGCAGGAGGAAAGAGCATGGTTGAGAAGCTGGGAAGAGAAGAAAAGGGATTTAAGAGGTGAGATAGAGAGAACTAAAACAAAGGAAGAGCCATAGAATATAGTGAGCTGGAAAAGAAGAGGGAAGCCACACGGTGTTGGATGAAGGCCAAGTGCACTAATGTCATGGCTCCAGGGTGTCCCGGGGTCTCCAGTCTCCCCAGACTGACAGTCAGAGCAGAGTGGGCCTGCTCAGATGTGAAGCTGGTTCTTCATATCAAGAGCAGGAAGGTAAAAGAAAATGTCAGAAAATTTAGCTCACTGCTAAAGGGTATTTTCTCTTTCAGATTTCCAGGGAAAGCTTGTATCTACTTAGCAGGCCCCATTAGTAAAGGAAATGTTCTAGCATTTTCACTTTGGCCTTCATCAGCTCACTCCTGTGAGGTGGTTTCCTCTTCTGTGTTTCTTCTGCCCCCTCACCTGAACCAAAATGTCACCCAGGTAAAGAGTGGTATGGCTTCAGCCCCAGAGGAAGCAGCTCATTGCTGCTGGTTGGAGGTCATTTTCAGCTTCCCTTCGCAGAGGAGGGGACAGAGAGTTTGCAGAACAACCAGATGGGGGCCTAGCCCTCCTGACTTTGAAGGCCTGATTTCAAAAAGCAAGTTCCTCTATCTTTTGTGAGAATAATCAGCAGGTACATGTAAAAAAAAGTTTTCTCTCCCAAAATAGGTCAAATGTTGAAATAATATAAAAAATGCTATTTTATTCAGTTTTTGTTCCATCCTGGCCCTGGAATGCTTGCTGACATAGCCCCACTTAGGTTTCAGATTCCAGAGAGTGCCCTTGAGTTCTAATGATATCTGTAATGATATTTCGTAGGTTCCCCACTGCTTAAACAAAGACAGAATTTATAATGCGCCTCCGAGCATCAAAAATGGATGTTAGAAAACATTAATATTACTATTTTTATCACTATTTAGTGAGCAGTGCTAGAAGATATTAATATTACCATGATCATTATTACGGTGAGATAAGGAAGGAGCAGAACTCCATGTGGCAAAGAGATTGTTGAGGAGGAAAAAATGGATGAGCCTATTTTCCTCTAAGTTCTTTAATTCAGGCTTAACTGGAAAAATAATCACAGTGGCTAACAGAGTCAGGAGTCAGGGTAATTAAGTGGGTAAATGAGGCCCCTGTCATTTGAATTTATGCATTTTCCTTCATCCCTTTGTTTGCTCTGCCTTTCTCTTCACTGGGTCTCCACCGAAATGCTGTTTATTCATGGAGGGCATGCCACAGTTTTTAATACTGGGGGGAAAATCTGAAACCCTTCATCCGACTGGCCAATGTGTAGACCGGAGAGAACACAAGGGGATCAAAGTGATATGAAGACAACAGGGGTTTCATTAAAATGTTCCGTTCTCTGCCTGAGGACAGAGCAGTGAGAAAAGGGTGAAAAAAAAAATCATCTAGCCCAAACAAGTTTAACTTAAAAAAAAAGCAACGAACCACCTGTGGTCTCCTTGGAAACAGGCAAGCACACCCTCCAGCCACCTTTTAATGAAACCCCAGAGCCCCTTTATTAATTTATTAAAGAATCTATTTTCTGAAGATTCATAAACCTCATAGAACTCATATTCCAACACATCTCTGCTATGCTAATGGAACGCACTTCTATGAATAATTAATTATTTAATTAGTAATAATTAGAGGTTGTTGTATAGGTCAAACCATTGGACTGACAGCATGCTATTGTCAAAATGTCACTTGAATTAACGGAACAGCATTGAAACAGAAAGTGATTCATCGGTTAGGGTGGTTACTTACCTACCCGCTCTTCCCTCCTCCCACAAACATCTTTCACAGCATATGCCATCTGAAGATGTGTACAACATGTAAAACGAAGCATTTAATATTGAGCATTCTACAGAAAGTGTGTCTAGCCTTCGATACTTTGTTTGACACACAGGTCAGGGTAAGTTAAGTAACTGAATTGTGACATGCAGGCACTACAGCACCAGTACCTGCATTTACACCACTTAAAAATTTCTAAGACTTCTTTTATATCACTGGGCATAAATGTTCACAGAGAATAAATACACTCAAAGCAAATAATTGTTCAAAAACATATGAATACACTTGGTGAAAAAAATTCTCAAAGATGATTATTCTCTAGCATTATACCACTGCTTTGTGGTATTTTGCAGGTCTTACACACACACACACGCACACACGCGCACGCGCGCACACACACACACACATGCACGCATACACACCAAACTCCAACCCTGCTCAGAGCCACCTTTGATCCTCACTGTGCAGAGAAGGGAATCGAAAAGATCTCCCTGAACTCTGGAGCCAGGTTTTGCCCTTGCTGGCAGTGTCGCTGAATCTGTGCCATTAGGCACGTGATGCCCCAGTCTTTTCTCTTGGCACATAGGTCCACACTAGTAGTGACCGTGTGGGCACTCCCCTGAGATGACCTGTATGAAGGGCTTCCCTAAACACCTGACTTAATGATGAGTTCTCAGTCAATGACAGGTCTTGTTGCTTCATATTTAAAATATCACTTTCCACATGAGGAAGAATGTGATAAGTTGGACAATATAGATATTCACACTCTCATTGTTCAGATCAACAAACTAAGCCAGGCAAAACATCTTTGATTCTCTATGCCAGAGGTCACACACATTTTTTGTCAAGGACCAGTTACTAAATATTTTTGGTTTTGTGACACTTGGGGTTACTAGGGCAAAAGAAGCTACAGATATTATGTCAGTGAGTGGGCATGACTATATTCCAATAAAGCTTTACATGCAAAAGCAGGAAGAAAGTTGAATTTAGCCTGGGGGTGTAGTCTGCCAACGCCTGGTCTAAGTAATGTTGGCAGAAGGTGGCACATAGTAAGTGTTCAATAAATAGCTGTTGGATTAATGAAATACCGACTGTATGAACACACCCAGGACAAGACCTCTGGTCTTAATCTTAGTGCTATACTTGGCCCAGATATTACCCCATTAATTAAATTTACAGTATCTAAGCAAAATGAAACTTTTGATTTTTCTATGCAAAAATACAGTTATCTGTTAGGATATTAATGTAAATCTTTAAGGGCAACCTATAATAGAAACTTTAGTAAAGTAAATAGACTTTTAAAAAAGTCTATATATTGATGACATTTAAAAATTACTAACCAGCTAAGAGTTAATTGGTGGTAGAAAATAGAAGTAGCTGCCTTCTATCCTAAAAGAGCATCATTAATTTTAATAATTGTCATTAATTAATTGTATTCATCCTTTTCATCTTCCTGGTTGTAGCTAACTATTCAGAGTAGACTGGGGGGAGACAGCCTGCATCAGAATCATGCCCCCTTTTCCTCTGATTCCAGCTGAAGCCCAAAGCTTCCCTTCCTGATTTTCTCTCACCTGTCACCCATGGAGCTGCCTTTCCTTGTGGTTTCTTCACAGCCTCCAGGATGGGGGAGGTAGTGAGGACCTCCTTATGTAGGGAAAGTTACTGATGATGCGACCAAAGTGTTTATATTTCAATTCTTCATTCAGAATGATCCTGTTCAAAGCTTTAAAATAATAGCAGAACATACTGGCAATGACATAATTTTTATGGAATAGTTTATGGAAATTTATAAATACAAAGATGCAGTTACAATGTTACCAGCTATAAATGGGAGAAAAATTCTGATAAGTCAAAATGAACTGGAAAATAGCATGAATGAATCAGAACACTGTACCAGAATATAGAATCACAAATTTCCATGTTTTTGTTGGAAATCTGAGACAAAGGACATCAAATTATCCTTTTCTCCTATTAATGATCTATCAGAAGACTGGGTTGTTAATGTAGGGCAACTGGAAAACCCAATAGCTATTATTTTGTATCTTTTATAAATAATAATGTAGCTAATGCAATTGTACATATGTGAAAACAATGCTTAAGTAATTGTCAGATCAGATCTGGCTGGGCCATACAAAAGCCAGCTGTGTCTAGATTATATAAATGTATAACCAAAAGCAGTTGAAAGTTGAAAATCACAAACCTGGTATTTAGACATGTGTGCACATACACAGCCTCTCACGCACACACACACACACACACATACACACACACATACACACACACATTTATTATTTCATGGTTTCTGTGGTTCGGGAGTCCAGGCACAGTTTAGCTGTCTCCTCTGCTTAAAACCTTATAAGGCCTAGCAGAGATGATAGCCAGGCAGGGTTCTCATCAGAGGTTTAACTGGAGAAGGATCCACTTCCAAGTTCCCTGAGGTTGTTGGCAGAACCCATCTTTGCAGCTGTGGGATAAATGACAGCTTGTTTCTTTAAAGCCAGAGTTGCAGAGAGACTCTCCAGCAAGTCAGCCAGCAAGACAGTCTGCGTCACATGACATAGTCATGGAGGTGATAAACCCACATCTTTACCATATTCTATTGGTTAGAAGTCAAAACTCACGAACTCATTAAAGGCGATGGGTTTATACAAGGGTGAGACACCAGGAATCAGAGATGATGGAAGGCATCTTCATCTGTCTGTCACAACTCTGTCATGCTTTGCAATAGAGATATGCTTTGATGAGGAAGGCCTTGGGTCTGCCAGCTTTGTGAGCCCAGAAAAGTTTTTTAACCTCTTTGGGACTCATTTTCCTCTTATGACAATTACAGATAATGGTGTGAAGTAAATAAAGTTGTTACATCGACAATACAATGAATGTGAATGTGCTTCATAGATATTAATTTCAATTAATATTAATTGGTCAACCAGGACTCCTTTTTTTCTTTGCATTTTCCTCTACCATAAATGCTCTCTGTACTTTCATTTGTATCTGAGTTTTATGAAAAACTAGCTTTCAAATGTGATATCTGATAAAACAAAAAACATGACAGGGTGCCTGTATTCCATACATAATTATGTAATTGTTTGGGTTTTATTGCAGTAACTATATTTTGCAACTCTGTATGTGATGTCAAGGTGTAGTTTCATAACCCTTCAGGTAAATGGTAACTTATCCACCCTTTATCCACTATCAAAGCACCAGAGTCCATGTCCCCTTCTCCTTCTTTCCTCCACACTTCCCCCACCCCCTCTGATAGTCTCAAACCTTGTAAGGGACAGGGTTTTGCCTTTCAGAATAATTCTGGGTAAGTGGGATCAGCCCCACTGCTCTCTTCCTATGTGGTCAATTTTGGAACCCATATTGTGGTAAAGGCTGATAATTAGTTGCTAAAGATTCAAGTTTCCCTTGCATTGGGAAGAGTCATTGCTATTGCTAAGGACCAGCTGCATAGCCTGGAATTATATTTCACAGTCCTCCCTTGCATCCAGGCAGAACTATGTGGCTGAGTTATGACCAAAGGAATGCGGGAGAAATGATGTACACCACTTCCACGCTGGGACCAAGAAAACCTCCCAGAAAATCCTCCACTCTCTCCTCCTCTCTTCTCTACTGAATGCCTACACAGTGTGACTTTGGAAGTCTGCTTTGCAAACAGCAGTCTCCATCATCTTTAGGTCCTGCGTGTATAAAACACAGCTCCTTGCCATATTAGATGCTGAACAAGAGAATTTTCATTGTGTTAAGCCACTGATTTCTGAATTTATCTGTCACAACCACCTGTGTTGCCTTTGTAAAAACATCTCAAAAAAGAGGGGGGTTAGGGAAATTTAAAAAATACTCACACTTCTTTCTCTATCACAGAGCTTGTCAAAATTTAATGTGCATAAAAACAACCAGGAGCTTGTTAAAATGTTGGTTCTCATGTGGTAAGTGGGAAGCAGGGCCTGACTTTTCTAACAGGCTCAGCATTATACCACTGTGAGTTACAGGGCTCCAATAAGTGGTTCTCAAACTTTAGTGGGTATCACAATCCCCTGGAGAGCTTGTTAAAATAAGGTTTGCTGAGCCCCATCTCCAGAATTCTGGGGTTGGCCCCAAGCATTTGTATTTCTTACAAGTTCCCAGAATGTCAATGCTATTGGTCCAGAGACCATACTGAGCAAGTCCGATACAGACTCTTTCCTAGCTTCTCTAGTAACTCACTGGTTCTCAGGTGAGTGCACCACTTATCTCAGGTGTGTTGGATCAGAAAAAAAAAAAATGATTAGGGACCGATGCCTTAAGCCAGTTTCAATTGCCTGGAATATTTTTTTATTGTTTGTTTCAATTTGATTTTTTTTAAGTCCAAATTCCCACTTCTCAGTACAGACTAATTGAATATGACTCTTGTAGTAGGGGCAATCATTAGGCATCAATAATTTTTAAAACCCCTCATGTGATTCTATTAAGCAACTAAGTTTTAGACTACTGCCTTAAAGAAATGACAAGCAAGTTTCCCTGGTGGCACAAGAGTTAAAGACACAGTGCTATCAAGCTACTGCCAGGCACAGCAGCATAAGTTCCATCCCTGGCTGGCCAGGGAGCTAATAACAAGGCGCAGCAGACCTCTCCTGTCTTGCCCACTGCTCCCCTCAGCAGTGTATTTCAGTATATTTGCCTGTTCTGCTCCCCAGGCTGTCTCTGGTGAATCCTCTCACTCCCTCACCCCTGCACCTATGGCCTACACCCCAGTTTTTGTATGCATAAAGAAATAAATCTTTTTTTAAAAAAAGAAATGACAAGGAGCAAGCAGTCTGTGAGACAGAACACTTGCTGTTTTTTTTAAACAGTTTAACTATTGATATGAAAACCAACCCTATCTAATTCTCATTTTAACTAGTGGGAGAGAGTTCAACTTTTCACATATGGTTTGTATCAGTGCTATTCAATTATATACCTCTCCCCTGGACTCTGGGAGGAGATTAACTGAGTCGAATGAATGCAAATGATTTGCAAGTAGTTCCATTTAAAAAAAAAAATGCAGGTGAAAGCTAATAAGAGCAGAGAAGAGAGGGAGGGTGGTAGGAGGGAGGAAAGAAAGAGAGAAAGAGAAAAGAAATGAAACAAAAAGAAAAGAAAACCACAGGATTTTTTCCTGGGGCATTGGAAGTTATTTTGCTCCAAGTAAAAAACCCATCCTCACTATATCAGAAATCATCCAGCAATCACATGCACTGGTGAGTAGAATTGTATCTCATAGTGCCTTACAACAGCAATAAAACCAGGCCAAGAAAGACTCCCCAGTAGAGTCCTTAGGAACTGACACCAAGGGAGAAGTTTTCAGGAAAGAAAACTTTCCCAGGGTGATGAACGTGCATTAACTTTTCATTATCAATCGCAGAATCCATTCATTTCCCAGTATACACTAGCTACCAAAATGATGTGGTGTTATAGAACAACATTATCTTTTGAGAAAAGATTCATTCATCTCACTGAGAGATGAATGGATAAAGCGATTGGTCCCATCATATCCTTGTGGTCACAAGTTGTGTATGCTTCCGGGTAAAGTGGTATGTAATAACCCATCGTTCACCTCAACTCTCTCTCCTGACCCCTAACCATGACAAGACCTCATCTTTCCAGGAATGTTCCATGAAGCCCGTGCAATCAGACAATAATGCACATGATGTTACTTCTCACTGTGGTTTTATAAGATAGACAGGATAGCACTGTGGCCGAGAGCATGCATGGTGACTTTATTCTGACCAAGTCTTGAGTTCCAATGAAGTGACCTACCATCTATGAGGTCTTTAGACAGGTTCCTTGGCCTCTTTGTCTTGCTCCTCTGTTAGTTCTCATGAGGACAAGCACATGACATCTTTAGAGAATCTACCATAGTGTCAAGAACATGGCACACAGGCAGTTAGCTCCTAGTAAATGTGAATGGCAACTCTGAAAAAAGTTGCAAAATACTAAGGCTTGAGGCCAGGAGTCTGATATTAATCCTTTCACCCTCTTGTCTGTAAGGACAGCAACCCAGACTGCCTGCCTCTTTCCATGCATGTATTTCCGGGGGTCAGACATTAGATTACACATTATTAGAAGAAAAAGATCCGATGCTTGTGCTTAAGATAGTTGAATTATACCTAGGTAAGGATGTTTCCCTGGATAGCACATCACCAGAATACTGTTATGAGCAAAACGTTGAGGGAGCATAAATGCGGGAAACCAGAGAAGACTATAGTGAAAAGGTAGTTTTCTTCAAAATAGGGAGTGTGGGGCCTCCACTGGTGGCGCAGTGGTTGAGCGCTGGGCTGCGAGGCTGCCCACAGCCAGCGCCCGTTCATTCCCTGGCCGCCGGCCAGGGTCCCACCAAAAAAAAAAAAAAAACAGGGAGTGTGAGTGTGTGTCAAACAGTGACCCTCTGGCCATCAGCATCAGCATCTCTTGGGAACTTGTGAAAATGAAAATCCTCAGGCTCCACCCCCTATTTAGTCAATCAGGATCTCTAGAAATCTATTTTAATAATCCTCCACAGGATTTTGATGCACCCTAATTATAAGCACCACTGCCCTAAGCCAACAGGAAGAGTGTGTGGCAGAGAGCTGGGTACACAGAGTATCACACATTATAACTGAGCCTTTTAAGTGAAGGGACCATGATCAGACTCAAGAATTTGAAGGGAAGAGTGTGATGAAGTGGGGTAGGGCAGTTAGGTATTAGGGGAGTGAAGCAGGAAGTGAAGCAAACATGGTCAGAACCTGGGGAGGGAAAGTGCTTGTCCACACCAGGTAGGGACAATACCAAGAACCCAAGTCCAGTGTTACTGGCCAGTAGGACTGGGCAGGCAGTAGTGATGATCTAAGACAGGATGCACAATGTCCTGTGGACTATTTTCTTTGTTCCCTCTGCTCTTGCCTGTCCAGAGCAGGAGACACAGGATGTGTCGAGGCCTCCCTGCCCCATACCAAGCCCACTCAAAGGGGACTAAGGAAATGACAACCTTGAGTGTTGAGACTCCAGCATATGCATATCTGGTGCTTAGTGAGTATCAAAATTTAAAAATATAAGCCTTTCAAAATTAAAAATCTCCACAAGATTTGAGGAAGGATGTCCCCTCAGGATAACTGAGCTCCCTGCTAAAGCTCCTTCCTCAAAGAGATTGAAGCTGACCATGAATTCCCCCATGTCCAACTCCCAATCCATCAGCTCCCATGCCAGGTAAGCCCACCATCTTGCCTGTTCCCCACTATTTTTTGCATCTTATTACTTCCTTAGGAGTGTAGTTTCCTTCTTACTACTTAAAATTATCTCATTCAGCAAGATTCTGTGGGTGAAAATGTCTAAATAGATTTCTAATGTGCACTTGTATATATTGTTTAACTAGGCTCTATGAAGATATTCTAGTCACTAGTTTCTTGTCATGGATTTGCTGATAAGCAATCACTTGAAATAAATGTCCTTTGTATCTTTCTCCATTTGGCATTTGGTGTTTTGCAGTTTTCTCAGGATGATGCTTGCGTGGGTTTATTTGAATTAATCCTGCTTGGTGCTCATTGTGCTTCTGAGTCTGCAGGTTGATTTTGTCAGTTTCACAAACTTCCAGCTGTTACTGATTCAGCTAAAGATCCTCTAATCAATCATTACCTTTATTCTCTGCTTCTGAATCTTTCATTTCACTCTGTATCTAAATCATTTGTTCTTTTTCACTCCATGATGCATTTTGAATAATTTAGATTTGCCTTTCTGTCCATTAATGCTTTATCAAAGTCTAATCCAGGTGTTAAACATATCAGATTAGATTTTATAAAATTTCAGTGACTGTATTCTTTGTTTCAAGAAGTTCTCATTGGATCTTTGTCAAATATAACCTATTCTGGTTCATCTGGATTCTTTTTTTCCCATGGCTTCTATGCTATTTTAATCATTTAAAACAGTTTTATCTAAAGTCTTTTTTTGGATTTCTCTACTATCTCAATGCCTTAAGATCCCTCATTCACCCTTATGTGGTTTATAATTTTTATTGTGATCTCACCTTACTAAGTGTTTTTTCTCCTGAGGAGCTGGAAATAGGGGGAGGCTTGCAAGAGAAAACTTTGCATTTGTCTCTTGCTGGCATAACAGAAATTTCACTGGTCCAAGATCAGTTCTATATTAATTTATACCCTTGAGGAGGGCCTGCCTGGTGGCGCAAGGGGTAAGACCAGCACAATGAAACTATCCACAGCAACTGCAGCACAAGTCTGATGCCCCACCAGGGAGCTGACCCACATGGTGCAGCAGACCTCTCCTGCCTCGCCCACTGCTCCCCTCAGCAGTGTACTTCAGTCTATCTATCTGTCTGCTTCTCACTCTGTCTCTGGTGATTCCTCTCACCACCCCCACACCTCTGGCCTGTATCCCAGTTTGTAGATGCACAAATAAATCTTAAAAAAAAAGAAATATACCCTTGAAGAATGTCCTGTAGCATCCATGTAGTGAACACTATAGCTCATCTCACAGTTTGCACAGGCAAGCCTGGTTTTTCAGTTTCTCATAACAGACATTTTGTCCATCCATAGCCCAGGGCAAAAAAAAAAAAATGCATCCAGGTCATGTCTTTGTCCTGTGGGAAGAATCTTTTTAGTTCATCACTGAAGGGCTCTGGCTTTAAGTAAGTTACAGTTCTCTACCTCACATGGGCCTGAGGCCACATCTCTTGATTTTATTTGTGTGTTCAAGCTGAATTTCTTAACTCTTAGAACCAATATTCAGCCAGATAGTCCTCTTGACAATGAAATAGCAGCTCATGATATTTATTTATTTTTAATTTATTTATTAATGCATACAAGAGGTGGGGTTCAGGCCAGAGATGTGGGGGGATGAGAGAATTCACCAGAGAAAGAGTGGGGAGCACAACAGGCAGATCCACTGAAATATGCTGCTGAGGGGAGCAGTGGGCAAGAGAAGAGGTCTGCTGCGCCATGTGGGTCACCTGTCTAGCCGGGGATCGAACTTGTGCTGTAGTGGCTGTGGAAAGCTTCATAGTGCAGAGTCTTAACCCCTTGCACCACCAGGGAGGTCCCTCAGCTCATGATATTTGTGTTCTGGTTTTAATTTTCCTTTCCATTTCTGATGCCAGGGATAGTGCTTTCATTTCTTTATATTCCCCCTCTCCTCTTCCTTCTCTCTCCCTTCCACCCCTATTCTTTCTTCCTCTTTTTCCCTTCCATCTTATTCTTTCCCCCCTTCCTTCTTTCTTTTTAAATCTCAGAATCCATGGTCTTAGCCAGTTGAGTGTCATTCTGTTCCCTAATGCAGCAAGCACAGCCTATTTGGAACTGTAACTCCATTTGCACATTCTATCATTCTACTCCACAGAGGCAGTAAGTGGTGTGTGGCATCCCTAAAAAACTGGGAGGTGATGAGCTCTCCCCTCTTGTCATTGCCTGAATTTAAGAAGCCCCAAATTGGGCCTCCCTGGTAGCCCAGCGGTTGAGCGCTGGGCTGCGAAGCTGCCCGCAGCTGCAGTGCCGGTTTAATCCCCTCTGCAGCACCGGTTTGATCCCAGGTCAGCAAGCAAGGGTCCCACATGGTGCAGCAGACCTCTCCTGCCGCGCCCGCAGCTCCCCTCAGCAGTGTATTTCGTCGGTCTGCCTGTTCTGTTCCCTGCTCTGGCACTGGTGAATTTTTTCACCCTCCTGCACTTCTGACTGTACCCAGTGCTTGTATAAATAAATAAATAAATCTTAAAAAAAAAAAAAAGAAGGCCCACATGACACAATGGAAGGTGTGGCTCAGTATGCTGTGTTACTGGTGGCTGGTGAACTAGAAAACAGCAGTGTTGTTTTAATCCCATATGTCACTTTTCTTTTAACATATGAATTTTTGCAAGTTCTTATCTACAGATGGCCATGAAATTTACGGACATTTTTAGTACCTATTAAGTATTTTATGCAATCTTTAATACCTTGCATCACAATTGTATCAAACATACTGCCACCCTATTTATTGGTTTAGATGAGGAAGTGCACTATAACAGTTGTTCTGGAATTATAGTTTATTTGACTGTATGGATGGCTCCAGTCTATTTTTCAGCTCTAGAATGCTACAAATAAACCTTGTAGACTTTATTTCAATGGACAGCATAGTCAAGAAAATGTAATATTAAAGTAATTAATAATTATCTAGACATGAGCCAAATAATTCAGTGTCCTGTTCTCCATTTGGTCTTTATCAAAGTCAAGAAGGACTTTGTTCAATTCCTTATGCACTTAATATCATTTCTCAGATCATTTCTAAATGGTTCTATATAGATGTTTTGTGGAGTGACTGGGGTAGTAAAACGTCAAAACAGCAATTTCTCAAACCTCATAAAATTTGAGAGATATTGAATAAGCCACATTGTCCAGGTAGAGAGGCCTTCAAATGAGAATTTCTACCTAAGGACATCACTAAATAAGTAGTCTGTGACATTCCTTTATTTTCATAAGCACTTGACCCCAGTACAGGTGAATGTCCCCAAATAAATTAAAAGTGAAAGAAATATATGTGAAAGGAACTAGAGGGTATTGCCTAAAAAGGAAATATAAAATGAATAAAATATAGCCACCCTCTCCAGATAAACAAAACTCAAAAAGCTCCACCTTAATTGGCATGCAACCAATTAATTTTAATTAGATCATAAGCCCCTCCTGTTTACCACCCAGTGGTACAGGGGTTAATAGAATAAGGCAGGGCTACTAAGGTTGCTGATGAGTGATTCTTGCATGAATAATAATTCCTGAGTGGGAGTGAGATGCACCACCTCCCTCCCCATTTCAAGGTACTTCAGGCTCAACTGGATATAAAAATTAGACAGTGTTCTTTCTGCTTCATACATCACCCAGCAGAACACAGCTGGCTGTTTGGCTTCAGGGCAAACACATTTGAATAGACAAAAATACAGGCTATGTTAGGCTAGCTTGACTGAATTGCCCTTCAACCTGGATTTCTTCTTATTCATTTACTCATTCATTCATTCATTTATTTGACAAGTTAGCAGTCCTTTGAAATTGTCCCCAACCCCCAGAAAACAACCACCTTCTTTTAATAAGGAGCATTTCTTGCCGAAAATCTTGTTTTATCATTGATCAATACAATTTCTGTGATGCTTTATCATCTCTATGGATGCTGAAACTCTGAATTTAAGAAGGCCCAAAATCAAAGTGGTAACAAACTAAGCCTATTCAATATACCTTCCCATTCTCTTCTAACATTAGAGGAATGACATGCTTTACAAGTCTAATGCAAATCCTATACAGTTACAATCTCTTATAAGTTCTATGAAAATTTCCCCCTGAAATAGCCACCCACATCACTCAGGCTTGTGGGAAGCTGTCCTGATCATTTAGGAGTAGCTTGGTCTGCCACCAAGTTAAAGATTTTACTGACTGTTCATAAAGTAAGCCATGGTTTTTAGAGGGAAGGAGACGTGAAATTTGGAAAATGAGAAATCAGGATGCATGAAGGCACCTAAGAGAAGAAAAGTAGGGTCTTGGAATTGGAATGTATTGCTTCTGCTTTTGATTTTCTGTAGCAAGGATGAGCAAAGGAATACATCACCAGTTTTGTCAAATCATAATACACAACACAATCATAATACACAACCCAAAACTAAAAGAATTTACCAACCCTGCTCCCAGAACTTTTCAGGACATAACACTAACGGATTGGCCTTGTAGACCTAACTAGTTATATTTAAGAGAAGAAGGAAACAACAGGGGACAGACCCCACCAAAATGAAAAAGCTATTTTCCCAACTATTATCAAATTAACTCTAGTCTTTATGAAAGAAAAGTATTTGATAATAACATCTAATATTTCAGATCATGTGACCAATGGCTGGAGAAAGGGAAATTGTAGGCTCCTACCAAAAAGAGAAGAATGTTGTACCAGTCACATAATTAGATTTAGATATAGATTAAGATAATAATTTTTTACCTTTAAAATGACCAAAATATTTCCTTTTTAAAAATAATCTGTGCATGGTTTGTAAAGCCCACATAATCCTTCCGTACTTTGATTATTATCTACAGTAGAAGAGTTTATTTTTATTTTTATTTTTTTGCTTTGGGTTTTGTGTGTGTGTGAGCATGCACATACCTTAACGAATACTTTCTGTATACTAAATAACATTATTTACATAAAGGAACATAAAATCAATAACTATTAATTTTTCCCCTCAAACATTTCTCACTTTATTCTTAAATAAATCCATTTGGACACCTCAAAATAAGGAGAAAAGACCTTTTATGGCCAATGAATATTGTCACTGCCTTTTGCTCCTTGTGTTCCTGGAAGTTGATCTAAAAGTCTACAATTTGTTATGTTATTTTGCCCTGAATGGAATTTTCCCATGACACAGGAGTATAGAGATTTGGCTCAAAGAATATATGGCAAATAAAAACAAGAGAGTAAAAAAAAGAAGAGAGAGAGAAAGTCCCCATGAATTGATAAGTAAAACCTAGACAGCAAAGATTTTTAACTCCATCAGGGTAAATTATATATTGCTAGCAAGTGGAGGTTTTAAGAATTAGAACGTGGCCAAGAGAATGAATCTAGCAGAGTGAAGATGCAGTTTAGGAACACCTGACAGGGTGTTAATATCTGTATGACTGAGGGATGTGGATCTGCTCAGTGACTGAATGTGGAGGCAGCGGGAAATGAATCCTTGAGAACTCAGTCTATTGCAGTGATTCTCAGTGGAAGAATAACAAATGTGATACTTTCAAAAGTAATTTCTCTGCTCCTAACCATCCCAGATAGTCCAATATTCACTTTTCAAGGGAATATGTTCCCAAGTAGCAAACTCCCCAGGAACTTTGCCCAACAGAATCAGAACTGCAGACTCTTCTAGTGAAGCAGAGAAGGAACCATGGAGCCCAGGCCTTTGGGACAGACAGGGCCAGGAGGCTCTAGCAAAGGTTCACTTTTACCAACACTGACAGACACTCCGCAGAGCTATCTAACCCCTGGCCATTTGCTTTCATATTTCTTCGCTGCCAGGGGCTGCCTTACCTTTGCCTTCCTTCTTCATCTCTCTGATGCTCTGATTTCTCCATTCTATGTCCTAAATCTAATCTGCCTTGGAGACACTCTTATGTCACCCACTCTCTAGCTCTCCACATCCACACTCACTCTCTAGCTCTCTCTAGCTCTCCACATCCGGATTACTTCTTCAGTTCTTCTAGCACCTGGTTTCTCTCTGCACATGTTAACATCTCCTATAATATATTTATTTACATGCTTATGTTCTCATTGTACTCTGAATTTTGTAAGGTCTCATTTGCATGTCTCATTTGCCTTTGAAATCTTCCTCTTAATGAAGTTCAGTGAAAAATAAAGATCTGATAAGTATTTTGAAGTATGCTGAAATTCCAAAGCAAATCTTTAAAGATTTGCGCAAAATGACAATTTTAAAAGGGACAACAAAAGAGAAGGGGGAGAGGGATAAACATTAATTATTCAGTGGTCTTAATAAATAATGACATACAGGTTATAGCAAAACTATGTGATACAAATGATTATCAAAGTCATACTTTAAAAAATGGGATACAGCTGACTGCTAGAGACTAGTGAGATGAATGGTGCAGAAGTTTGAGAAATAATGCTGAGTTAGAAATTTTGTCTCTGGATACATTCAATTTCTCGTGAAATTCATTGTTTGTGTTTGCATCACAAAGCCACAATGTCCAAGGTACTTCTTTCTCAGAGCACTGCAGCTCAGAAGGAAAATGACTTCAGAAGTTGTTTTACTACGTCCCATCTTTACTTCCAGCTCTTAGGTTTTGTTGCCACAATCTTTGTTCCAGACTATTAACTTTGTTTCCCCCATAACAGAATGCCTCTTCTGTTTCAAAAATCATTATTTAACAAATACATCATGAATTTGTTTTGACATTTCTCAGCCATTTATAGTAAATGGTATCCTGCATAACTTGCTACTTGCCAATATTTTCACTTGTCTTCATTTCTGCCTTGCCATTATGAATCCATTGATTTTTAAAACATTTAAATAATTTTCCTTAGATAAATGGGATCTTGTTTGAACTTCTTCTCCCTTTGTTCTCCAGAATTGCTATTATTTAGTGATCTTTGGGCTTCCAGACTTGTGATGAAATCTGGTGCTAGTCTGATCCCACTTTTTTGCAAGTGAATTGTTCTTTCTGGTAGAAGCTCATGATACATCCTCTTTAGCTTGAGATTCAGTGATATCTAGGTGTGTGTCTTTTAGTAATTATGCCTGGAACTAAGTCATCCTGCTCAATTAAGATCATCTAAGATCAGGGAAAGTTTCTTCCATCTTCTAGGTAAGCACCAACCTTTCATCTTTCTGAAATTCCTAGTGATGCATGTTGGTTCTGAACCTCTTAGCCTCTTGTTTTCCTTTCTTGGATTTTACTCTTCACCTGTTTGTAGGGTAAGCTATTTCTTCTGCTGATTTTCCACTCATATCTTCTGTTTTCAAAAGGGTCTATTTTCTCTTTCAAATTATCTATTGGATTTTTTTAAGTCATGGACCATGTATTCTAAATTCAAAACAGAATTCCTTTTTGAGCGCTCCAGCTATAAACACTTGAGAGCTCTAGTGTGTTCTCTGAAATATCTCAGTTGATATTTTCATTGCCTCTACTTCAGGTGGGGGTTGCCTGTTCCAGACAATCAGATAGGTCTTTCTTTTTCAGATTGCTCAAGCCCTGGAGTTGTAACTTGTCTTTGCATCATTATGGTACAAAAGCCTAGGGCATTGAGGTTAAACGATGAGGTCCTCTGAACTATGGAAAAACAAAAAAAAGAATGGAGAAAAATAATGCAGTCTCAGTAGTTATGGGTCATCAGAGAAGAAGTTGGTGAAAAGTTCACTCTCTATTGAAGCTTTCTGCTCTGGATCTTCTGAAACATGTGGCAGACCTCTCCTTATCTCAGACTAGGAATAACTCAGCCTCGTCCACATACCTTATACTCCAAAATTCTCCATGCCTTTCAGGATTAGGTGGACCGGAGAGCCTTCCCAGAATGACAGAAAATTGTCTGATAGAGCATTTGCTGAAAGGAATCATGTCAGCTGGTCACTCTGGCAGGTGCAGAATTCTGGACTTTTTCCTCAGACTTCGGGGATGAATAAGACTTCTCTACAATTGGTATCCAGACTCTTCCCCTTGAGGGACCAAATCCTGGCACTGCTCTTTCCTTAAAACAAATCTAAGACCCCTCAGTGTCTCTCAGCCTGCTCCCAACATGCAGGCCTCACACTGCAGAGGAAGACGGAAAGGAGGAGATTCAGGCCATATGCTCTGGCTGCTCTCATCACAGAGTTTATCAGACCTATCTACTGAGTGCTCATTATGTGCTGTTGTGAGATGTCTTTAAGGTGGGACTGTCAGAGACATTCATGGCTTGGCAATCAATACATTATTTAATGTTTTGCCTTATTTTTTAAAGATGGTAAATATTATGGCTTAAAAAAACTGAATGGGGCCTCCCTGGTGGCACAGCGGTTGAGCGCTGGGTTGCGAAGCTGCCCACGGCCTCTGCAGCACCGGTTAGATCCCTGGCTGCTTCCCGGGCCACCAGAGGAGGGTCCTACATGGTGCACAGACCTCTCCTGCCGCCCACTGCTCACCTCAGCAGTGTACTTTGGTCCTTCTGCCTGCTCTGCTCCCTGCTCTGGCTCATTCTCTCACCCTCCCACGCTTCTGACTGTACCCAGTGCTTGCATAAATAAACAAACAAATAAACAAACAAATAAATAAGTAAATCTTAAAAAAAAAAACTGAATGGTTCTACATAATCTCTGAAGGCCAACCACACGAGAGAGCAAAGCTACACACAGTCTTGTTTTGTGATGCATGAAAACATAAGTGATGTATAAACTAGATTGACATTACACATTTAAGGGATGCGACATAACCATATGAGGACATTTAGAATGACTTTTGGTGCTTGATTGGGCTTCAGAGATAAAACAAATTCACCAGTGTCACATAGAATCCCAAAAGAAATGATGATATAGGTGTTACTATCATCCCCATATCCCTGATGAGTGAGGTTATTTTACTAACTAAATCAATAAATAAAATAAGGAAACAACCTTTGTCCAAAAAGTTTGATCCAAGATACCACAAAACTTGCTACTATATGAGCCCGTTTACACCAAATAGAGATAACAGGGTAGAACGCTAGCTTTAATTTCCTAAAGCAATGGTTCGATTTTGCTTGTGTAACCAAGTGGTAAACATAATTTAGCAGAGTGTACATCAATTTTATAGTCCAGAGATGGACTAATAAGTGGATCCTTTTCCCCTGAATAACTCTGACACAAAGAAAAGGTAAGTGAAAAAAACATGCTTTAACATCATATTTTGTCTTCTAAGATTGAGTAGGTGAAGCTATGAAGGGAGGGATCAATCTTGGAAGGAAATTAGAAATTATTCATCAGGAAATAATTTTTATTATTTTATTTTATTCTATTATCTGAGCAAGAAAGTATATTTGTAGAGATCAGAGAAGAATGTAGAGTTTTTGTGGAATCTTATATGCCCTAAATAATTGGATTTTTTTCTTTCCCAGCAGGAGAGGAACAATGCTTTCACCAGCAGGTGTTAGCCATCTAGTACTCACATACAGACTGGGTAAAGGTCATGTTTACTTAGAACCTCTCTTTGTGTTGGACCAGCTGTCTAATGCTGACCTATAAAGAGATGCCAGGCATCTAAGAACACAGCTACACAGACATGAGTAATTCACCTATCCTTTAAAGCATTTACAGCTAATCATATAAGTGGTCACAGGTAGCCAAAGTATACTTACCT
The DNA here is from genome assembly GCF_964194135.1 of Talpa europaea. Classification (NCBI taxonomy): domain Eukaryota; kingdom Metazoa; phylum Chordata; class Mammalia; order Eulipotyphla; family Talpidae; genus Talpa; species Talpa europaea. The sequence continues at coordinate 81,712,327 of NC_140068.1, forward strand.
CAGCAGTGTACTTTGGTCCTTCTGCTCACCTTTAAGTATGCATAACCAATCAGTCTTAAAAATAGTGCCATACTCATATTGCATCAGTCTATATTATATTTAAATCTAATAAGCTTTAACAATTAAAGGGACTATACCATTACTCAGATTGTAGTGCTACTGAATTGAGGGTTCCAGATCTCCAAGAGAGTTTTGTTTCAGGAAACTCCATCAATAACTAGTGTACATAAACACACCCGCACTACTGGGGTGCCCCAGTTATTGCAGAGTAACCACTTCTCTTTAACTCCCACTTTTCTTATTCTGTCTCTTATTCCTTAAGCACAGTTCTACAACATAGTTCTACAACCCCACACATCAAATTTTACAGGCTAATTTTCTTTTAAAAATTTATACTCCAAACTACTAAAAATGGAGCTACAATATGACCCAGCAATTCCACTCCTAGGAATCTAGCCAAAGGACATAAAAATATTAATTCAAAAGCATATCTACACCCCTATGTTTATTGCAGAATTATTTACAATAGGTAAGATAAGGAAACAACCCAAATGCCAAAAAATAGATGACTGGGCCATAATGGAATACTATTCAGCAATCAAAAAAAGATAAACTCATGCCATTCACAACAACATGATTGGAGCTGGAAATGATTATGCTCAGTGAAAGAAGCTAGAAGGAAAAAAGAAAAAGATTGGATGATTTCACTTATAGGAGGAAACTAGGGGAACCAAATAAGGGATCAAGAAAAAAACAACAACAATAATAATAAAAAAATAACAGGCACCTATAAATCAGAGACATTCTGCAAAGGAGGGGGCAGGAGTGGAGTCAAAACATGGGAGGGAAGAGCACAAGGGATTATGTTGATGGTGCACAGGTGAATTGGTGATGGGAATTTTACAGGGACTACACTTAAGAGGAAAAAGCATAAATTGTACAAAATGAACAGTGATGTAATATATATAAATATTAAAGGAAAAAATTCATACTTCTGTTTTTAATCATTCTAGCTTTTTCAAAGAAAATCTCCCTGCATATAAATTTTCTGGAGACTCATTTCTGAGGAAATGTCTCAAAACACCCACACATAAAAGACTTGGGATAAAATTTAGCCCTCCAATTACTTCTAAGGGAACCACTGATTCCACATTTGATAATACACTGACTCTCCAGTAAGAAACAGATTACAGTGGAGAAAATGCAAGTGGTTGCTCACATTTTGTTGGCAAGGCAATTTTTCTACCAACTTAAAAAATAAGGCCTATGATCTACAGAAAAATGTATCTCGAAGTTTAGTCAAATTATTTCCTACATAAACCCATCATAGAAAGTTAGGTGAGAAAAGGAAATTTTCCTAAGTGGACTACTTTAAAACATCAAAAAAGAAATACCTTCTAAATGTGTTAGATTTCAATTCCTTATTAAAAAAATCCTTTCATGTATTGTTTATTTTTTTTAAGATTTATTTATTTATTTATTTATACAAGCACTGGGTACAGTCAGAGGCACGGGAGGGTGAGAGAATTCACCAGAGCCAGAGCAGGGAGCAGAACAGGCAGAAGGACCGAAGTACACTGCTGAGGGGAGCAGCGGCCATGTGGGACCCTTACCCGGTGACAGGGGACCCAACCGACACTGAAGAGACTGCGGGCAGCTTCGCAAACCAGCGCTCAACCGCTGCGCCACTGGGGAGGCCCTCATGTATAGTTTATTCACTCTGTCTCTGTGAATCCTCTCACCACCACCACCCCCCACACACACCTTTGGCCTGTACCCCAGCTCTTGTGTGCACAAATAAATCTTTAAAAAATAATAATAATCATGGGCCACAGTCACGCTGCCTCAGAGTGCCATTCTAATAGCAGTCACAGGCCTCCCCGGTGGCTCAGCAGTTGAGAGCTGCGTTGCGAAGCTGCCCGCAGCCTCTGCAATTGGGTTCTATCCCCGGCCGCCGGGTGAGGGTCCCACATGGTGCGCTGACCTCCCTTGCCGCCCACTGCTCCCCTCAGCAGTGTACTTCGTCAGTCTGCCTGCTCTGCACTCCGCTCTCCGCTCTGGCTCTGTTGAATTCTCTCACCCTCCCATGCTTCTGACTATACCCAGTGCTTGTATAAATAAATAAATAAAACTTAAAAAAAAATAATAGCAGCTCACATATATCTCAGAGCAAAGAAGGGAAAGAAGGGGATACGCTTCATGTGTCACTTCACTGACAAAGAAATCTTTTCAATATCAATAATTATTTTTCAAATATATAAATATAAAAACTGAATGGGGAGCTTATCAATTTGATTTACCATAAGATATGGATTGGGTGAGTATGAGACATTTACCTCATGAAGTAAATGATTCAATAACTATTCATGCTTTGAGGGCTTTTATACACCCAACACTTATTTATCTAATCCCAGAACAACAGATATATGAAGTTTTTAGTTTTAGACAACATGAATAAATGGAAATCCCTTAATCCCAAGAAATAGTTTATTTTTTTAAAGATTTATTTATTTATGCATACAAGAGCTGGGGTACAGGCCAGAGGTGTGTGGGGGGTGTGGTGGTGGTGAGAGGATTCACAGAGACAGAGCGGGGAGCAGAACAGACAGACTGACTGAAATCCACTGCTGAGGGGAGCAGGGGACGAGACAGGAGAGGTCTGCTGCACCATGTGGGCAGCTCCCTGGCTGACCAGGGACTGAACTCATGCTGCAGAGACTGCGGATTGCTTCATAGTGCTGTGTTTAACCTCTTGTGCCACTAGGGAAGCCCTCAAGAAATAGTTTAGGGGCCTCCCAAGTGGCGCAGCAGTTGAGCGCTGGGTTGCGAAGCTGCCTGCAGCCTCTGCAGCGCCTGTTCAATCCCCGGCTGCTCCCCGGCCACCGGAGGAGGGTCCCACATGGCGTGCAGACCTCTCCTGCTGCCCGCTGCTCCCCTCAGCAGTGTACTTCGGTCCTTCTGCCTGCTCTGCTCCCCGCTCTGGCTCTGGTGAATTCTCTCACCCTCCCGTGCTTCTGACTGTACCCAGTGCTTGTATAAATAAATAAATAAATCTTAAAAAAAAAAAAAAGAAATAGTTTAGTCTGAAAATCTAGTAGAATTAACATATAGTTTACCTGTGTTAATTGATTGATTCCAAATCTTCTAAGTTTTATACATATTTTCACCTATATTAGTTGATTGATCACCAATTTTTAAAGAACCAGCATACCTAGGGATTCTGCCCAGCTTTGATGTGAAGAAAGACATTATATCCACCCACAGAAGTGATAAGTCATCAGCTATCTTTTCAAGTTCATTAGAAATTTTAATCAATTTATTAGAATCCTTAGGGTATGCCTATGGCAGGGTTACCAAGCTCTCTACTCTCATTTTCTTCACACATATATGCTGGGTCCTCAGAGCCAAAAAGACCTAAATTTGTGTTTCAACAATGTCAATTATTGGATATAGAATTTTGGCAAGTTCATTTGATCTTTACATCTATATATCTCAGTTTCTTTATATAGAAGATGAAGTTAATAATAAAAGTAACTTTATAGACAGAGAGTTAAAAAAAAGTATGCTCATTACAGTGTCTGGACAAATAAAAATGTTAGCTATTATAATTATTATTCAATAATTCAATCCAAACCCTGCTCAGCTTCTCCACAGGGCTAAACCTTCTGTCTTCTTTGGTGGTAGGCCTATAAACCTTTTCATAGATTATTGGCTAAAGTGAAAGTTTATAGGTAAGCTCATATTATTTACAGATTTCAACTAGAATATTTTTCCTTCTTTTTTACCCAGCCCACTCTTTGTTTGCATCTTATGTTCCAAAATTCTGTTCCTTAGGGTTGAGTTTTTCCATGCATGATCTCAGCCAAAAGGTGATTTTTTTAAATAATTTGAATCAAATTCACTCCGTCTACATTTGAATTAGAAGCAGATGAAATTAACTTATTTTTCTGCCTGAAAGAAACATAGGGTTGTTTCTGTGCCCAGATAATTCACTAATAGCTGAAAGTATCCAAATATCTCATCTTCACTCAGGAAGTCTCCTGGCTAATTATGAAAATATTAACTAAGTTAGGGGCAATTGAAAAAAGTTACTTTTGAACCTGCTCAATGTGAGCTAGTATTAAGTTACTACTGTATTTTTGTGGAGTCAGATTTCAGAAACATCTGGGAACAGATTCCCATCAGATGCAACCATGGCTTTATGATCTTCTTTCTCTAGGGAAGGAGATAGGTATTATACTGTCAGTCAACACACTTTGACCTTTGGAAATTATTCAAAGGTTTATTTTATCCAAACCCATTAAAAAAAAATGCCAAAACTCTTTTATAACGTATTGCTTTTGAGTTATGGATATTATTCATTTGCCCCTTCAGATCCTCTGCCCACTATTCCCTCCTAGGGAGGCTGACAGATTGCATCTGTGGATTCATTTGCCCTAAAATAACTAGCTGATTTTAGCCAATAGGCAGCCTAAGTATGAGCTAGAGAGTGGGAAGACAGAGGATTTTGGGTTGCTCATGCCTGGTTGCTGTGGGTTGGCTTCATCCTTCTACCAAAGTCTGCTCTCCTGCACATTTTTCCATATAGCTACTTCACATGGTCCTGGGTCGTAATTTCATCACCTCACTCCTTTGCCACTTCAGACCTTGTAATGGTAATGAGGCCTGATGCCACTAGCTCTGGTGTACAGCATACCACTTGTCGATTCCCCTAACTTTACCATGCTCTTAAATTAACTCCTATATTACTCTGCCTGAAAATATCCAGTTTGAGTGTGCTATTACACCCTTAGTACTAAAAGCTTTTAAACCTATTCAGATTCTGTCCCTTCTGTCTAGCATGCTGTCTAAGACTACCAACCTGGAGATTATCATTCATCCTTTGAGATGTTCAAGGTCAGCTCTTTTGTGACGCTTTTCACTGGTTTTCTAGACAGTGAATCAAGTTCTTCTCTGGACTAAAGCCTTGAGCTCACATAGTCTGGGTTCAAATTCTGACTCCATCATTTACTGGCTCTATGGTCTGATGTCCAAAGAGTTGCTAAAATCCCAAGCCTCAAATTTCTCATTGTCAAATAGAAACAATAATAGCAACTCCCTCATAGACAATTATTGTAGGAATTAAATTAGTTAATAGTTTAATATTTTCAGAACACTGCCTGGAGCATTTAAGTCAACCTTACTATAGCAACATTGTTTATTATTACTCAAGCTGTATCATTAAGTTGTCCAAGTTACTCACCTTGACCTCCCTAGTACTGGTCTACCATTAGTGGGTTTTCAACAAGTGTTTAGTGAATCTTGGAAAGAATTAGTGTCATAGTAACTATTGTCTTCCCTGTCCAAAGAGACTGAAGTCTGCGTGAGGTGTAGAATTCCCTTTTGACTTTTTTTTATATAAAATTGTATTTGAAGAGAAACGAAGCCCTTGGACATTGAGATCACATATACTTTGAATTCTGTGGGCAACTCTTTCAGGTTAAAATTTCACAAGAAGCTAATGATGTTGAAAAATATCTTCCCAACATTTGCAGCACATGAGTCTTAACTTTAGAGACATAAACAGAATGAAAGAGAAGTCAGTATATACAATACTTCAAAGCAGCAAGCATTGGCGAGAATTTGGGTGAATGCCTACCTGAGATAGTTGGTTCTCCAGAAGACAAAATTGCAGGAAAATGGCTGGTATTCTCCTCAATCTGATTTTTTTCTACCATGAAAAGCTATTGTCTGAAATGACAAAACATGACAGTTTATTTACACCTTAGAGGTTACTACTGATCACAAATTAAACTTGTTAACAGATGAAATCTATTCACAGGAAACTGATTTGCTGAACTACATGACAAAATGACTACGGAAGTGAAATTAAATGCTCAGGTAAGAAAACTTGTGCATAAGCTGGAACCAATTAGAACCTTAAATCTACCAGAGACAATATTCCACTTTGGGAACAGTGCCTCCCTTCTAAGGCCCTTCTCTTCATATCTAGACACATCTACCCATCTAGCAAGGTTGTCCCAACAGTCAAGTCCAGCCTTTCCTGTGAATGGAAAATTTTAAATTAGGAAGAGAAACAAGCAATAGAAGTTAATTAATGATATACTGCTGGCCTACTATTCAGTAGAAAATTTATATGCATTATTACATTTATTAATTATATTCACATTAACAATAATCTCATGAGGTTCCTTATTAGTTTTCTATTACACAAATGAAGAAACTGAGGCCCAGGGATAAGTAATTTGCTCTAGGCTATGCAACTTATAATAAGCTCCACTTTTTTTTTTTCTTTTCTACCATTTATATTATGTTTATCTAGTCAGAAGTTTTCAACCTCCCATAGCACTTCTTCTCCTGCCCCAGGAGCACTTGGAATTGGGAAGAGCAGTTTTGCCTGCTACACTTTTGCTCAAGTCCTTCTGATTTTCAGTGTGGCCAGGGAGATCAACCATCCTTCAAAGCTCTGCTTAAAGAAAAGCAGCCCCCTCCATCTACTTACTTACACCCGTTCAAACACATGGCTTAAACTCTAGAGGTTACATGATTTCTAACTAACAAATACACTATTAATTAAGAAACAGTTCGTTTGAGTTTTATTTTAATCAAATCATCCATTCATTGACAATATCTGAAAGTAGACACAGTAGTTGAATACAATTCCATCTCCAAGTAGAACAGCTTAAACTTACTGAGCTTAGATCAAAGTCCAATTTTTTTTTTTAATTTTTCAATTGAAAACAAAATCTTTAATTAGTAGTCACTGCTAGAATTGTCCCAATGAACCTAGTGAGATCAATAAGTTAATATGTTTTCTGACTCTGTTACCAAACCTGTCATATTTGAATACAAACAGCTGGTAAAATATCTTGTATAGCAATTCCAGTTTGAGACTTCAACAAATGCACCAGAACCTTCAATCAGATATCCTTCAAAATCATCAGTCTAAGTTGACACATATATTCCAATAATATGTCCCTCTGATTCCAAATATACATGTCATTTCACTCTGAAAATGTTTTCATACCCAATGCACTTTCTTTTCAATATCTTCAAATGTACTCTCTTAGAGGAGTTATCTGGAGTCAACATTTAGTCTATTTTCAATTTCATTGAATTAGACAAAAATATATTATTGATATCATAGAATACAGATGAGCAAGGTAGAAATTTACTAAAAGATGGATGATCATTCTGGATACAATATTCTTTATTAACATTTGTGGCTGCAGTTGTCAAGTGACAGCTCCAGGTGACGAAAAATACTTGAAACTGAAAACACCTTCTAAAGTAGAGCTTCAGAAAGTGCTGAATCTCAATAGAGTGAATATGCAGGATAATATTCATTTAGGCATCTTCCTGTTATTATCTCTTTCTTAGAATCATTTTTATTGTATTATAGTCACACTTTGTATCTATTCACATAATTTGTTTCCTAGACTGATTTTTTTTTTATTTTGGGGTACATAATTTATTCCCTAATGACAATGAAGAATAAAGAAGTCCCCTCATTCTGAGATCAAATGAAATGCTGTGAATGTCAACAGCAGCATGAAGAACTTGGCAGTCTAGAGATGAAGGGCAATTGTATTGAGTGCTGCTGAAGTGCCAACCTAGAGCAGGAAACTGCAGGGACAGATGAATTATCTTCTTTTTAGTTTGCCAGCCTGCTGTGACGAAGTGTATAAGCTTAGGCTACCACATACTGAAGGGAAAATACTTTTTAAATATAGCAAATGAGACCAGAGGAAAGAAGTAGTGAAAAAGCACAAGACGAGAAGCCAAGAAGCCTACACTGTCCAGCTGTCTGGCTTCAGGTAAAACTTTTAGCATCTCAGACTAAGTATTACACTGCAAAATGGAAATATTCAGCTAGTTAATACCCATCACTCTTTTCACTTAAGTATGATATAGTTGCAAAGAATCAAAAGAAAAATGTTCTTAGGTAAAAGATACAAAAGCTAAGAAATTCAGTAGCCTGGTTGGAAAAAAAGCTGAATTAGACAGACCTTTTGGTTTAGAATCCTAGATTCAAAACTGAAAATGATTCATGTCATTATAACCTATACCAATGTGCCCTCTTCACTCTCCTCATGAGTACACCCCATGTCACTGCTGCCTTCCACTCAAATGTTTATCATCCATTACAACATGGGCCAGAACACCCTCAAATTAACCTAGTTTTGTACAGTTCCTTCAAAGTTTCCACTGAACTGATTCCTTGACTTAAATTAGTAATAATCCCAGATTTCCCAAGCATCAAACAAAAGTTACATACAAAAGGCATTCTTTCCTTTTGTCTAATGTGGATGCCCCGCATCATGATTTTAAGCCCTTTTCCCTGACTCACTTTAAATAAAAGCACTGTCAACCTCTCAGTCATCTTCTCAGAGAGTTTATGACTCATTCTAGAGATAAGATGTCCTTGGGAGGGAACCACAGGTCACTCTTGCTGTCAAACAAAATCTTTGTCAATATTGAAATGAAACCTAATTTGATTTAATCTAAGTTGACAGGGATAAAAAGAGCTCAGTACTATAATAAATTCACCAATGATAGTGGAATAGGAAAAGTACAACAAAAATACAGTTTTAAATCATTTGATACAGTACCATAAGAGAAGTAATGGAAATAAAATTTTTATGTTGCTTTTTTTTATGATTGGAGAGGGTACCATTTCTTCAAATGACTACATTTTATAATCAATTCCTGTGCTGGGTGAAAAACACTTTTCTGTCTGGGATTAACAGAAGTGCACTTAAAGGACGTAACAATTAAAAAAACATAACAAATTATCACATCAGTTTATAAGTAATTCTATAGAGTTTATTTTATGTGGTCCTTTTCCTGAACAAAAGCAATATTCCCTCACCCCATCGTGGGTGGTTTATTATATTGCTGGCTTGGTTCCCATACTGTAAGTAAGGAAATGCTATTTAATGGTAATTGACATTGTTATGGCAAATGTTTTGATTAGTATCATAATCAAGATCTTGGTTACACAATTATCATTATTATTCCCGTTTCATCTTGATAACAAGATGGGTCACTTAGTGATCCCAGAGACCCGTTGACTTAACCACTGATTGTCTGGTGGTAAAATCAGAATCATGACAAGATGTGTCAGAATCTAGGGAACTCAGTGGTAGGGTGACTAACTTATCCCAGTTTGATTGCAATTATTTTTTTAATATTCTTTTTTAAATTTATTTTATTTTTCTTGTATCATTGCTTATTTTTGTACAATAGTTGATTTCTCTGCTCATGTATTTTTCCTATAAATCTCCCACCACCACATAACCCTGCTGCATAATCACCATGGCCCTTGTGCTCTTCCTTCCCCTGTTTCACCCAACTCCCTCCCCTTCCCCTGCTGTAAGCCTCAGATCTACAGTCAATTTGTAACTTCGCTCCCTCTCTTTCTCTTTCTCTGTCTCTCTCTGTCTCTGTCTCTCTCTCTCTCTCTCTCTCTTCCCTTTGTTGTTTGGCTTCCCTATATTCCTCCTATATGAAAATTTCAGTTTTAACACTCAAAGCTTCATATTCTGAGAAACCCAGGACATTGGGTCACTCCATGTGGTGAACCTGGACTAGGTTTTAGGCTTCAGAAAACCTAAATTTGATCTGACCTGTTCCTCTGTATCTAATGGCATCCTTTGAGTTTCAATTTCTCACTAATAATAATTTAATTTGTCTTTTAAAAATCTCTATATAGTACTCTACTTGATCGTTCTTTAAAACCTATAAAGTTACAGGGCCTCCCTGATGGTGCAGGGAGTTGAGCGCAGAACTGTGAAGCTGTCTGCAGCCTCTGCAGCACAGGTTCCATCCCGCTGGCTGGCGAGATACCCACATGGCGGGGCAGACCTCTCCTGTCTCGCCCGCTGCTCCCCTCAGCAGTGCTTTCAGTCCGTCTTTCTGTTCTGCTCCCCACTCTCTATCTGGTGAATCCTCTCACCCTCCTGTGCCTCTAGCCTGTACCCCAGTTCTTGTACAAAAAAATAAATCTTTTAAAAAAAAACCTATAAAGTTACATACAAATATTAGATCTTTTCATTTTTATCTTATAAGCCAGCAGCCTGGACAGATATGCCCATCTTCCTGAGAGCTGTGAACTGTCACAGCTTCTGTTTAACATCATTAGATTCTATGGTTCATTGAGGTGATGCATGGGTGAAGTTTTGGCTTCACAGTTGTTAAGCTTACTTTATACCCACAGAAAAGTTATCTTCTCCATTTAAATCTGAGCAGATGTGTGAATTGAGGGAAAGAATACTGAATTAAGTTCCATCTCTGTGATGTATTAGCAGTGTAGCTTCGGGTGAATCATCTAACTTTCATAGCTTCAGAGTCTTCATATGAAAAATAGACAATAATTCCTACACAACACATCTCACAGTGTTATTTTGATTATGGATTAATGTATGTAACAAATGTGAAACTATAGTAATATATAAACACAATGGTGAAAATTTATTATTATTTAATATATTATGCATTACAGCACCAGATTTCAAATCACAGACATCAATTCCAAGATATATCTTAGGAAGTTGTATTCAGTCACAATACCATCTGAAGCCCAGAGTATTTTAGAGAAGAATTGTGAACTTATATGGACATAGAATAATAAAATTGGAAAGAATCTTTAATACCACATGACTCAACCATTAAAATATAGACATGACATAATGATGCTCTGACATACAAAGTTAATTCTATTAATTTCCACTTAGTTAGAGGTAGAATCACACTTGAACTCCAGTCTCTTGATTCTGAGTTCAAGTTTATTTTACTACACCTCTTAGTTTTCCTTCCCAAAGTCTTAAAAGTCAGTCTTTGATTTTGTACCTGCAACTACTTTGCATTTTTTTCTTTCATTCTCCTAGAAATACTAATACCACTCATTCTAAGGAATCACCAAAACAGTTGTGAAATATTTAATAAAGAAAGGGTTTGGGGCCTCCCTGGTGGTGCAGCGCATTGAGCACCGCACTGTGAAGCTGTCCGCAGCCTCTGCAGCATGGGTTCGATTCTCGGCCGGCCGGGAAGAAACCCACATGGCACAGCAGACCTCCCCTGTCGCACCTGCTGCTCCCCTCAGCAATGTATTTCGGTTGTCTCCTCTCACCCTCCTGCACATCTGGCCTGTATCCCAGCTCTTGTATAAAAATAAATAAATCTTTAAAAAAAAAGAAAAGAAAAGGTTTGAATATAAACCTTTAATTCTTTGGTCAATAAATGGTCCCTGGTACAGAAGGGTGTCAGGTAAGGCTGTGGCAATCAGCATCTAGGCAGCCTTTCCATATCCATATCCATGACTTACTATATCCTTCTTTGAGTAAGACTATGATGGGGGGAAAAGGGGTAAAGAAGGAGGGAGAGGTTGGGTTAGGCGGGATACATAAGCTAGAGAGACAAGACATAAATATCTACTGCATAAATATCTGAAATCTCACTTCGACTGACCAGTCATTGAGAACTAGAAAGTTCTTCAGGGAAACTGCACGAAATTAGAAATAGGGTCTGGCAGGAAGTGTGGTGAAGAGCTGAAGGGGAAAAGGAATTCCAGGTCTTTGAGAAAACCTTTAGTAAACAGAGAATCCTGAACAGACTGGAGCTAAGTCAACATTGGAAAGGATTTCCATAGTCTAGTGTGCATACAAACCGCCCTAGGTAGCCTATAAAATATAGCCTCTGGAACCTCATCCCCAGAGATTCTCACTAAGCAGATGGAGGAGATTGGTCCACATCTCTGCATTTTAACAAGTGATTTGGATAGGGAATCCATGGCCAACATTTAGGCAGCTTATTCTGTTCTCCCTTTGTATCTTTCATGTCCTTCATCCCCACACCTCTAAGACACATCAAGATCAATTACAGGCATGAGGGCTCCACACATGCTGCATCTGGAACCATGAGCGGTGAAGAGACAAGCTTTTCTAAAGACTTCAGATGAAGCCAGAACTCGGATCTCTAGCTAGAAGATCCTGATAATAATGGTGGGAGTTATTACATAAATGTTCACAATGTGACAGGTATGATGCACCCGAGGGTTTCACACACATCAGGTGAGACATGCAGCAATACTGTAAGAGGGGCAGCAGCATTATCTTCATTTTATTTTAGAGGAAGCCCTGGTTTTAAAAAGTACAGCAATTTGCCCAAGGTTACACATCTAGGAAGCAGCAGAAATATGAGTTGAGTCCACCTCTCCTTGCCTGCAAACCCCATGCTTTTAATCCCTGAATTAAATGCTATTCACCCATTATCTTTTAAACAATTCTCCCTCTTCTTTTAAAGCTCAAGAGTCTCCTCAATTCTGAAGCTTTCAATGATTCCCGTTTCTTTTTTTTTTTTTTTAAGATTTAATTATTTATTTATACAAGCACTGGGTACAGTCAGAAGCACAGGAGGGTGAGAGAATTCACCAGAGCCACAGCGGGGAACAGAACAGGCAGACTGGCGAAATACACTGCTGAGGGGAGCAGCGGGCGGCAGGAGAGTTCTGCACGCCGTATGGGACCCTCGCCGGTGGCCAGGGGTGGAACTGGCACTGCAGAGGCTGCAGGCAGCTTTGCAGCCCAGCGCTCAACCGCTGCACCACCAGGGGAGGCCCTGATTCCCATTTCTTAAGAGGAGCAATTTTTCTCCCCAACTGTTGCCATCCAAAACATTTTATATAACTCAGTTGTATTTGCAATATACTTATCACTTAAACTCTATCTTTCTGGCTCAATTGAGAACTTCTGGAAGACTGAAGCTGTATTTTATTCTACTTGCTTCTCCTAGCCTGGCCACCAGTATTAACTCCATCAAAAGTGTCTTTTAAGGCAATGTTTCTATAAAATAATGTTTTATTGTTGCTTTCAATACCAGACTTTGAAGATTATAAAGCTATAGTTTGAAAGTGATGGAAATTCAGGAGAAATAATGATTAGAAACATTTTCCCTCTATCCCATGAGAGCAAATTTAAAGGAACATTCTTTAAGTTGAAAGGAAGCTCTTAACTGTAAATAAGGTAACATGTGGAATTTATTATGCCAATTATTTATATGAACTGAAAGTAAAAATAGGTGCAGGAACAGTTTAGATACATTCAAAGATGAGAGCTTCACAACAAATTGTTAGTAACAAATTAGACTAATTCAGGGCATATCCATACTTTCTTCATGAGTTAAAACTGTCCTCTTCCCCCTGAAAGGCCCCTTTGGTCCCCATATTAAGAGGTGAGTAAGGGATTAATGGGAATTAGTCAGATTTAATTTGGTATTTCCATTTATATGTATATTTTCTTTTTTTACTTTGTACTTGTATTTTGATCCCCTAGATGCTGAGCAAGTGTTAGCATTAAAGCTAGGGCTTTGCGATTAGTAATACTGAGCCAAGCTGTACTAGCACACAATAGATACTGAATTAATGTTACAGAATAATAAACTAGATGACAGAAAGCTTGGTTACTTTTCCCCTGGGTCACAAAAGACACTTTCAAGAACCTGGCTAGAAATCACATTATTCAACACCATTGCTAGAAATCACTGGAACTGCTTGTTCAAAATTTCTTGATCAAATTATGATACCCATGGAGCTATTAATGATCAAGTTCAATATCAAAATCATTCCCTCAGGATTTCCTAGAATTACTATGGTTGGATCTAAGTCACTATGAAGAGTCTCAAAGGCTTAAAAAAAGTATTTTGCATGTCCCTTTTCCCTTCCCATCCTAGTGAACTCCTCTGTGAACCCTTCAACCAAAGATACACTAAAGTGAAAGACACCATTTTAATTTAGAAAGAAGTAGGGCTACAGCACACTCTCCGTGGATGGTTCTTCCCAGTTACCTTGTTATTGACTCATGAACAAATTATCCTTAATCAAAAACTTATTTATTAGACTTTCATATATGTATTTAGTATTAGCTATTTCATCAAGGAAGGCTCTTATATTATTTATCATATCTATTTCTCCAAAAATCTTATTATTGCATGTAATTTCACTTCCCTGAAGAACTAGCAGTAAAGCTGGTTATGTTGCAATTACCAATACACTGCAATATAAAATTAGATGTGTATTTCCACAGGCCCTTCTCATTTTGCCCAACTCTCTGTGGGCACGGAGAGCACAAAGTTAAAATGCTTAAGATCAAGGTAATCAGATCACCACTAAGTAAGTAAAATGCAGTTGCCTATACAAGGTAATACTGCTCCACCTGTGAAGAATGAAGAAACTGTAAGCAGAGCTGCTGTCTGACATCCCTGTTGAGTTATTAGCAGCAAAAGAAAGAACCCTTGCCCTTGGCACATAAGCTATCACACTTGAAATAGATTTTTTCCAAAAGTGCAATCTGATCATCCTTGCTGAATGTCTGTAAACTCAGAATTATCTCTGGAGTTCCAAAGCAGACTGAGATTTCTAGAAAGAAAAGACCCATGAGAAAGGATATGTGTGTGTGTGTGTGTGCGCGCGCGCGCGCGCACACACACACACACACACGGATTTTCAATGCACCCAGAGAAGAAGCAGACTATTTTAATTCCATGAATGATTATCAAGTCTTTACCAAACCTTTAGGATGTAACCCATACAGGGGTAGGCTCTGAGGAAGGAGAGTGATAGCAGAAAATATCACTGGACAAAACCATCCCTAATGCTGAAAGCTGCATAGAATTTGTAAGGGAGACAAGACAAGAAGCAATTACTAAATAAGGTGCTTTGTAACAAATGTTACATCATGAGTCCTAATAATACAAATTCAGTTCAGTAAAGTTCATTGAATACCTCTTCAATATAAGGCTTCAGCCAGGTGTCTCAGGAGATAAAAAGAGCAAGTTTCAGGCCTTAAGAAGGTGAGGGGAGGGCCTCCATGCTGGTGCAAGGGGTTAAGACACAACCTATGAAGCTATCCACAGTCACTGCAGCATGAGTTCAATCCCTGGCTAGGGAGCTACCCACATGGCGGGCAGACCTCTCCTGTCTCACCCGCTGCTCCCCTCAGCAGTGTATTTTAGTCAGTCTGCCTGGTCTGTTCCCCACTCTGTCTCTGGTGAATTCTCTCACCACCACCCATGTCTGGCCTGTACCCCAGTTTTTGTATGCATAAATAAATAAATCTTAAAAAAATAGAAGGTGAGGGGATAAAGGGAATCAACTCCTGTGGACCTATGACAGGCTCTTTGCTCAGTGCTTTCCTAACTGATGGACCAGGCATAGTGGTTCCCAAGGCATAAAGCAGCATCTCCCTTCTGCAGTTGGGGAACCTGAGGTTCAGAGTAATTTTCCAATATTTCACCTGCAGCTAAGAGTCAGGATTCTATCTAGGAAAGTCTATGTAGACTTGTTTCTCATACTTAGCCTCTTTCCAGATCATCAGAACTTGGCCTTCAGGCCAGGAGTTACCTCAATCCAGTCTAGGGCTGGTCCATGATGACCCTGTGTTCATCCCTTGCAAAATGAAAAACACAAAGCCAATACTGTGTAAATGAAAGATGATTAAATTGAAAGGACCGTCCATTTATATGACATTATTTGCTTCCTCCTTTTGTGATGTTACACATGCATTTAGGAAATGATGGTACCAATGGATGGTAGCTGATGCCATTTTTTGAGCTTTAATTTTTCTAGAAAAGTACACTCAAAAAACGGTGCTCCACATTAGTTCTTCATGTGCTGTTTTGATTTTTATAATTGGTACATGAAACTTAATGAATAGAAAATTTTGAGGTGAGTCTGTATATAAAATTTGGTGCTATGAAAAATTGTGGGAACTTTCAATGGATATTAAAACTTTCAATGGACAAAAAAAAAGTTCTAGAACTTTGGTTTTAGTTCTATACCACTTCTCAACTCACCTCCTTCACATACTTTTGACAGATCACTCAAGCCACATAAAAATGTCCTGCCTTGCATGGTGTGAGGAATGAAAATAAGGCAAAACTGTTAGTGACGTCCACCAAAATGAAAGGACTGAAATTCCGTGTTAGATTATTTTTTTGCTTTAAATGACAAACACAGCCCCGTCCATTTGTGTGTGCCTTCCCTGGTGATATGAGGCCACAGTGCAAAGATTAACTCCCTCCTACTTTAGTGCCAGCAGTTCAGTGCTAACCTCTTCCCAAACATGCATCAGATGGGTTAGACAGAGGCAGCTGGGTGTGTTGACAACCGACACAGAAACGAACCTCCTCTTGGCAACTGTCACTCTCTGAGTCTGGCTAACAGAAAAGACAGAGTGGTGACAATAATGTGGCGCTGATTTTCACATGGGAGAGGTTCATTGCTCAGCCAGAGAGACAGGAATCTGGACACTTCTCCCCTGACATCTTTTATGCCACTGGCATGTTTCCTCTACACAGACTCAAAGCTTTGGGTAGAATTGAACAAGGACAAAGAGTCACAAAATATCATCTGACTTGCTGTTGTTTGTTGTCAGAGAAATGCCAGTGAAGTGGCTGAACTGGTGCTTCCAGGTCCCAGCCTTCCTGAAAGTGAGGTGACACCAGTGCAACTCAACCCAACATTTGTCAAATATCTGATCCGTGCCACACCCCGCAAGGCCAAGGCGCTGAGCTCTGGAAGGGAAGAGACCTTGTTTATTTACCTTTGCATTCCCCACTTCTAGTACAGTTCCTGGCACCTAGTAGGTATGTAATAGCTTCTTGAGGAATAAATAAATGGAAAGGTGCAATCAGTGTTTAATAAACATGCACAGGTAAAGAACTGAATGTACTGTCTTTGTCCAGTCTGCTATTTCAGCATCAAGACTGAATCAACAGAAGTAAGTTTTTCTTTTTAAAAAACATCATAGTAATATCATGATTACTCAAGGTTCCTCTTGTCTGTATGTCTTTCTCTGTTCCGATATGGCTGTTTCTATAGTGCGCTCTCCCTCTGTCTCTCTGTCTCTCTCTCTTCCTCTCTCTCTCTCCCCCCTTCTCCCATTCTCTAGCTATCTATCTTCCACCCCCAACTTTCTTTTTGCTCACTATATTTTCTCAGTAATTTTAAAGAATCATAGAAAAGTTTCAGAGGGAAAAAAATCCACCCAAATACTTCCTTTGTCAAAAAAAGGATTACATCCTTTCCTGTAACCTGATGGCTTTCCTGCCCCTTCTGTTTCTTTTCTAGCACCCATGCCCAGTTCCTTTGTCCTCTGGCAGCAGGGCCATGGCCTCATAAGTTCTGAGAACTCACTGCAGTCTTTGTCATGTATTCTGTCCCTGACACTCTTGGGGAGGCCCCCAGGGACAGCATACATGGAAGGTGGTAAGGGTTTGCTCCAGAGAGCTTGCAAAATTGTTGAGCATAAAAGGAAAACTCTAGGCAAAAATCCCCACGTACTCTACTCAATGAGGCTTGTCATAGTGTTCAAAGGACAAAGAGAGCCCTGTTTCATTTGCTACAGTGTCTTCAGTTTGATTTTCTTTTTTACATGCTGCTTTTGAGGCTGTTGGTCCAGGTTGTTAAAGCAAAGAGGAGGTGCCACAGTTCAACAACCTCTAATGTGAAAGTGAATGATTTTCCGATTTTCCCTGATTGTGTGGCACTCCTGACAGAGTCGCAGGAGCACATCCTGCCAGAGTCTGCCTGAGCTCCCACACCAGGCTTCCATTGACCTGTGACCACATCCTAAGCAGCAGACACCAAGAGAGCCCCTCAACTCTCAGCCTCACTGCATAGGCAGATAGCCTAGCTACCTCCTCCCAGGATGGGGCCAGAGCCAGGACCCGCATTCACAGGCTCTGTCCTCACTTCTCAGAGAAGCAGATCTGAACCTGCCCTGGCTTTATCACTCCCTTGTGGCAGACCTCCCTTAGAGTCTGCTTTGGGAACAGTTCCTGTCTCCTAGGCCAAGCTCAGCCCTCTATAGGAACCGTCACCTGGAGTGACACATCATGAGCAGAGCATCCTCCCGCTTCTACCTTCTTTTGCCATCTTTTAAGCCCTAATTCAAATATGACCACTTTTTGAAGCTTTGGTCAAAGTGTGCAAATTTTCTATCCTGACTTCCCATTGCATTTTGCTGCTTTGGGCATCTGACAAATGAGTTATGAGCATCCAATCTCAATTTTGTTAGTTGTAAATAGGGCACATAATACAAAAAGGTTGTGAGGAAAATGTCAAGTAACATATATGAGTACCTGGCACAGAGTGACAAATCAATCTATCTGTTTCATTTATTCATATATCACACATTTTATTTTCATTGTAGCTATTTGCACATATAGTTTATTTGCAATACATCCTAAGTGCCCAGAAAGCAAACACAATCTTATTTATCTTTGTAAGTGCCTAGCATAGTTCCTTGTATATAACTTTTTAAAATTATATATAGAGAGATAGATAGATAGATAAATTTACCTCACTGCCTCAGTTTTTTCATCTGTAAAATGGGAATGAAAATAGCTTAGCTATTTCAAAGCATTATTATCAGGGTAAGCTAAAATACTACATGTATAATTATTCTGAAAACTAACAAGACTAACTACTAAACCAGTGCGAGCAGTATTTTGAATTATTATTCCAATGTATGAACACTTGTGAAACAACATTACCCAGTTTATCCAGTAGAGGGCAGTGACACACACATTGATCTGCATATTCTTCATAAGACTCCAAAACCATAAATTAAAAAGTGAGAAACATTTTGGTTTCATGAGAACAAAATAAAGTGAGTTTTCCAGATTCTGCTGTTTTTTATTTCTTTCTCACTGTTTTTTTTTTTAATGCAATTTATATGTGTACAAAGGACCTTCAACTCCATTGGTGTTTCCAGTGTGGCTCAGTGACCTGATGTCCTAGTTTCTCTATTTGCATTTCCACTTAACCATGAGTCCAGGGTGAGGGATAATTTTAGCCTATCCAATGGGAAAAGAATGCTGTTTTCACTGGTTTTATTACCCTGATCCTGGGCAAAAGCATTTCGACAGGACTGGTGAGGGCTTGGACCTCTTCTGAAGAGCAGCCTGGGAGGGTTTCCATCCTGGGGGAGGGACTGACGGGCAAAAGACTTGAAAAACAACACCAACCATTGTTTCCTGAGCCTGCCTTGGCTCCCCTTAGTCTGCTCTGTTAAGACACTAAACCCATTGACTAATTCACTGACGTTTTCTTAGGAAGGCTCAGTCTCCTCAAGATAAGGGAAAAACAGAGGTGGTGAATGAATGAATACGGGCTGTAGAATATACTCACTGGATAAACTTCTACTCTTCAGTCAATTCTGAATTTGGTTTCAAACAGATAAAATGACTTGAAGATGTATACAATGGCATGGTATTTGCCACCCAAGGAATTAAAATTTTAAACAGAGGCAGTGAAATGGAGCTTAGATTAGCAAAATTTGAATTACATATTGAGTATTCCTTGCATACTAGGCATTGGAGAAGGGAGGGGCAGATGGTACAAAGATAAGATGCAATTCTTACCTTCAAGGAACTTACAGTCTAGACCAGAGACTGTAGGAGCAGTGTAAAAGCAATCCAAAAAGAAATAAATGCAAATACAGTGATAACTGGCATAACTACAGTCAGTTATGATAAAATGCTTATTTTTCAAAAATACAAATTTGTTCTAATCATTGCTATATTGGTGGGGAGTGATCTGAGCACAGTGTGAATTTTGCATCTGATTATGTGCAATTTCACCTGCAAAAAATAAGACTGGAATGCAGAAAACTCCAGCCAGATGAACTGAACAGAGAAGGAACACCTAAAAGAACACACATACACGCATCTAAATGTGCATCTGTTCCCTTTGTTCACTGAGAGGCTTCTGAGTCACACATATCATCCCCTGGTGTTACAGCTCTCCCTCGGATTTCAGATGACGCCACTTCCTCCACTTCATCAAAACTCACAATTTACAAACCTTTCCAACACCCATGTCCACAAACAAATTCAGGTCTTTTTCAAGGTCAAGTGTCATATTTATTATAGTGTTTATGCAATCTTTGAAACGCTTTACCTTTGGTAAGATTTTGTTATTTTCCATTGATTTCTCTTTTTTGTGCTAACGTGTGACTAACAAAAGTTTTGAATGCTGTACCCAATTCCATGTTTTCCATAATTCCTATAGTTTCCATTACTTGATTTTATACAGCATGCTGATTTTTAGGAGCACACATGCAGTATTATTGCAGAACTCACTGTCCAGCTAGCCTTGAGTGCACAAACTAGGAGCTCCTGCCCTGGAGCCACGGAGGAGTCCAGGAGAGGTGCTCCTGAGAGAAAGAGGTAGAAAACCACAGAGTTATAGACAGAAAACAGTATGCTCCTTCTTTCATTCTTTGTAATTTTCCCCATTGGAAGACCAACAACAAACAAAAAAGTACATAAAATGCATTGTGAACATGCATTTTATATAGAAAGGCAAATACATACAAACTAACTTAAAAATCAGGCAGAGAGAAAATGAAACAGGAAACAAGGTAAATCCTGGTGTTAGGTAAGCTTACAAGAGGCATGAAAAGTTCCATGAAAACATCTGTTAGAAATGAAGCACACATTTATCTCCAAGTCTCCTAGTCACCATACCTCGCTCTGCGAAGGTCTGATTTGATCCAGAGATGATTTTTTGCCAAGTCTCTTCTGTACCATATCGCGTGGTAATCACCAGCCACATGTGATTATGACACTTGAGATGCAGTTACTCCAAATTGTGGTGTACTCAGTTAAAATACACACTACATTTCAAAGACCAGCATACACATACACAGTATAATGTAAAAATCTCTATAATTCTATAGCACTATATATTGAAATAATATTTTAACAGATTAAATGGAATCCATTACTAACATTTATTATACTTTGTTTTTAAATATGGCTACTGAAAATTTTAAATCCTATGTAGGCCTCACATCTATGACTCTATTTCACTGGCACATCCCTGATCTAAGAGAATGTATAGGCTGGACATGACTGTAATTGACCATCTCTAAAGGCTTCCTTAGGACCAATGGTGAGTTCAAATAATGCCTCTTAACAAATACCTATGATGAGGACACCTATGTGCTTTGTAAGGGAAAGAGTCAATTGTTTTAACAAACAGCTCAAATGAGAGTAGCGTTAATGTGCTCTTGGGAAAAGCAAGAAGCCTAATTAGTTCATGAACCAAATAAAAGACTATACTTTCTTGCTAGGAGTAAGATACAGGAAGGAACAGGAATCATTCCGTATGAGCGAGAATAAAATGTATGCTTCTGTATATCTGCCCACGTCAGCTTGTGTGTATCCTTCTATGCAGCCCCCTGAGTGTGTGTATGTGTGTGTAAGCATGTGTGTGTATTTCTGTCTTGCAATTGTGTGTGACTATATGTTCAAGTGAATGCTTGTATGAGCATACAAACATATCATTGTGTGTACTATATGCATTTCTAGCATGCCTGTGTTTGTATGTTTGTTGTATACCCATGTGTGCCTGTATGTGCACCTTTGTACATGCACGCTTGTGTGCACACTTGTGAGCATGTCCTTTGCTCCCCTCCATCACCATTCAATCACTTTCACCTCTGACCCACTCCTTTCTTAATCTCCTTAATCTAGTCCATTTACACAAACACAAAGGGTGATGTCACCAAATGTGTAGCTAGGGTATCTGTGCCTTTTAAGAAGGCTAACATCAAAGGACATGTTTTTCTTACCCACAGTCTTGAAGAGTGACTAATTTTGACGAGTCAGGATCTTCCATACTAATGGGTTCTGCTCCAAAAGTGGGAGGTAAAAATATCTAGACAGAGGTCAAGTAAGTGCTCAGGAATTCTGATCAATCTTCTAGTTGTCATGTTCTTGCCTGGCTCTGCCTTGGAATGTTATGCAGCGTTTATAGAATTTAAGGGACACAATGACACAGTGTCTGCAAATTTAGATTTAAGGGAAGCCTTTTAAGTGTTATACACGGTACTGAAAATTTTAGTGTTCAGATGAAAATGATCAACCTAAATCATCCAACAAAAGTTATACATGGAATAACACATGAAGCCCTGTAGGTAGAACCTCAGACTAGGGAATGTGGGTGTGGGGTGCTGAAAGGCACTCGATCTTATCACATGTATATGTGTATCAGTCAAAATAGAGGGGTCCACCCTATTGAGTCCCTCATTTAAAGCTTCTGATGAAAAGTGTCAGAAATGGTGAGTGAGACACCCTCAGGGGATGTCAAAGAGTTTTAAGTGAATAAGTGACTTGGTCACAGGTTAGTTAGGTTTTCTTATTCAGCAGTTATGAACAGCAGAATGGCAGCAGGGGTAAAGTAGGGAGTTGTTAATATAGTCCAGATAGAGGGCAATCAGAACCCCAAATCAGTAATGGTGGTTATAGTGAAGAGAGAAAAAAATTGAGCTAAGGTAACACTTTGTAAGTAACTGGATGTAGGAGAAGAAATAGAAAGGGACAAGGATTGACCTGGAGTTTCCCAGTTTAGATGGTAGGACTACATGATATAGAGAACATGGGGGTAGGAACAGAGTCCACAGGATGAAGAGTTCTGTTTTCATTTCAAGTAGTTTGTACCCCCACTGAAGAAATGTCAAGCAAGTTAGCAGATACATGGTTCTGAGACTTAAGACACAGATATGAACCACATGTACTGGGTGATTTATATCTGAATAGCAAAACAGAAGATATCACAAATATGGCTGAGATTAAGCCATAGTATTCTCAACTAAGAAGATGACTGAGGCAGAGTTCAAATCTGGGAATCTCTACAATAGAGACACTAATGGGAGGAAAGGAGCTTATGAAAGAGGCAAAAATGAAATTAGGAGGGTCTCCCCTGGTGGTAAAGCGGTTGAGTGCTGGGCTGCGAAGCTGCCTGCAGCCTCTGCAGCACCGGTTCAATCCCCAGCCGCTGGCAAGTGTTCCAGATGGCGCGCAGACATCTCCCGCCATGCCCGCTGCTCCCCTCAGTAGTGTACTTCGTCGGTCTGCCTGTTCTGTTCCCCGCTCTGGCTCTGGTGAATTCTCTCACCCTCCCGCGCTTCTGACTGTACCCAGTGCTTGAATAAATAAAATAAATTTAAAAAATCTTTTAAAAAAATGAAATTAGGAAAAACAATTGGAGAAGAACTGAGAAACTGCAATGTCATGGAAGCCAATAGAATAGAAAGACCACAGAGGACTTGGCAAGATCACTGAAAAAGATGCTCCTGAGCTGTATGCTGAATTCCAAGAAGGTGTTATTTTAGATAAGAAGGGTTTATTTAAAGTGGGGGCCAGCACTATAAGATGTGAGCACCCTAAGGATGTTCACTGGAGGGCTTCAGATTTCTATTTCTATGGCATCAGAGCATAGCATGATACTTTGAACCAGGACAAGGCTTGAATTCATCAAAATGAAGTGACCTCATAATGAAATATGAAGTGACCAAAATGAGTGTTACTCAACTGAAAACCATTGTAGATAATATTTAAACTCAACTTTCATGCATGTGGTGCATGTACACACATCTCATTTAAACTTTACAGCAACTGGGCCTCCCCTGGTGGTGCAGCATTTGAGTGCTGGGTTGCGAAGCTGCCCACAGCCTCTGCAGCACCGGTTCATTCCCCGAGGGTCCCACAAAAAAAAATTAATAAATAAAAAATAAACTTTACAGCAACCACATATCTCAGATAATATCATAATTTCACTCTAATATGAAGAAATGAGGTTGTGACTGGTCTAAGGTCATGTTGGTAGGACATGGAAGATGGGGGCCTTGAACCCATGTCTTGTGAATTCAAGCCCATGTATCACATTGAGCTGAGTTTCTTTAATGTGTCTTTTGTATCTAGTACCACACACAACAGAAAATGGAGGACACTCAATACACAGGCCCCAGCTAGGATTTACCCCAGGGTTTGTGGCAAGTGGTGATGTAGCTTACAACATGACTACATTGACTTGCAGCTACAGAAAGTAGAGTTTCTACTGAATTGCCTTGAGGCTGCTTCCCTTTGTGAAGTGTTATTGCTCCTGGAGTTCTCTATCTAGCAACTATAGTCCTCTCCTTCCTCATTAACAGAACCTCATTTTTTGTTTGGAATGTAAGAGAACATAGAACCAAAAACTCACCTCCCCTGTTTCCTGAAGTTAGAAGCGGTTGTGTGGTTGGATCTGGGGACATACCTGGCTGGTGTGCTCTCTGTACTCTATTTACTCTTTGTCCTTCCTTTTTGGAATACAGACACAATGGTTGGGAGGGAGGTGCAGCCACTATATTATGAACATGAGGACAGAAGCCACAGGTTAAGGATGGTGAAGCAGGAAGACAGAAGGAACTGAGCCCCTGTTGGCACATTTGAGCTGTCATACCGCCTGCGACTCCCTACCTACACACCTCTGATTAAATGTAGAGATCAAATTCCTTACTTAAGATTCAGACTTTCAACTATTCCATTAACTTGTTAAATGTGATCCCAGCTAGTACAGAAAACATCCATGTCAGTGTTAACCCATTAACTTCTAGCCTGATATGTAGAACTGATATGAACTTTTTAATATCTGGGTTTTTAACGCACAGTTTAGAAGTACAGAAGGAAGATTCATTTCTTTAATCAAGGGAACATGCAGGCAGCTTGTGTTGCAGGGTAGCCTTTCAAACCAAACATTGTACTTCTTTCAAACCAGACTAGTAAGAAGCAAAACTGTAAGGTACTTTACAATCTAATAGAAGTAACTTATTACAACAGAATAGTGCTCAAAAGCTTGACCTTGAAGTTATATAGAGTGCAGCATGAATTTCACCATTATTATTGTTAGTTATGCTACCTTGAACAAATTGCTTAATTTCTCTGATTGTTGATTCATTTATCTATAAACTGACAGTTACACCAATTTTATAGGATTGATTAAATAGAAAAAAATCTATGCGCCATCAACATAACCTTCACTGAGGATACATATTAAGGAATATTATCCATGTATTTTCAAAATAATGTTACAGAAGGCATCTCCATGGATGGGGGAGGAGCATTGCAGTGCCACTTACATGCAGCCACCTTAGATTACAAGCCCCAGTATGTCATGAACCAGGCTTCCTGAAGGGCGGCAGCTGGGAAAGAGTGAGGTAGATATAAAGATAAAGGGGTACATGTATGAAGAGAGACTTGACGAACCATGTGGAGGAGAGATGTAGAAAGACACGGCAAGAGATGCTTGGAGGAGATATGTGGGTGAGGAACACAGGGGCAGGCTGCTCCTTGTCCTTGGCAGAGACAATGGCATCTGTTACCTTAATGTGGTCTATTTTTTTTTTTGTTTGTTTTAAAGATTATTTATTTATACAAGAAGGGGGGGTACAGGCCAGATGCGCAGGAGGGTGAGAGGATTCACCAGAGACAGAGCAGGGAACAGAACACACTGACGAAACACACTGCTGAGGGGAGCAGCAGGCATGACAGGAGAGGTCTGCTGTGCCATATGGGACCCTCTCTGGCCAGCGGGGATCGAACCGGCACTGCTGAGGCCTTGGATAGCTCACAGCGCTGCGCTCAACCGCCTGCGCCACCAGGGGAGGCCCAATGAGGTATATTTTGAACTTTGAGTCTCTCTTCTGTCTCAGTTCTCTGGGACCCTTTCTTATGGTTCCCCACAAGAAGGTATCTCAGACTTGTGGTAAGCTTTTGGGCCTCAGTGGCCCTGATTTAAGCCAGACCTGCTCGGCTGGGCATTTGCCCACAAAGGGATGGACAATTTTGGAGTTTTATTGGTAAACTATGATTTGAAATCCTTTCTCCTCTCTCTTTACACATGCCAATTCTATTAAAAATTATTCACACTGAGAGTTGCCGCTTTTGCTTTGAGTGTGTAAATAGCTGAATCCCTTTTAGTTGGGGGTCCTGGGTGCTCTTTGGTGACATTATAATAAAACACATTTTGTCTAAGACATGTCATTCTTCAAGTGCTATTAGCAGGTCTCCAGGATGGGAATGGCGGGTTATGATGAACCATTAATAACCTCACCCTTTCCTCCCTGAGAACAGTGGGGGTGGGGTGGGAGGCAGACACAAGTGTCTCAAAGTAAAGTCTGACACATAAATTGAAAGGATATTTTAAGTCAGATGTCTTCTCAGCAACCATTGAAAAGGAGTCTGATAGTAGTGAGTGTGATTCTGAGAACCCAAATCACTTTCAGGTTAAAATTATGGCCACTGTTGGATGATTTGCCCACACAGAGCCAGACAGCTCCACTCAATCAACACAAGAAAAGCCAACTGAACTTCAGTGGAGGCCAGAGACCCAGGACCTGGGGCACCTCCTACTCCCTCAGTTCCTGTTGGCATTCAAGAAAGTGAGAATCAACATCTACTTGCCAAGGTGCCAAGTTATTGTACGGTGCCTTTGGAACTTTCTTGTGCAACATGAAGATAAAAAGATAACAATCCTTACTTATAAACCTAAGTGTACTGTTCTCTAATCCAAGATTCTTAACCCTTTTGAAGTCTTAGACCTCTTTGAACATCAAATGAAAATTATAAACCCTCTTTACAAAAATGCAGGTATACACCCACTAAATTTTACTTATAATTTTAAAGTTTTCAGAGACCCCCTGAAGTCAATCCATGCACCTGCTCTGGGTTTATAGACTCAAGTACATAGTTTCCACTCTAAGCATTCCTTCTTCTTTCTTTCTATCAACCACCATCAATCAGAATCCTGGCATCTCATATTTTATTTTTGAAAGGTTTATGTAATGAGATAACAGAGAAATACCCTTTCATTGCCTTCTACTGAGGCCTGACTTTCTAAACTTCAGAGTTGTAGTGGAACACCTTTTGTTTCAGGGTTTTTTTGTTTTGTTTTGTTTTGTTTTGCAATTGCGGGGAAGAGGAAGGGTTAATCTTGTTTGGTTAGCTGGCTGACTTTCATGTTTGGATTTTTTTTTCCCTCTGAATCCAAGTTTTCCCGGAGTTGTCTGGATTTTTCTTGCAATGGCGGCTAAAAAGTCCAGAGGCTACAGTTAGGGCAGCTGTTCAATAGGAAAGGGTGCCCACTGCCTCCTGCCCAACCTATGTCAGGGAAGCTGTGTCACTAGCCACCTCAGTAGAAAGGATAGTTCTCATTCATTGCAGCTTTTCATACTGTGCGCTGTTGTTGTAAGACCTAATACCTATGCGTAAATACAAAAGCGAAAATAAGGGCTAGAAAAGGACCTTGAATTTTCACACCTAGTCCCTGCCAGAATATGGTGTGTTTAAACATAATCAAATAGTTGCTATGTTAACCCCTGATGAAATTGATTGCTGAGTGCCATTTACTGCATGTCATGCGCCTAAGTCATTAAAATGAATTAACTCATTTCAGTTTCACAACAACCTCATACAGTGAGTACTACTATTATTAGCCACATGTTATAGCTGAGGAAATTGTGGAACAGTGGGTTACACTAGAGCACTTATTTTAAAAGTAATGGGGAAAGAAAAGAAAAAGGGAGAGGAAAAGAAAGCAAAAAAGGAAGAAAAGAGGAAGGAAGGATTACTTTCTTTATATCATTAAATTTAGAACTTAGAATAAGAAGCTTCTATTTTAGGAAGCTAAAGCTCCCTAGATGAATCGACCTAGAGCTGTAGTATCAGCAACGTAGTAGGTACACATGATATTTTAATAATCAACCACAGGTGGAAAAATTATTAGGTGTGGCAGGTGTCCTGACTCCCTTCCACTAGACCACTTCTGACTCTAGTATAATCAGATTTATTGGCACAAACGTAGCATTTGTTTCAGTATTGTTGGGTACAGTGAGCTTAAAAAGTGAAAAAGTTAAAAGGTTGTGCTACTCCTAATTCTAATTAGGTAACAGTAGGCTGCCCTCCCCTGCCACTTTTATTTTTATATCTTTGTCTTCTTCTTCTCTACTTATCTCGTTTGTGGTGCTAGAACTTTTAGCTTAGCCATGCACAAATTATCAACTATTGCATGTGAGTAAAGAACAGTCAAAGTTTATCTTTGTATTCTTAGGTTATAGCTTCCCCTGTGTGCCCTATCTGGAACTGTTCTTGAGTATTAAAACCTGCCACAGAAAGGATGGAATAGAAGCCCTTCACACTTTAGTGAAAATTGGTTCCTAGGATAAGGTGGAATAGAAACCCTCTTTATACATTGGTAGGGATTTTGAAGAACAGCTACCCCTCAGGGACATTTGTATTTAAATTCTCCTTCAATAATGGCATGAAATGGGTGTCTTCCTGTGAAAGCTATTTGAGTTATTAACACTTCTGTATGCTGGGGCAATACTTTGGGGGTCATTGGAGTCCTCAGGGGTTTCTTAAAAGTGAGTGCAGGTATCCAATCACTTTAGTTTCAGGTAAGAACTTCCTGAAAGGAGCTTTCGAAGAGAGTCCCTGATTCTCATGAAAATGTGATTGTCACCCTTTTTCTGAAAACACAGAATTCTTCTAGGGCACACTGAAATTTTCTGCCTGGAAGAAGCGGTAAAATGGATTCGCTAGCCAAGGGTTACGCTTCAGAAGAGAGTCTGAAAGTGACAAGTACTTCTGAAAACTATTTGGAAATTGTGTCTGCCTGGATTTATTTTCATTTATCAAATATTATTTTGCTACCGTACCTAAGGTGGTGTAACTAATGTCTCCAATTGCACTTCCCCACACCCTGGCCGCGTGCCCGCCAGCCCTGTGGGAGAAGGGCGTCAAGTGACATCGGCAAGACTGCTCTTTAATAGCCGGCATTATTTTATTAAGGAAAATTTGTATTGCCCTTTTTCCCTCTCCAACGTGCCAAATGGACAGATTTTGATTTTTCTTGGCCAAGGGAATTAAAGACCAGGGAAGTGGCTTTGCTCCCCCTCTGGCGCTTCCACCGCAAGTTCAGGAGGCGCCTGCTGAATCCAATCACTTTGAGCAGCTAAAATTTCAGGTTTGAATTTCATCTCAGAAATGCACAAAGCCCTGGAGTTGGTGACAGTATCAGAGTGGGGGTTGTTGTCAGTTACCTGTTATTCTGTTGCGACTCACAGCTGGCCCAGGTGTATTCCCCCCAGGTAAGGCGGGAGGCCCCACTGAATGCCACATCTCTTTGTTGCACATTATCTTGTTAGTTAAGCTGTCAAGAAAGTTTCCAGTAAGGAGGTTGGGGGTGGAGGGACACACAGAGTTTAATCCAATTAAAACTTCACTGGCTTTTCCACATTCCTGATATCCTGGCTCAAACTAGGAAGAATCTTTTCAATGAGGGGGCGGCAAAGGGGTGCTAAATGAATCTTAAATGTTTGTGTTGCAACAAGGCATCATATAGAGCACAAGGCAAAGGAGAAAGAACTTGTGGTATGGGAGACACAAAGGACTCATTTTTAACTGGTTTCTCAAGGGCCTTTAATCCAGTGCTGGTTTTGGTGTAAAAAAGACTTAGTGAACAAGTCACAAGAGGAAGCTCTGGGTGGTTTCTGCCCCACAGAGGTCGTTTTTATCAGATGTTTTGACCTGACTTCTAAAAAGGGATTTGGTGATTCCAGGGAAATCTTTCTTATGAGGGCCAGAGGAAACAATGACTGTAGCACTAGATGCCTTGGAAGTAAAACTAACAAATGTGCTCAGCTTTAAATCTACACCATAACCTATTGACACAGATGGTCTATTTCAGTGTTAAATCTATTTTTCTTTGCTCACAATGGGAAACATGCACTGTAAGTTCAGTTGACAGAATGGTTTCTGAATGAAATCTGTTTGGGAAGCATGAAGCAATCCCAGAGACTTGCAAACATTTTCTGAAAGGGCTGCATGGATGACCAAGAACAGGGTTCTATGCTCTTAAGGAGCGAATAAAAGAAGTAGAGACCTGAGGACTACAAAGCGTGTGCAGGTGAAGGAGACAGAAGAGAAAGCCTGCTTTGCTGAAAGCAGCTCATTTTGCTCTTTCGAGACCACATTTCCATTACGATTCTATAGAAAGGATGCTCGTTATAAGAAATCTTGATACTTTCAGAACATAACATGGTATGTTCTTTCCAAAGTAATTTTGCAACCTGGTAAAAATGTCTACATACATTATTAAGTGATAAAAGCCAATAGAATTATATGCTTGCATGAATTAAAAATGGTGGACAAACATGGGTGCCTTGGTGGTGGTAAGGTGTTATAATATGCATCTATACCTCTGAACCATATACAGTGTTATAAAACAATGTTACCTCAATTAAAAAAAAATCACAACACCCATAGAGTATGTATGTGTGTTTGTCTGATACTTTTGACACTGTTCATATTGGCCATTACTGAGAGTAGAGGAAATGTTGAGAATAACTATATTTAAATTACTTCAAAGTAGACTTTTATAATATTAAAAACTTGAGAGTCTAGTTAAACAATGAGGAAATTATGATTCAATTGAAGTACAGTTTCTTACAGTACTGAATGTTTGCTAAAGGTCAAGACAGTCCTGTCTTCCAGTACCACAGAAGAATGTTTGGCTAATGATTGGTTGATTAATGTTTAATGAGTGAAATGAAATGATCTTTAAAAAAGTAAATTTCAACTTTAATCTATATAGAAAGACTTGATAGAAGCTAGAACTATTTTAACATTTTTATGAGAAAAGTGGAAAAATAGCTCCTGGTAGGATTTATAGTATTACTGTATAGAAGGAATTCTTTTTTTTTTTTTTTATGACTTTTTTTTAAGATTGATTTATTTATTTATACAAGCACTGGGTATAGTCAGAAGCATGGGAGGGTGAGAGAATTCACCAGAGCCAGAGTGGAGAGCAGAACAGGCAGAATGACGAAGTACACTGCTGAGGGGAGCAGCAGGCAGCAGGAGAGGTCTGCGCGCTATGTGGGACCCTCGCCCTGCGGCTGGGGATCGAAACTTTGCTGCGAGGGCTGCGGGCAGCTTCGCAGCCCAGCACTCAACCACTGCGCCACCGGGGAGACCCCATATAGAAGGACTTCTTAAATAGGTAAAAGGCTATAGAAGCATTTGTATAATCTGAATATTTTAATGACCTCTTTCTATGCTCAAACAAAAACTACAAGCTTATAGGGTTATTTGTCATCTGCAAGGAGCAAATGGTCCATGAAACTCTTAAAACCCATCCAGGTACCAACCTATCAATAGATGGTTATCCCATGTTCACATCAGAATTACCCATGGAACTTCCCTGAATTTGAAGCAAAAACAGATATTGGATAAAAGGGAATGAGAAGGCAGTATTTTTTTTGAAATCTCTACAAATGAATTTTGCTTACTCCAAAGTGATTCATCCAAAGTGTCCCTGAATCTTTGTCTATGAAGTTTCTCATGCAGGTTTCTCTGGTTTTTAGTTTTTGTTGTCATTATTGTTATTCTAATGAGTAGGGAGGAATAAAAAGCCCTGAGGAAAGGCAGTTGAAAACTATGGGGAATGGCTTCAGAAACAAGCTATAAAAGACAGTAAGCTCAGAAGTAATGCCCTCTAAGGAAGTGGGAAATACTCTACAAACCTTGAAAGGATCAAGTATTTATATAGCCACTGGGAGTAACACAAAGTCAGTGTGCTACAATCTGAGGATAACCCCAAATCTTCTCAGAAGATATGGCTATTTTGCATTGACACTCATTAGTTTGAGTTCTTCAAAATTTAAGCTTTTGCCCAAGAGTAGGCACAAGAGTTCCTTTATGTAGCACGTCTGAAATCTGGCTGTACAACAGGGTCACTTGGGAAGATTTATAAAATCTTGATCTCTTCATATCCCAGACTGAAAAATCAATCTCTCTTGGGTGAGACCCAATCATTTGTTTTATAATTTCCCCAGGTGATTCAAAGTGCAGCAACACAGGATTGTTTTACAACAATTCTTCATGACATTTTCCTCCCAGCATGCCAACTAAAACCAAGTAGGCATTGGCATTAGTGGACTCACTTTTGTCCACCTCTGGATTCACTGTGTAAATTTCCTATGCCATGTATAAGTAAGACTGGAAAACTGAGTAGTAAATATCTTCACAGTTTATGGGATGAGAGCAGAATAAGAAAATTTTATCAGAATGCCACCTCACTTCAATCCTTATTTTAACCTCCAATTCTCTATTAGTATGGAAAAAGCAATCCCTATGACCAAAGAGATAGAGCAAAGCTTTGCAGTGATTGGTTATCCATGTAGTAACTACCTCGTATTTTAGGATCTTCATTAGAACATGTAATTATGAATAAATTCTATGATTCAAAAAGTTGATCAGAAGGCAAAGTATATAAACAAATTTAGCAATTTTAGACCGAAGGCTGAAACTATACTAAACTCTATTTACAAATTAGCAAAGACTCTTTCTTTTTAAGTCCAAGGAACTATACACTAACACAAAACAAAATAATATGTTGGTTTATCCAATGGACTGAAGTATGGCTCCATACTCCCGGAAGTCAGGAAAATATCACAATTCTTTTTACATTAGGATTCAACTCTGTGTTCTTTGTTGTGCAATACATTCTCAAGCATCTTCTTTCCATGGGAAAGAAAAATGGCCATTAGGTGTTCAGTCGTCCATGATGCCCAAAATCATTATCCCTGACACACAGAAAGAATTCTTTACTTCCAGCATTCTTACAGCACAAGAGAAATAGTCCTCCTTTAGAATTTGTCATTGTGGACAGGAAACTAAGGCCTGTGATTGGTTAGGCCTAGACCACATGATCACCTAGGTACGAGCAGGATGGCCTCTTGAATATCAGTTCTGCCAGAACTACACAGGAGAGGGAAGCACAGTTCATCTACACAAGGGAAGCAGTGCTAGTAAATATCCTATGTTGTAAATTGTGCTCCTATTCCCTGTATTTTTTTTTACCAAGGGAACTGAATATCTCTAATAGTGTGATTAAGCACTATCAAACAATATCTATTATATAATAATATGTTAGAAATAAAGTTAGTTCAGCCAATAAATACACAAAAATTCAACCAACAAATACACAACCATAAGACACTAAGCTGAATTTCTACTTGCTTTAGAAATAGGCATTTTATCAACAACAGTAATTCTTCAGTCATTCTATTAGACTAATTCTTTGGTCATTTACAAAGAAAAGCATCATTATAAGATAGATAGAGTAGAAATTAATTTATTATTCTATTATACTTTTGCAGAATTTAAAAACATATAAAATATAAATTAACAGTGATGAATAATCATTCAGCCCTCTAGGATCCTTCATGTGTCCTCCCATTATTGCATCACAACCTCTTCAATGTAGCTAGAGGTGATTCTTATTCTAACATTTTCAGTTAACCCCTTCTTGATTTCTTTACAGTTTTAACACGCATATAAGCATACCTAAAATATGGTAACTTTATGAGCTTTATATAAGTGGAAAAACATATTTGCATTCTTTATATTTTGTTTCTTATATTTAATATCATTCACAGATATTCATCGTCATTATTGGAGATATCTGTCATTTCTCATTTTCTTCACTGTATAGTATTCCATTTTATAAATGTGCCATAATTTATTTAATCAATTTTAATAGATGTATTAATATTTTTCTACATTGAATTCTTTGAAAATTTCTATATTGCACCCTAATATACATTAGCATATATCAGGATCAGATGGAAGGCCTGTTAAAACACAAATTACTGGGCCATCCTCCGGAGTTTCTAATTCAGTAGGAGTGGGTTAGGACTCAAATATTTACCTTTCTATCAATAATAAGTCTCTAGGTAATGCCAATGTTGTTAATTTAGAAAACATACTTTGAGAACCACTATTATAGCTTTTATTACTCAAAGTTGATTCATGTACCATCATTACAGACATCACTTAGAAGATAGTTTGAACTATAAATTTCATATTCCACCTCAGACCTAATGATTTGGAATTTTAATAAGCTCCCAGGATAATTTGAATGCATATAAAAATTTGGGAAATATTGCTAAAGGTTATGTATCTTTTGAAGTGGCAATCTCCTGGGTCATAGTAATATGGATCTCTTTAACATTTCTAGATGATGCCAAACTGTTTTTTTTGTTTTGTTTTTGCAGCAGATTTACAATTTATACATCAACCACTACAAATCTGTGTTTTCAGAAAATTTTTAATTTCACTAAGAAAAAGATACAATAGTGTATTTTAGCTTCAATAAACTATCCAAAAATTTTTCTAACTTATTGGCCATAAAACCTTAAGTGGTGAAAATTTTAATCAAATAGTATAAGATCCTTAGTTATTCTATACATTATTTTCAATTTAGAGTAAATTGTGAGTTTGCAAAGAGTTTTGGAAAGCATTATAAAGTTAGAGAGGATTTGGAGCAATTTTCAAAAGAACAAATAACTTCTTTTGGACAAGTGACATTAAATAAGATGGTTATAACATAGTTCAAGATATGAAATAATTGACAGTAAGTAGAGTTTTAATCCTAACATACACACACAACTAGGAAGCAATGGAGGTACCTTTACTTTTAATATGAAACTTTCAAATGATGCAATTTTAACTTTTCTGTTTTCATATATATTATAGGGTGAATGTTCACAATTTATGTTCAACATCTACCATTTTAAAAATTGGCGGTTTTTACCAATCAAGAGATGGGCAGAAGAACAAAACACAGTTCTCCAAAGAAGAAATGTAAATGGCCAAAAGGTATATAAAAAAATGTTCAATATCAGTGATAATCAGGGAAATGTAAATCAAAACCACAATCACTCCACATTATAAAAAAACTGGAAACAACAAATGCTGGAGGGGATGTGGCGGTAATACAACCCTCTTACATTGCTGGTGGGAATGTAAACTGGCCCAGTCACTATGGAAAGTGTGTGGAGGTTCCTTAAAACACTAAAAATGGATCTACCATATGATCCAGTGATTCCACTTTTAGGAATCTACCCAGAGGACACAAGAACACTTATTCTAAAGGAAACCTGCACTCCTATGTTTATTGAGGCAATATTTAGAAGAACCAAGATATGGAAACAACCCAAATGCCCTAAAATAGGCAGATGGATCAGAAAGTTGTAGTATATTTACACAATGGAATATTACTCAGCAATCAAAAAAGACAAACTCATGCCATTTGCAGCAACATGGATGGAGGAGGAAAGGATTATGCTAGTTGAAATAAGTCAGAAGGCAAAAGATACATATAGGATGCTCTCACTTAAAATCAGACAATAGAGAAACCAAACAAAAGGTTAAAAAACAGACAAAACTAGCAATCTGACCAAAGATCTGAGGCATATAGCAAGAAAGGGGGAGGAAGGAGGATTAAAAAGGGGAAGGAAGGGACACAAGGGCATATGGTGATGTTTCATGGGTAATATGGTGACAGGAGAACTATGGAGACCACAATATTGTAAGAAAATAAAAAAATAAAATTTTAAAAACAAATATTAAAAAATGGGTGTTTTTTAAAAACATTGTTAAATTTCCTCAATGTATTATTTTTCTGGTGGTATTGAAAGTGTGGTGGAACAATTACATCTTTCTTTCATCCTTTCCTCTTCTTTTAGATATACAATTCAAATCTAATGAGTGACATAGACTTTTCCCACCATTTGTAAGAATGTCAGTTGGATAAGAATATACAATGAAGAGAAAATCTCTATTACAAAGACATACAAGCAGTAAGGAAATAAAATGTGAGGTACTTCTAATGTTCTTTTATATAATCTTATATGTGCCCTAAAATACAGTTCATGCAAAAAAAGCCAACATGAAAACTCCATCAAAATATTATTTTTATTTAAATGCAGATATGTTAAACATTACATTTAATGTCTTTAATTGTACTAGAGATATCTGTGGAGGTTTCCAACCTAATTAAAGTATAATTAAGTGTAGGACAATAGTTAAAATAGTATATCTCTCTTTATAATATAATCATTTAGGCTAATCCACTATAAATTGAAATGGCAATAATATTGGAGGCAAAAATAAGCTTGTAAGGGAACTATGTAACAGCTCAATATAACAGTATTATTCCACCTTATATATATATCAGGAAAACTTCGCTAATAAGAGTATCCTGGACATTTTCATTAATTTGTACATTCAAATGTTAGCACTTCCCCACCACCTCTCTATGGGAAAAAGCTCAGTCTATTAACCAAAGTGCACTAGTGTTGTCCATTAAGTTGGTGTTTGTTTGTTTGTTTTTTCTTTTTTGATTGTATACCTGCTTCTCAAAGATTAGGTTTCAGGCTGACCACAGGCAATACAATGACCACCCAGTTGATCATTATCATGGGAATTGCTATACCAAGAGCTATGCCCTGGCCATTTTGCAAGGATGTTGTAACTCTACAATCAGACTGGATTGAATCAATAGACTTGGCAACCTTCCAATCACATATTCTGGAGAGCAAAAGCATCTCACAGTCCTTCTGTGATTATCTGCAATTATCCAGCTTGATCTAAACCAAAGACACTCACTAAACCTGTACTCTCTTCTAATGATGTATGTCCAGGTTACCAGCAACGACTATTGCTCATCCAGCTCCCCGTTTGTGCCAAAACTTTGTGTCTCACTGATGAGCATTGTGAGTACAGAGACAACTCTACCCTGGTTAACACCACTGTGTGAAATCTCCACTATCTACAAGAATGTGACTGCCCCCTCTATGCTTTGGTAAGTACTATCAGCTGCAAATGGGCTTGCCTGGGGCAGAATGTTACTTTTTCCACACTATTACCAAAATCAGGTGCCCAATTCCTAAATGATGTGATGATATGAAGGGTAGCATAAGGCTTTGACTTCTCAAATATATCTCTTTAACCAGCCTCCCATCTTCATGGAACTTGATCATGAGAATCATTTATTGCAGTGGAGGCACTGCCTTCAGAAGGTCCTTATAAAAATGCATATAAACAGGAAACAGAACAGCACCACATAGCACTCAAACATCTGTTTGAATGTGGGGGTGGGGAGAAGCAAATATTGTTTAAAAATGAACAATGATGTAAAAAATAAAAAAAAATTAAAAAACCTGCCAGTTTGAAAAGAAAACATGAAAATGAAAAAAGTGGGATTATGGATAATTTTATAGTTTCACATTTAAAAATTCCTACAAAATACATCTATATTGAGAAGCAAGCAAACAATAATAAAAATATATGAAAAACATTACAAATACAAATATTTGTAAAAAAAAATACATGTACACTAACATGTGATAAAATGTAAGATAGAGATTGTGATCAGAATTAGAAAATATAAATTTGAGCTCTCTTACTATAACTTGTATGTGACTAAATTCCTAAGAACTCTCTCCTAATCAACCCCCTGAATTCTTGCTGTACCTCACCCTATTAACAAGCCATTCTGTCTTCTATTATAAGTGCAGTGACAGCTCTGGTTCAATTAAACCTAATTAAAAACAATGCTCAGGATCTAGGTGGAAATACATCAACAACCATGCCTCACCTGTGCCCACTGTAAGTACTCTCCCTTTTTTTGTTGTTGTTTTTTTAAAGATTTGTTTATTTATTTATACAAGCACTAGGTACAGTCAGACGCATGGGGGGGTAAGAGAATTCACCAGAGCCAGAGCGGGGAGCAGAGCAGGCAGACTGACAAAGTACATTGCTGAGGGGAGCATCGGGCGGCAGGAGAGGTCTGCGTGCCATGTGGGACCCTCACCCGGCAGCCGGGGATCGAACCGGCACTGCAGAGGCTGTGGGCAGCTTTGCAACCCAGTGCTCAACCCCTGCACCACCAGGGAGGCCCTATTCTCACTTCTTAATGGCACTCACTCAGGACAGAATTGTGACCTTTTTAAGGCTGAATACTAAACTTTGGTGTTTAAATTCCATACGGTGTATTGTGTGACTGGGTAGAATGATAGGTTTCTTTTACCAAAATACCATATTACATGAATCTTCTGCTATTGCCTCTGAAGGTCCTAGTTAAAATATACATTATCAGGAAAAGGAGAGCAAATATTACTGCATAGAACTTCTTAACATTTACATGGATGTGATTTATGAATATAGCTAATGATAACATATGGGAGTGGGACATTTTGATGGGAATATAAACTGGAAATTCTGGAACAAATGACACTTCCTATATTGACTTCCTCTGTAGAGAGGTTCCTGCTAACCACAGAAAATTATATGTATATATGATTGTCCTAGGAAGTTTGCTGGAATAGAAAAGAACCCCTAATAGGAAAAATAGAATACTAACACTCTCAGTTTCGCTATCCATTTACAGTCTTAAACATAAGACTGTACTTACAAGAATGAGATGCTCTGAGACTCAGATAGGAAATTTTGATTAAAAAAAAATCCCTCCTCTGGGGCCTCCCTGGTGGCGCAAGGGGTTAAATGCAGCATTGTGAAGCTATCCGCAGCCACCTCAGCATGAATTAGATCCCCTCCAGGGAGGTGACCCACATGGCACAGCAGACCTCTCCTGTTTCACCGGCTCCTCCCCTGAGCAGTGTATTTCAGTACATCTGCCTGTTCTGCTCCCCACTCTGTTTCTGGTGAATCCTCTCACTCCCACATCTCTGGCCTGCACCCTAGCTCTTGCATGCATAAATAAATAAATCTTTAAAAAAAATCCCTCCTGTATCAGCTAGATCCCAGTAAGTTTAGGAGAAGGCCAGAAACATTTCTCTATCAGTGAAGTCTTTGCTGAAAGGATTCCTAAAATAAAAAATGATAGACAAAATAAATAAATAAATAAATAAATATCTTTGTTCTGTTGCTCACACTTTTACTTGGAATATTCCCACTTTTAATTCTGAGAATCTAAGCATCTTAGATGATCATGCATAAGCAGTTTTTATAGCATTAAGATATTAATTTATCCCCTATATATGTGTTTGAGTATATGCAGGTATGGAGAAGAGGAATGTTAGTTTGATTAAATAAAGTCTGAGTTATGTTGCAAAGGAAAGAGTAACTCAGACACAATATTGTGTGACACAACAAGAAGTGACACTCAAGTCCTGTGATGAACAACAGACAAGCACATTATAATTAACAACCTTTATCATATATAACCTTATTTACATACTCAATCCATAATTTCTCATGAGTTTGATATGAAAACACTAAAAGTTGGGAAATAGGGAGAAAATAAAAACTTCATAATTAGGAATACTGAATTATAGAGATTGTACAAATTGATAAAACAGTAATTCGCAAAGTCTTATAAATTCCTATTTGTAATGAAGTATGGCAGTCCAGAATTCACTCATTCTTTTTATAGATATCAAGACTTAGAGAAATTTAATCTTACTTTAGTAGAGCATGAAAGTTATATACTGACATTCCCATCAAATATATGATAAATAATGCAGTTTTGATGACTATACTTGACAATGAAGTAAA
This sequence comes from Talpa europaea, assembly GCF_964194135.1. Lineage (NCBI taxonomy): Eukaryota > Metazoa > Chordata > Mammalia > Eulipotyphla > Talpidae > Talpa > Talpa europaea. The sequence goes on from NC_140068.1 coordinate 81,751,576, forward strand.
ATTTTAATCAATATCTTCAAATATTTATTTTAAAAAAGTATTTAGGGACCTATATTGACCTCATGCAGATGGATTCTAACAATTGTTTCACAGAAGAATAACACAAAGGAAAAGGTTAAGATGAACAGCTAATAATGTCAATTTATTCCTGATAGATTTCTTTGCAAGGAGATGATACTATTGGTCAACAATAGGATAGTCACATCTTCTTGTCATAAAGAATATTGATCTAGTTTTATTTTATAGAGGATCAGAGGACATATTAGATGGATGGTCCAGTAAACTGGTGGGCATGCAGAGTTGAGCTTCTTTCATTGCTTCTTCTATAATCCGGATGCATAGGACTTAGGACTATCACCATGCAATTGTTGGTTACCATCCTAACTCGGTCATGAAATGGACACTAAACAATACAGCTCTTGTGGTAGGACATCAGTGGTGCTTTATTTTTTAATTAGTTAGCATATATAAGGATGAATGGGAAAAACTAGAGAGAGATCTTAGAAGCAAAATATTTGAATCAGTTACTTGGAGATTATATATCAAAAAAGTTAGCTTGCTAAGTGTATAATCAATACTTTATAGTACAAATTTTATGTCCAGAGTTTGCTTGACAATCAGTGAAGATGGTGATTGCCAACACTTTCTGACTTGATCTTTTGGACCATCTAGGCAATTTCAGACCAGATTGTACATGAAGATGTGCTATCTCTAAATACACCCAGCCCAACCCAACCCTCTCTGTGTCATGCGATCACAAGTTGTAAGTGCTTTCTTTAGAATATCATTGCCTAACTTGTCTTTTGGTAGTCAGTGTACCTTATCAGCCAGTAATTGTAGGTACCTAAAACCTTCTATGCTTCACTACCTAGGCATAATGGGGTGGATTAAGGGTTGGAGACCTGACTACTTACAAAGGCCCTTAAATGGATTAGAACGTGTTATTTTCCTGTGCAAACAGCTTAGGCCACTTTAAACACATTGTACCTATAATGCCATGGACTTACCAGATCTTTCATTCCTGACCTCAGAGCACACTGCACTCAAAGTGCTCACTCCATTTTGTAAAGATAGAAAGGGTGGAGCCCAATCCAGGAAAATGGAAGCAAGCATTCACAGTTCTTTCAGAGGGTTCTTGTAATTAGAATTGTTGATTACATAATTCACGTTTTAAAAGAAAAGACTGTGATGACAGAAATGAATTTAAAAACTGAGTGATCTATTTCAGTTGAGCAGTTGAAACAAATTCACACAGTAACGATTTAGCACTTCATTGTTCTCGTCTCTAGGTAAGTACCAGTTATTTCATTACTTTTTTTTTTTTTGATTCTATGTCCAACCACAAAAACTTATATAAAGACCACTGCTTAGTCACCCTAGCAGGGATCAGTTATTGGACTCCAACATGTGGGTATGTCAAAAGTCGACAAAAGCCCGAGACATTTCAAGTGTAGATATATACACCAGGAGAGAGGTATAATTTTACAGTCAATTTATCTAAGAAGTCAAATAATAAACAAATTCACTTTACAAAATATTTATTGGGATCTTATAATTGTGCCACTACTCTGTGCTACTACTAGGCATCAGAAATAAAGCAGTCAAAGAAAAGACAAAATCCCGAGGAATTTAGGAAAACAAAAGCCCAGGTCACAACATAGAAAGTCTTTACTGAGATGTGCATAGGAGGAGAAAGCAGCAAAGAAGTTGGAAAAGGAGAAGCAGATGAGGTAGGAGCAAAATCAGGTAATTAAAGAAAACAAAAGGATGTCAAAAGGAAGGGATGTTAAATGATCAGAAAGCTGTTTAAAGGGAGTGAAATAAAGAGAAGAAGCTATTGGATTTGCAAACATAGATGACATGACTAAGATTAGCCTAGTCACTGGAGAAATATATAAAGAAGCATGATTTGAGGGAACTGAGAAGAAAAAAATGAAGAAAGGAAGAGATTTGGTAACTGTAAACAATTTTTTCAGTAAGTTTTGTAGTGAATGAGTAAAGAGATAAGAGGTAGTTGTCAGGGATTATCTGGACAGAGAGCTTTTTCTTTAGGTGGAAGATAAAGTAAAAAAAAAAAAAAAACTTGTTTGTTCAAAGAGAAGATGCAGTAGAGAGGAGAAATTGGTGATGGTTGCTGGAGGAAAGCACTAAGAATATAACATGGAACTAAGCACAAGAATTAAGTTGAATGTTGATGGATTGCAGACACACCTTATTCATTGTAAGAATGAGGCTGAATTTGGACATAAGCATGGTTAGATTGGTAATTTCAAAAATGGAAAGATATAGAATCCACTAGCTTCTTTGTTTCTTTTATTTATTTATTTATTTATTTATTCATTCATTCATTCATTCATTCAAGCACTGGGCACAGTCAGAAGCGCGGGAGGGTGAGAGAATTCACCAGAGCCAGAGAGGGGAGCAGAGCAGGCAGAAGGACCGAAGTACACTGCTGAGGGGAGCAGCGGGCGGCAGGAGAGGTCTGCGCGCCATGCGGGACCCTCCTCCAGTGGCCGGGGAGCAGCCGGGGATCGAACCGGCACTGCAGAGGCTGCGGGCAGCTTCGCAACCCAGCACTCAACCGCTGTGCCACCGGGGATGCCCTTCTTTGTTTCTTTTAAATGGACTTGGAAGAAATGTTTCCTTCCAAGAATTATGGCATAGTATTGAGAAGAGTTGAAGAGAGGAAAACAATGTTATGAAAAACACAAGATCAGTCTGTGGCATTTTCACAAACATTATCCAGTGGCAGTACAGGATGTGGGGAGATAGTCATCAGCATTTCAACTTGTCAGACCAAAGTATCCATAAGCTGATGATTATAAAGAAGAATATACAATACTATTGAGGTAAATATGGAGAATCAGAAAAAAATAACAGAGAAATTAGCAATGTCAGTAGATTGGTTATGTAAATGCAGTTAAAGAATTAATGTAGTTATGGAGTAGGAGCTGAGGATGAGATCTTAGAGGCAGTTATCAGTGTCAGCAAGAATAAGGGGGTGACTAAGTCAAAGGTCATCTGAGGTACAGTTTGGAAAAGACTGGTGGCTGCAAGAAGGCAAAGGAACAGATGGCTAAAGTGTTTGGGTATAAACAGATCTTACAGGATTTTAGAGTACTTATTATAGATATTAAAGAGTAATTTAAGTTTCTGTAATAAAGGAACCAGAAAGCTTAAAGTAAGATACGAGCTTATTTCTATCCCTTATAACACCCAGATGTAGACAGGAAGTTCAAGGAGGAAGGTTGCTGTGCTCCATGCAGTCATTCAGAGATCCAGGGACTCTGCCTTGCTGCTCCAGCACCTGAATGTAGCCCTCAAGCACATGATGGGAGCTGGGTCATCATCATTATGTCAGGGGAGTGGAGGGTGTGGAGGAGAAAGTTAAGGGCAACCTGCTTTCTCTTAAGGAAGTTAAACTTATCACTTCTACTATACACCACTGACTGCATCTTAACAATATGGCAACATGTAGCACTCAACACAGCCTTTGTTGACTGACCATATCCCTAACCAAATATCAAAACTCTTTACTACAAAAGAGAAGGAGAGAACACGGCCCTTAAATTCAGGGAGCTCATACTTTTTTTTAGGAGTTCAGAGAAGCAAAACAAAAACAAAAAGAACTTGTGCCATAAAGAGTTACAGACATTAAATAATGTATGTAAAATAGTGGATGTCAAAAAGCATGAAAGTTTGCCTTCTCTCCAACTTAGAGATAATTGCAAGAGATTTGTATAATGATCTTTTACATTGTTGAGTATCTCTATAGGGTGCAGTGTGCTCACTGATTCTCACATTCATTGTCTCATCATTTTTGAGGAGTGCAAGCCTGACATACACACAAAATGACATACATTTTACAGATAAAGTAAACTGAGGCTCAGTCAACTTGCCCAAAGGCTCACACTAGTAAAGAGCAAGGCTGGGTCTGCAGCTGAGTCTGGTGATTTATAAGAACAGGGAGATTTCCAAGATGTCATGCAGGGAGTTATGAAGAGCAGATTTAGATGACAAATAGAACCTGGAGAGGGGTGTGTGTGTGTGTGTGTGTGTATAAATTCCAATCATAAAAAAATAACTTGAAAAGCAATCATTTATTAACTCTGTAGAAATAGGTCAATGCACAGCAGACCACACAAGATGGAATTCTGAAGAAGAGAGGAAACAGGCCAGCTGTTACATTATTATTCTCATTATTTCCCCAATGGAGGCAATTTACAATTATATAAGGCACCATTCTCCTGAGGCATAGTATACAAAAATAGCCCACAATGACATTACACAGCTTAAGCACTCACTTCTTCAGCCAACCTTGGCTACCCAAAAGTTATGGGTATTTCCAGAAATCCAATTCAGTTTCAAAAAATAAAGATTTGCCATGTGGAGAATATTCAAAAAGGTTTGCAATGCAATTTTTTAAAGAAGTTCCAATACTGTTGTTTTGAGCAAAGGCAAAGCTTCATGACAAATGTTTAAATTTCCAAGATGCCTACTAAGAAGCAGAAAATATTCACTGAGATGGAAATCCTGTCACAGTTTAAAATGCAATCTTGTTCATTTATTTCCAGATCTCCAGTATTGTATCTTTCATCTCTCTACCACCCTGAGAGATGATGTTCCTCTTATTTACCAAGGCAAGAGGAAGAAGGAATCAACAACATGTAGAAGATATTTACTGGCTCTTTGATGCGTGCCAGTTGAGGCTGAATTCCATTTACATCATTCAGTAGGCTTTGTTGCCTCCTATGTCCGAGACTGTAGCCCTCAGAGAGATATCAGTCTTTTCTCTATGTCTTTCTTTTTCTGCCTTAAGAAAACAATTTGCTGCCCTCACTATGATCTTAGAATTAAATGGGCAACACTGAGGCACTAGATGTCTAAACAAATTTGACCAAAAAGATATTTAAAATGCTAGAGTCCATTAGGGCACTCATGGGGGACTGGGGAGCTTATCCTTGATATAAATCAAGACAAGAACCTTAAGCAGAAACTTCAAAGGTGAGTAATTGTCATCAAGCACATGGGGAATTAGGGAGTTGGGGAGAGAGAAAATTGGGACACAGGATCTGTGTAAGTAAAGGTGACTACAATGAAATAGGTTTGCAGATAACCAACTACAGGTATTTTCCACACTGACCCGCTAAAAGTTACAGTTTATGTGAAACAGTACCCAAACACTGCAATTTTCATTGAAAAGGTCTAAAACATGTGTGGATAGTATCAAAATTCCATTATTAACTATGAAATTCATAAACTGAAAATAGCCAAATATCGTCACAGTATTCACAAAAGGAGAAAAAGGACTTTTAGTAAGTAAGATTGGTTAACTTCACCTCAATTTCTGCAAAGTTTGGAGCACCTAACTAGGAGAATTGAGTAAAGTAAACTTCTTTGAGAGCAGATCCTCCCCAGCTGCCATTAACTTACTTGGTCAGTCCTGGTACAAGAGTTAGGAGGCTACATAAGCATTGTGAAGAATGGCAGAAAATTTTCAAATACCTTGCCATTATTATTTTTTTCTTATTTTCTAGAAATGGTAGGAAAGTCTTAAATTCAAGGCTTTGGGAGATAGCAAGTAGATTAAACAATTTTTTTTTAGCAATTGATAGTAATCTGACAGTTCGTTAGAGGGTCCAGCAATGCAGTCCAAAACCAATTTATTTGGAGTGTAAGGTACGTGAACTGGAGATTAGTTTGAATGCTTACCCCTCTTCTGTACTAAATAAGCCACCAATCCTTTATTGCTCTAAGCAAGAGGGAAAAAAATCCAAAAACCCAAAAACTATGTGGAACATGCAAGAACAGAACAGACAATTCTCAGGAAGGAAAAAATGCCCTAGGCTTGGCACTGCTGACTCTTTTCTCAGCTGATCAGTTACTTAGAGGTTAATGCACAAAGCCAGCAGTTCAGCAGGCTGTGACTATCACAGAGATGTGAGGGTCTGTGCTTAGGAAATAGTATCCCCCACACAATTCAGAGACATCAGTGTTCTACTGTTTTCCAAAATTTCAAGGTGGTTTTGCTGATTCATATCTAATTAAAATTGTAAAACCTGGTAATACTCATGCTTTCCTCTGAATAACAGTTCATTGGGAAAATATAGAGAACAATGCACTTTAATTACCATGACCTTTTTGGATTTAAATTTCACCTTGACTCACATCATGCAACATCCTCTGAGATTCTGAGTCTGCATTCATTCTAGATCTGAGCCTTACTTTGGGATTTTATGTTCTGTTCTGTATGACTCAAGTTATTTTCTGATTATACCTGTAGCCTTAGAGTTTCAAAATGCCTTGGAGCTCCTGGCTCAAGTGAAAATCAGAGATAGAGTTTATGCAAGATCATACAGCCAGTGACTGATGGATTCAGAATATTTTTCTCTGCCCACATAAAGTTTCTTTTGAACAAAATTAAATTCTTCTTTTGTTTAGGAGCCACACTGAACCAATCAAAGTACTGAGCACTTAGTGTTTGGAATGATTCAATTCTAATGCCCAGTTCTCTTTACACCTGCTCTCTTGTGCAACTATTTCCTGCATCATTATTCTTGGGTATGTTACTCCAACGAGAGTGCTATATGTGAGCCCTGGGCTATAAATACCAAAAATTCTGCTGTGCATCTAAAGACACTGAAAAATGTGAGTACACAATAGCTAATGCTCTATGATGATGCAAACTTGATGTATGTCATTTGTCATGCCCAACTTGTGTTAATAATTATATTAATTATTATTTATTTGTATAATATTTTTAAATATTATATAATGATATTGAATATTGTAAATTGTATAATATTGTATAATATTATACAATAATATTGTATAATATTGTAAAACCAAATACTGTTTTTACAATGAAGTGTGGACCTCTTGAGGGCAGGGCCCACATACCTCTACTTTTATTTTTGTCTTCTTCATTATCAAGGACATTGTCCAATATCCAATTTGTGTTTATTCAATGAATGAATAAACAATGAGTTCCTCCGCAAGAAGTTCCAGGCACCTTAGTGCTCTCAACTCATCTCTTACAGTAGATGTGGATCTGGGTTGCCTCACTTTGATCCTAGCTTATATTCTTGGCAGGAAAATGGTAGCATTTTCTAGGAATTCATACGCCCTGTTTTTTATAGGAATGTGGGTTTCACCTTCTGCACCTATTTATGTACTCAAGGGTTTGGGAAGCACCTGTTAATGTCTATGAAAGGGAGTCTTGCTTAGTGATAACATCTCGCTATAACTCAGAAAAGAAGTTGTTAAATAAGAATAGATACCTTCCATGAAGATGTCTTCCGTTGTACTCTCAAGAGATCAAAGGAGAAGGTCAAGTTATTTAAATGTATTTTAACAGGTTACACATTTATTGAATACCCACTTGTGCCAGATGACTGTTTAGGGTACAAAGATGAATAATAAATGGATTCTGCTATCAAGGAGCTCACAATCAGATGGAGGAGGCAGGCATATAAGTAGATCATTTAATATGCTATAACGCTTGGGTAGATTTATGAACAAAATACTTTTTGTCAATTACACCAATTCAATCTTTCCTCCAAAGCATCTCATCCTTTCCTAGAGAGGGAATGACACTGCCGGGCTCAGAATTTCTAAATATTCTCAACTCTAATTGGCCTTAAGCAATTCAAAGTTAATACTATGCTGGTGCTCAGGAAATAAACTCCAAATTGATCTATATTTTAGAGTAAGAAAACAACAACAACTATTTTCCAGAAACATATATCTTCTCTGAGGGGCAAAGCAGCAAGCAAACACACAAATCCCTTTAAAACAAATGTGTCAGAAGCAGGACTCAATAAAGCATGGATGTAACATGAAACAAGTCACATAATGGAGCTGATTGTGTTTTGGGGCACAGGTTTTGAAATCCTTCTTCCAGCTCTTGCTGTGGCCCCAGGTTAAAAATCTGCAATGTGTTAAGCAATAGTAACCTTTAAGGTAAGAGGGTCAACTTACTCAATATGGTTTTACTCTGAAGCAGAAACTGGGACTAACCAAATGTTAAGTGCTTGCTTCCAAACACAAACCACTCCCTCATACACCAAGTAATAGAAACATCCTTTCCCCAAGAAACCTAAAAATCTCACTTCAGTATCTGAATTCCTATGAATCCAAATAATACTATTAGCTTCTCCATTTTTAAAATATATAAGCCTAGGCATTAGTGCCTCCATAACATTATTTTCACTCTACTTTTAAAATTTGAAGCACTGAAGTACATTCACTAACTTTCCCAGTCTGCCTGGAAATTAGGCATGTTCAAGATTGTATACCTAAGATGTGTCATAATTTATAGAGTGTGTACAGGGAGGAGTAAGTCATCCCTAGTCCTTTTAAAAATTGAAACAATTTGCTAAATTGAAATTGCAGGTGGTTTATTTATAGATCACAAGGCAATGATATTTTTGGCTCACTTCTTTCTCTCATGCAATGTTGGACTCCACATCACTTCCAAAATATTTAAAAATGAAGATTGACTCAAAGCAACACTTGATTATTTTTAAAACGTATTTATCAGGCATTGTGTCTGGATCTTCATTAAGCCCTCAGTTTGGATAAGTAAATAGACTGCATAGATTTGCATTTGATTATCAGGTAAAACCAAGATCTTTTCAATCCAGGGTAGCTCATTTTCTCAGTCTTCTTCCTGGCATTTGGAACAGATGAAGCAAGGGAAAATGAGCATTTGTTCTTCTGGTTCTTTTCTTTTCTTTTTTTTCTAAATTTATTTATTTATGCATACAAGAGCTGGGGTACAGGCCAGAGATGCGGGATGTGAGAGGACTCACCAGAGACAGAGTGGGGAGCAGAACAGGCAGACTGACTGAAATACACTGCTGAGGGGAGCAGCAGGTGAGACAGGAGAGGTCTGCTGCACCATGTGGGTATCTCCTTGGCTGGCTGGGGATCGAACTCATGTTGCAGGGGCTACGAATTGCTTCATAGTATGGTGTTTAACCCCTTGAGCCACCAGGGAGGCCCTGTTCTTCTGGTTCTTTACCCCAAATGCTGTATAAGTTTACTTTCCTTACTCTTGTGGGTAACATGCTTTGTGTCTCAAATAAATAAATAAATAAATAAATAAATAAATAAATAAATAAATAAATAGACAATTGGTTTCCATAGATATTAGACTCCCCTAGATATTTCACAACTAGTCAGTGAATTGGGGGGGATAAAAATGTTATTGGTTTTATTGTTTCTTTAGGCTTTGTTTTTCCCCTTTCTGCTAAATTTCTTTATTTCCTTTAGCCTATTTAAAAATCTAGTTAAAACACTCAGAAAAAAAAAAATCACAAAAAACCTGAAGGTAATGATATTAATAATTGCTGAATTAATCACATCATGAACGATAATTAAAATATCAGTTTGGGGTTAGACTGTGGAAAATGTTAAATTCTTATATTTTACTCTCAAACTGGTAGGGAGAGGAATACAAAAAAGTTGTATACAAAAGTTGTAAGGTTTATGCAGTATTCCAGACTGGGAAATAAAAGGGGGGTTGGACTCAGTGAAAGCAAAAATAGAGAGCTGTATGCAAGGGGTTTTATAGTAATGCCTATTATAATAAAGGAAATGGATAGATGATAGATAGATAGATAGATAGATAGATAGATAGACTCCAAATTATCTTTGTATCAGGCACTATCGTAAACCCTTACATGTAATTTTGAATTTAATACACACAAGATTATGAAGGAAGTAAAATTTAAGATCAACCAAATTGGCTATAGAGATTAACCATAGAAGGTAAGGGAAAAAGCAAAGATAGAATTGAGGGTCAATTCTTGTGTGACAGAGTGAGATTATTAAGGTTAAAATCATGTTTGAATTATTTTAGGGGAGCAATTGCTTAGTACAAAGGCTATAAACTCTCTATGCCATCTCTTGTGGGGGCATAACTTATAATAAAATCTCATTAATTTGCTGTAATTAGAGGCAATAAAGTGTGTTGAGGCCATTTTGAATTAATAAAATGTCTTGACATAGAGAAGGGTATTTTGAGGAAAATATAATTTGATTAATTCAAATAAAACAGCTGAGTGGTACTAGGCTCTCAATAGAAGAAAGTATTACTTGTATTAAGGATTTTTGTAAAAGTAGTGCTGTATATAATTATAATTATTTTCTGGAGCTTACTTGGCATTTGCACACACAAAATTCTAAACAACAGGGCACTTAAACTTAGGGCAACTCACCAACAAAGCATGGCAGGTGATAAATGTTTTTCCCTTTGAACCTGGGCTGATAAACATGAAGACATTCAATTTTACTTCTCAGAAGATCCCAGGGCAATGAGAACCAGGCCGTAGTAGACCACAGTAGCCAGTTTGAATGCCTTCTTCAGCCAGCGCTCTTTCCTCCCTGCCCCTTACCTTACCCCAACTTTCACTCCCATCCTTGGAATAAGTTTTCAAATAAATCTTCAAGTGAGTCTCTGTCTCTATCTCTGCTTTTGTGGGGGAAATAGAAGCTGTAACTTCCCCTTTTTGAGAAACTTCATTAGCCAAATCAAAAAGGCCTAAATTTGAACCGAGAAGAGAATGGATTCTTTCTCCAATTATCTGGATAAATATGACACTTTCAACAAACCATGGCCCTTTCAAGAACTTAAATTCTAGTCAGAAAGATGACCATTCTACAGATAGTTATATATTTTATTTTTTTTCTCTGACAAGGATTACAAAGGAAATCTGTCAATTTATTTCAGTTTTGGAGTATGTAAAAGCCAACATTTCACTTTCTTAATGGTCTCTGAAATGTTCCTTTCTAGAGGGTCGGATCCTGGTATCACTTGCCCAAGGCAATAAATAATCAGCATTAGAAATTATAATCACCACACTGGGGTAGCACAGGTCATCTCTTAAAAAACCCAATCTGAGATCACAACAGCCAATCCAGGCAAAAAAAGAAAAAAAAAAAACACCAATCCTTTCATAAAAGAGAAACAAACCTTACTACTCAGATAAATTTCCCCGTGGAAAATACAAATCCCCAATTACTACCCAACATGTGCAAGATATAAAGCCTCACTCAGAGCTGAGGATCTGCACGATATTTAACAAATTACCAACATCACAGCATGTTCGATGGAGATTCAGAACCAGACCAGGCAGTGAAAAAAGAAGGAAAAAAAGCCCTAAAGTGGTTGCTTTCAAAATCCTGCATGATGCCAAATAACTTTTTAAAAATCTCTGTTTTCTTTCTAGATTCTCCCCATTGACAGGTTGCAAGGATCCAGCCGAAGATGGAGTTGAGATAGAATTAATCTAATTACCCTGAATGTCTGGTTTTAAGTTTTAACTTTCCTTGATTCTTTTCTGTGGCTTTTTTCAATGATAAAGGCATTTAGAAGACCAGAATAAGAAAAAAATGAAAAATATTGATCTTCTAAACTCACATATTGGTTTCAGTCACCACTATTTGGGGTAAGGGAGAATAGTGATTTTACAATTTGAGTGCACTCTGGTGTGCCAATGTAAAAAGTCTCCATTCCACACATAAATGTGATCCTTGCCTTAATCAATCATTTCAACAAATAATACTAAGTACCTAAAATTACCAGGCACAGAGCTAGACTTTCAGGATCTAACCAGTGAACACTCACACTTTGCATGTGAGTTACATTCAAATTCAGTAAATGGTGCATTGATGGTGACTATAAAATCATATAAAATAGTCTTGAATTTGACCTATTTTTCAACAAAGACATGAGCCTGACCATGTATTTGTGCCTAGTGTCTTAGAAAGAATTTTCAACAGAAGAAATCACAACCTTGTGGAATGGTAGAATTGCCTCCAATCTCAGAAATAATCTGAATACCTAGAGAGATGAAGGGATTGGAATGAAGATATGTAAAAATTAAGCAGCAGTAACTGAAAAATTAATTATTTTCATATTGTTTTTTTTCCTTAAATCATCTAGAGCCATGTATATTATATACTGAATTTATTGATTGAATGGGCAGGGCATAAAATGGTGGACAATACAAGACAGGCTGCTACCTGCCCTTGGGAATTGGTAAAACCTAGTTCTTGAGACATCTGGTAATCAAATATTCTTCCAAATAAATACACATATAAAATAATTATGTGCATATCCCACTGAAATTTTTAAGGTGGCCGAAATAACAGAAGTCCATTTTCTTACAGTTCTAGAGGCTAAGTCCAAGATCAAGGGCCGAACAGGGTTGGTTTCTGATCATCCTAACTTATAGACAGCTGTTCTTTCCACTGTTTCCTCATATGACCTTTTCTGTGTTAATGTTCAGAGAGAATGGGTTCTCTGATGCTTCTTCCTCTTCTAAGGACACTAGTCCGACTGCATTAGGGAACCCTCCAGAATGATCTGACTTCTTTTCACTTAACTATAAGGGTCTGTCTCCAAACACAGTCACATTAGAGATTAGGGCTCCAAAATATGAATGGAGACAGTTATTGGCTTTTGGGTTTATCTTAATCTGACATCATTTTACTTGATTACATCTGCAAAGACTTCATTTCTAGACAAAGTCACATTCACAAGGTTTTGGGTAGACACGAACTTTTGAGAAACATTCAATTTGGTACATAATGTAAGAAGTATCTGAAATTAGCATGTACAAAGTACCTGAATAGGTAAGAGATAGAATACTCCACAACTGGGAAGTGTAGCAGTGAGCTGGATGGCAGTGTGAGTAATCTGAGCCAAGTTGGCAGGTTTTGTCAGCCATGTTGGACATGTGGTCTGATCCTAAGAAAAATGGGCAGACGGTGAAGTGTTTAAAGGAGTTACGTGATTGAATCAGTTATTAAAGAAGAAACTGCAAAAATACAGCCAAAATTAAGGACTGTGTTTTAGACCATGAAAATTGCAAGAATCTTAGTCAAAAAATGGGGTGGAATAGGAAACTAGTTGAAAAAGGAAAGTAGAGATCAGATAATGAACTTTATTTTAAAAATCACTATTTAACTAAAGCTTGTGATGAAACATTTGAATAGAAGCTTACTTGGTTAGAAAATTAAATGCTTTAAAAAAAAAAACTGCAGGCTTCAATGCGGGGCAATAAGCATTGAAAGAACTTTAGTAGATGAATGCAGTGAACTTGTTGAGTGAGGTAGATTTAGTAACAAATGTACTGAATACAGAGATACTCAGGAGGATAAAATTGGCCTTGAGGTGGAGAAGGAAAGAAAATGAATTAGCGCAGGAGTCTCAAATTTATGACGAGTCAGGGTTTTATCTTTGTCCTTTGCTCCTTTTTTTTTTTTTTTTTTGACCATAGTCTTTGTGAACCTTAGTGTGAACATTATGGTTCAGTAAACTGTCCATTAAACACAAAAACTTCCCACAATAAACACTAGACTTCTGCTGACTTCTACAGAGAGTGAAATCATCAGATATTAATAAAGAGTTAAGTGCATATTGGTTCTAGAACATTAAGGTTTTTTCAGAGAATATGGTATAAAACCTGATGGTTAGTACTCAGAGCACAGGTTGTGTTTCTAGAGCTGTTTAAAATAACTGTATAAATAATGTTTTATTACCTTTGATCTATTTGATTTTACCCACTAATCACTGAATTATTTCATTAAATGCTACCTTCTTCTATTATTTATGATTGAATGAAGGGAACTATAGATGGTTAATCTAGTTATTTCAATTAATAATAGCATTTTGTCTATGCTCTGAAAATGTAGTTCATTTTTTTTTTTTTTGCATACAGTTTGGACAATGACCAGAGAGTCATATAAGACCAGTCAAGTTCCATTCAGCTTAAGAGCATAAAAAATGCATGGCAGCACCCCAGAAACACAAGCATTTGCTGTATAAAATTCTCATTGATCCTCATTTCTTTTATTTTCCCCATTTCAACTAGTTAGGAAGAGGAAAATCCTATAAATGCAGACTAGAAAGGGAAAAATCTATTAAATAAAAGAAGTACATAAGTTAATGGTAATGTATTGGACATGCAATTTAAATTGGAAAACCAACTTAAATGCAAAGCAATTACTGACACTTTTAATATTAGCCAGACTAATAAAGCAGCAATTAGATCTCATTATATAGCTATAAAATTGGTTTGTAATAGATTGATTGCACCAAATGTTCTTACTGGTTTTTGATGGCCTTATGGACAAAAGTACTATTCTTTTATTTTGTTTTGAGGGGAAAATATCTAACATTTATAATCCATTTGAGTTCTACCTTTTTAAGTGGCCATCAAAGATAAGGCAAACAAGCAAGCACAAAGGAGGAAAAAAAGGAGAAAGAAACAAACACTCCAAATGCCCAAATATATATTTTTCTCCCAAGGGAACATCAGTTGTTTCAGAATCCTCTTGCCAGAAGCAATTTTTGGAGCTCTTATAGCAGATTATTCGTTTGTTCATACTTAAGGGAAGTATGTGGAGATTCACTACTAGATAGATTTTTTTAATTAAATAATGAAATAACTATGTGATCACAAATTCCTGATATCAGACACTATGAAGAACAAAGAAACTCCCATTCTCCCACACCCTACCCGTAAAATCTTCCCACCAACCATGAGAAAGCTAATCAATTAGTTATTAATGAGAGAGAGAGAGAGAGAGAGAGAGAGAGAGAGAGAGAGAGAGAGAGAGAAATAAACGTTGGTCCATGGTGACTGGATAACTACAGTAAGATTTCCAAAGCCTCCTTTCCTTGTCTTAGCTGGCAAGATTTGTGATCAACTTTTGCTCCAAAACTCCCTACTTGAGGCAGGTACACGAAACCACAATTTCCTTCCCCTTTCCTGTCCTGTTCATCTTACCTCTTGTCTAGTTCTGAGATTATACTATACTAATCATATGCTCACAGATGGCTGATTTGAGCACTGATTTTAAGAAATTTTATCCAAGATGACACTCTCTTCTTTTGTTTCTTTAAAGCATTTGGTTGCCCCAATTACCCATTTTCCCTCTCTCCTCATCCCCCCTTAAATTAGAATTTTATCTAGGGACACAGTCTCCTAAAATAAAGAGCTAAGTTTCCCAGTCTTCCTTGCAACCCCATGAGACATTTTCTTCTAATATTTAAAATTCCTATACTTATCTTGTCTCCTTTAAATTTAACATCTCTTAAAACCTATGGGAAGCATTTTGAACAGATATTCCTTCAAACAAACTATTGAAAATTTAAATTTTCTACTTCCTTTTGAATTGCATCCTATGGGAAGATTACTATCTTTTCAAAAATCAATAAAATTATCCATGGCTTGTACTTAATTTGGGTTACATACAAAAATGCTTTCTAGTTCAAATAGGTAAAAAAGTTACTAATTATTATTATGAAACTAATATATTTCTTCCTACAACTTATTTATCTAACCCAAAAGATCAATGAAACCAAAGTTGGTTCTTTAAAAGGTAAAGAAGATAGATGAAACTACAGTTAGACTCACAAACAAGAAAGAAAATTTGAGTAAATAGAGTCATAAATGAAAAAGAAGTTACAACAGACATCTCAGAAATACAAAGGATCATAAAAATTACTATGAACATCTGAATGATAGTAAATAGACTGACCTAAAAAAAAAGTGAACATAGTATTAGAAATATGCAACTGATAATGCTGAATGAGGAAAAAGTAGAAAATATAAAATGACCAATTACAAATAAAGAAATTAAAACAGTAGTCAAGTCTCCAAAAAAAACAAAAGTCCAGAACCAGGTTTCACTAATGAGTTCTATCAAACATTCAAAGATAAATTAATAACTAACATTCTCAAACTCTTCAAAAAATTGAGAAAGAAGAAAAATCCTTGATGAAAATAAATGCAAAAATCCTCAATAAATCTTAGCAAACTCAATTCATCAGTGCATTTAATTGACTGTATCATGATCAAGTAGATTTATTCCCAGGACAAAGGATGGTTCAACATCCAAAAACTGATTAATGTCATATCAACAAAAGGAGAGATAAAAATCTTATGGTTATACCAATAAACACAAAGAAAACAATTGATAAGACTCATCCATTTATGATAAAAACTCTCAAATATTGGGACTAGATGGAATTTATCTCAACCCAAGAAGTCCCATATATGATAAACAAACCCATAAACAACATCGTACTAAAGGGTGAAAAACTAAAAGCTTTTCTTTTATGTCCACTTTCACCAGTATTAGTCATTATTGTATTGGCAGTCCTATCTAGAGCAATTAGGTAAGAGAAAGATAAAAAAGGAATCCAAATTGGGAAAGAAAAAGTAAAGATATCACTACTTGCAGATAATATGACAATATACATAGAAATCCCTATAAAGTCCATTAAAAACTAATTGAAATAATAAACCAGTAAAATGGCAGGTTAAAATATCAATTTATAAAAATCAGTTGTGTTCCTATATGCAAACAGCAAACTGGAAGAGAAAGAAATTAAGAAAACAATCTAACTTACAATCACAAAAAAAGAATTAAATAACCTAGGAGTAAACTTAACAAAGGAGATAGGGAACTCATAAATGAAATCTATTAAGACAAAGTTAAAGGAAATAGAAGACAAAAGGAATGGAATGATATTCCCTCTCAAGGATTGGAAAAATTAACATTGTTAAAATAGCCATCTTACCCAAAGTAATGCAGAGCTACAACACAATACCTATCAAAGTTCCAATGGCATTCTTCAAAGAAATTGCATAAATACTTCTGGAATTTATATAGAACCACAAAAGACACTGCATATCCAAAGCAATCCTGGAAAAAAAAAATAAAGGGTGGTAACACACTATCAGACTTCAAACCATACTACAAAGCTGTAATAATTAATACAGCATGGAACTGGAATAAAAATAGACCCAGAGATCAAAAGAATAGATTTGAGATCCAAGAAATAAACCCACACGTATGTGGACAGTTAATCTACAACAAAGAAGCAAGGATTTACATTGGACAGAGGAAAGTCTCTTCAGCAAATGGTGCTACAAAAACTGGACAGCTACATGCAAAAGAATGAAATCAGATCACCATCTGATATCATATACAAAAAAATAACTCAAAGTAGATTAAAAACTTGGATGTAAGACCTTAAACCATAATACATAGAAGAAAAATTAGGCAACGCATTCCACAACATTGGATTCAGTGATACAAAGGTAAGTTCATCTCCAACAGTGGGAGAAACATAGAGTATAGAAACAAATGGGACTACATCAAAGACATAAGAAACACTTATTAAAACAAAAGGATAACCTACTGAATTGCAAAACAATGTATACACATCATACATGATAAGCGATAATATCTACAACTTCAAAGAACTTATACAATTGACCAATAACAAAAAGACAACAAATCAATCAAAAAATGGGCAGAAAAGCTAAATTGACACCCAAAGAAGACATACAGATGTCCATGTATAACAGGCACATTGAAACATACACATAATCATTTATCATCAACAAAATGTAAATCAAAACCACAATGAGATAGCATCTCACACTGTAAGAATGACCTACATTGGGCCTCCCCGGTGGCTCAGTGGTTGAGCGCTGGGTTGCGGGGTTGCCCGCAGCCTCTGCAGCACTGGTTCGATCCCAGCCTGCTGGGCGAAGGTCCCACATGGCGCGCAAACCTCTCCTGCCGCCCGCTGCTCCCCTCAGCAGTTTACTTCATCAGTCTGCCTGTTCTGCTCTCCGCTCTGGCTCTGGTGAATTCTCTCACCCTCCTGTACTTCTGACTGTACCCAGTGCTTGTATAAATAAAATAAATAAATTTAAAAAAAAAGAATGACCCACAATAAAAAAGGCCAGAAACAAGAAGTGCTGGTGAGGGTGTAGAGAAAAAGGAATCCTCATACTTTGTGAGAGTACAGACTGTTCCAGTCCCTATGGAAAATAGTATGGAGGTTCCTCAAAGGACTGAAAATAGATTTGCCATATGACCCAGCAATTCCACTCTTAAGTATCTACCTGAAGAATATGAAGACACTAATTCAAAGGTATATGTGCACTCCTATGCTCCTTGCAGCACTATTTACAATAGCCAAGTTATGGAAACAACCTATTTGCCCAAGACTGATTGTCAAAAGACTGGTGCCCAAAGATGAATGGGTTATTAGGAAGATACGGTGTATGTACACAATGAAATACTACTTAACTGTAAAAAATGATCAACTCTTGCCATTTGTGACAAAATGGATGGAACTAGAGTGGATAATGCTAAGCAAAATAAGTCAGAATGAAAAAGACAAATACCAGATGATTTCATTTATATGTAGACTATACAGAAACAAGGGTTCAGACGGAAACAAACTGATAACAATCCTTTAAGTCTGTAGAATTAAGGCTACAAAAGAGGGAAGGAGAGGGTGGTGAGCAGGATGGGGAGGGTACCTGGTGGAGTATGGTGGGGGACTATAGGTGTCTTGATTGTGGATATAGTGTGGTAACATACATCTGAAGGGGTGAGAGCCTATACCTCTGAATTATATTTCTTTAAATTTTCTTTAAAAATATTTTCTGAAAGAAATGCACATTTCATAAACTACTATAAGTACAAAATTCTGTAGAGAAAAAATGACCATAAGGAAATACATCAAAATTTATCGTGGTTATTAAAAGTATATTATTAGCATATACTTATTTTTTTCTTTAGCTTACTCGATTTTCCAATTTCTCTACAATATGTACATCAAACTTTTCCTCTATGTCAGGCAAACAAAAAAAGCAGACACAGAGAAGGTTAATAATTAAGAATAAAGGAGGTAATGAAGGTTGTGGGCAGGGAAGATTTATCAACCTAGTTTTTCAGACAAAGCTATAAGTGCTTAAAGAGAAGATGAGCAGAGATGTTTCCAGACTGCAGAGCTTCCTGTACAGAGAAACTCTCAAGGAGAGCCTACTTGTGCCAGGGACACATTTAACCCTAAATGAAGAAAGGACAGTGTCCACGCAAATTAAAAAAAAAAAAAAAGAACAGCTCTTCAGTCTCTACTCTGCCCACCTGACATTAACGCGCTCCAATGTGTGTCGCCCTGTTCTTTTCCTTCATCACCTGCAGAGCTTTGGCTTTAGAGAGGAGAGATTCTTATTAAAACTCTTCAAAAGGCAGAAAATGCCTCGAACAAAGTAACTGTAACTGTAAAATGTCCTGAAAGGCCAATTAGAAATTGCAATACTGGGAGTTTTATTACAACTAACTCCTCCTTAATTATCAATCAATGAATTCTGTTGGAAAAAAAAATACCCTCATATTCTCTGCTGGGGAAGTGATGCTAATTATTTTCTGTTAATTAAGGCTGTTCTGGGATTCAGATGTGCCATCCTTCAACTAAAAGATTGACACATCAATGCTAACATAATGTTCAGTGCACCCTTCTAAAGTCTTTATAAGCAGTGATAATAAATTAGTACGTATTATTTTAAGTCTCTTGAATAATCATGGCTTTGTCTAGGAATGAAAAATGTATACATTTGCAATAATACATGTACTTTAATATGCTACTTAATACAACCTTGCAAATATTTAAAGAGAACTTCTCTGAAATACTGTGTTCACTTTCACATTTTTATTAAGCAAAAATTAAATACAGTATTTATAAAGGTATCTATTCATAGCTCAGACAGCAGAATGATGAGTTTAAGGTAATTTAATTCACTGGGTTCTCTGTTATCAAATGTAATAGAATTCAGGAATGCCTGTGTTAAAGCAACTACTTGGTAATCATTTAATCAAATTATAGTCTTACTAGGATACTACACTCACCCATGCTAAAACTTAAAATAAATGTAAATGTGTGGTCCCAAATCTTTCTTTTATCCTTTCCCAGAGTGAAATTTGTTTTCAAATTGGCTTGCATGAGGGATCAGCCAGTTTGCTTCAGTCTAAGTGATCCAGGATTATTGACAAAGTACTGCATTTGCTACTGAGGTTGTAAGACTTTCTTATTTTCCTTTTGGGCTATGGCTGTTGTCAGTTACACACACACACACACACACACACACACACATTATATGCATAGTTCCTACTTGCTTTTCCATCAGGCATATGGAAACTGCAGTTGAAATTCTATTAGAGACTTTAAAGAAATGTTTCGGTTAAGTAAGACCCCTCTCTTTACTTTGTGATTACCTGTACTTTATACCACAAGTGAAGAAAATTGTAAAGGAGGTAAACTGATCAATGTAGTGATTAGTTCCCACTATCACCATGTTTCTTACTTCTTTCAGTGGATTTTCAAATTGTAAGTTGAATGGAGTTTTGATAAATAATTATAGGTGAACAGATTGAGGCACAGTGACTTGAAGAAACCTACTCAAATAAGCCTCTCAATAGTGAATATAAATCCATTCTATATGATTACATCATGAATCCTAAACACACCACCAGAATGTTAAATGTCCCCAAACACTGTCATTTCAAGAAAATCACAATATTCATAACTTCTAACCATCTATATTTTCAGTTCAACTTGTAATTTATCTCATGACAAACTGACAAATATTTACTCGGATGCCAATAAGACCCACTTAATAAACTTTTAAAGTGCTATTTGTCTAATTTTCAAAATGGAATTGTGGGATGGGTATCATGTTATTAGATTAAGACACTAATGCTCAGAATGGTTTACCAAAGGTTTTTCGATGAACTCGAGGTCACAAGTCAGTACATAAAAGACTGATATTCAATATTAAGTAATTTAGCTTAATTCATGTTCCCAATCTGTCTACTCCCATCACAATGTCATATTTAGGTACTATCTAGATGTAACAAACTCTGTGCTAGGTATTGAAGAAATTATAGTGATGGTTTTGATGAATATTTGCCATGATAGAAAACATAAATGAACTGATAACCAACAATGCAATGCCAAAAGGGAAAGTGTGTATAGTTAGTAAGTGATATACAATGAACTGGTCACTCCTCCCTCTTGTTATCTTCCTATCTGTTCTGTGATATTGTAGACAGTCTTTGTCAGACACTGTTGTGATTATTTACTTAACCACCCTACTAAAACAGCAGTCCCACTAGGGGACAGAATGAGATTCTCTTAATACCAAGATGCTTAGATCAATGCCCGTACATAGAATCAGGCACATTTATTTGTGAAATGAATGGTCTTAGGAGATGCCATAACCCGTAAGGTCATGTGTACCTTTATTAGATATTTACAGAACACCCACCACATACCAGGCACTAAGTTAGGCTTTGGGAATGTAATTCTGAATAGTATATATGCAATTTCTATACTCATGAAGCTAAAGTCTAAAGCAAGGATGCATTTGGTATAAATGGAGAAAGTATAGTGTGCTAAGGGCTATGTTTGGGAAATTAGAGACTATGTTATGGAGCACCTAATCCAGATACTGGGGAATCTGTAACTCATGTGAACTAATTCATTATGCCCAATTTAGTTGAAGGCACTTAAGGCGGAAGAAAAGTAAAAGCAAACTTCCCGTACCTACAGGTGAATAGCCCCTGGGAAGAGGCACCTGAATAGCCACTGCCTTTATTCTTAGCTACAGAGGAAGGAGTGAATGTAGCAATCATAGGACAAGACAGTGCATGCCAATGAGCATACAGACTGAGCAGAACTGGGTTAGTGAATGATCTGTCAATATCTCCACTGGCCCCCTGGCCACGTTATTATCTGTAGGTGCACAGCCACTCTCACAGTTCCGGAACGTAAGTTATCACTTTTCTTTCCACTGAGAGCATATTTATATGAAGAAAAGGTCAAGAATAAAAATCAGCTTCTTTGTGCATGCTGCAATGCCCACTGAGTTCAGAGAGCGCATTGCCCAACATCAGCACCTCCAGCTTTGTTGGTCAAGGCCCAAACTGGCAAAAATGCCCTGGCTGGATTTTGTCACCTTTCTCTCCTGCAAATAAACAGAACATTTTTACCTACCATAGGTGATTACGTCGCTTTCACTCAGCTCTTGTAATTCATTCATACCTCCCGGCATTCATGAGTCATGGGTCTTTTACACTTGTCACAGAAACCTAATCCCTACCCTTCATGGGCCAGCTATCCTAAAGATGGCTGAACATGTAATTGCCTTGAAGTGTAAAATATTTCCCACATTATTTATTATAGCCATGCCTGCTAGCACCTCTATGGTTGAGGTTGTGTCAGCATTTTCATTATAGCCCCCTATTTCTAGCAGTAAAAATGTGCTCCAGGCTCAAGCTTCACACATGGAAAATAAGTCCAGAAGGGAATTTTCTACTACTTTTTGTAAAATAAATAAATTGGTTGGGGCATTTTTAGAGTTATATGACTGAAAAGGGGAAAATGTCATAAAATGAACTTTTAAAAGTTTCCCTTCTGTGCTCCTAAATTCTAAGATTAAGAAGAGGGTGTGGTGATAAAGGTCCTCACCAGGAGCTCAACTCCATTTCTTTTTCTCTGTCCTTGAGAAGCCAAAGGAAGGAAATGAAGCCATGTCTCATTCAAATTTAAAAACCCACTGAAGGAGTAAGAAGATAGATTTGAATTGGAAAAAATTCAACTTTTTTTGACTTGGTCCCAATGCCATCTCCTAGTACAGGAGCAGACATGATCAGGTCTGGGAAACAATGGGTGACACCCTCTGAGCTCCTGATGGGCCATAAGTATGCAGAATAAAATGGGAAAACAATGGGATTTAGCATCAGTAGACACACGCCCTGTTTGCCACTTATTAGACATGGTTTTTGAACAGTCATTTAAAACACCCCACAGCCACTGAACCTCTGAGCCCATCTCAATATTTGAGCACTCTTATTGCAAATTGGTTACTATTAAAAGACATGTTTTTGGGGCCTCCCCGGTGGCGCAGTGGTTGAGCGCTGGGTTGCAAAGCTGCCCGCAGCCTCTGTGGCGCCGGTTCGACCCCCGGCTGCTCCCCGGCCACTGGAGGAGGGTCCCACATGGCGCGCAGACCACTCCTGCCGCCCGCTGCTCCCCTCAGCAGTGTACTTTGGTCATTCTGCCTGCTCTGCTCCCCGCTCTGGCTCTGGTGAATTCTCTCACCCTCCTGCGCTTCTGACTGTACCCAGTGCTTGTATAAATAAATAAATTAATTGATTAATAAATCTTTAAAATAAAGACATGTTTTTTGAAACTCTTATTATTGAGATTGATTAGTGGGTCAAAGAGATGGCCATCCATGACTAGCTTGTTATATTAGTTAGTTGAGATCTAAGAGTTGCATTAGGTAACTTTCAATGGAGGGGAGATGTAGTAATGATAAACCCAGGGTAAAAGGTTTTAATGGGAAGAGAGTTTCACCCCCAGGGGGAGGGGCAGTGGCTGGTAGACAGGGAGAGGCAATATGTCTGGAAGGGACAACTGGGCTTAAAGAACTGGGTTTTAGTATCTCTGGGCCTCTTGCTTGTTACGGGTTAGCAGTGATGCAGTAGTCTGAATGGTCAGTTTTGGTAACTTGTTCTTCGTCTTGTGATCATACACACCTCCTCACACCCCTCACCAAAGTCATGTTTTTCATTTGCTATTTAATATAATTTCATATACTTAGTATGATTCAGCAAGAATTAACTCCTCATTATGTGTTCAGCATTGTACACGGGACCAAAAATAATTTTAAAATGTATTGCTTCCTATAATCTAGAGGTTTACATTCTTGTAGGAAATACACACTTAGCCACATGAAAGAGTATAAACTCCTGATGATGATGAGTATGGTAGATGGAAAAATGACTCCCTAAAGATTCCCACGCTAAATTCCTAGAACCTGTGAATGTTACCTTATTTAGAAAAAGGGTATTGGCAAGTGTTATTAAGGACCTAGATATAAGGACATAATCCTGGATTATCTGGGGTGAGTCCTACATGCCATCACAAACATCTTTATGTGATAGAAGGGGACTGCACAGACAAGCTGAGGAGACGGAACAGAGAAGAAAAGGCGATATGAAGATGGGGGCAAGTATTGGAGTGATGCTGACTCAAGCAGAGGACTGCCAGCCACCAGGGGAAGCTGGAAGAGAAAGAATGCAACATCTGGAGCTGAAGGAGTGTGGGTCTACTGATATCTTGAGTTTAGACTTCTGGCCTTTGGAACTGGGGGAAAATAAATGTCTGGTGTTTTAATCTACTAAATGTATGGTAACTGGTTACTACAGCCACAGAAACTAATGTCATGGGAAAGGAGTTTCCCCTTTTCAGTGCACAAGGAAATGGACAAGTGGATGGAGTGGGGAGAAGGGATACGAGATCACACAGACCAACTCAAAAGTTAATTTTGTTTCCAGATCCAGATCATATGGTTAATATGATCCAAGTCATAAGAGATGTGCCTCAGGCAGGGTAGGAGTCAATTTAATATTTACTTTTAGGATTTGCATTGTCCTCTATGTATAAATTGTCCCTAATCCTTTGGATTCCTGCGTGTTTTGTAATGCTAAGTCTTTCAAGTAACCTTTAGGTTATGCCAGTTAAAATTACACCTTAGCAGCAAATGAAACCCTTCCTGAAATGCTGTATTGACTCTGGAAAGATACAACACTTTGCTGTAAAGGAAGGCACAACACTTTAATGTTTGTAGCGATGATATATACAGGAAACGTTTTTAACAAGAGCTTGAAAGATGAATTATTCTTGGTCAGTTTAGCAAATATTCTGATGTCAACAGAGTATTAATTTCACAGACCAAAAAAATCATAGTTGTAAAACCCTTCCAATTTCTTTATATGAAAAAGATGACTGTTTAAAAAAGGTTATTAAATTTTAATAAAATGGAAAATAAATTTATTTTTCCTTAATCCTGGAAATTTCAACCACCACCCACATTCTCCAGAGGACCAATACCCTGAAATGATTCAAAGTCACTCATAATGTTGGGAGAATAGTAGAGTTTGGTTAATTGAATTTCAAAATGAATTTTCTTGACTAGAAATATTTTTTTCTGTTTTAACCCTTAATGTTGGCTGATTATTGAAAGCCCATTAGCTTTGTTTTCTCCTTAATAAGTGTAAACATTTAGGGAAGGGGCTCATTAATCTGTTGCAGTGAAGAGTAAGGCCCTAGGGAAGGTGGCGTGGCCGCTTTTCAAATGGCCCCACAGGAAGCCTTAAGTTACAGTTACTTCCAGTTACATGTGCACAGTGAGCAGTTGCAACTTTCAAGGTCCAGTTCATAAATATGTGTATAAAACTGAGGCATGAAATCAGAACACCCATTATATATATATATAAAACAGATTAACTCCATATATATATATCTCACAGATTATATATGTTATATATAATATAATATATTGCATATATTATATATTAATATATATTGTATATAATATATACGATATATACACAATATATAATATATATACAATATATTATATTATATATTGTATATATATTATATATATATATATATATATATATCTCACAGATTAACTCCAACTGAACTAGGAATCTTGCATTGACATGGCCAGAACATTGTCTTCATTTTGGCAAACTTTGCTCACACTCTATAATTCTCTAAAGAACTTTTCATTTGAATTTGTGAGTAAATAGTAAATTCATTACTAAATGTCTTATTCCTCTGAAAGAAGATAAGCTGCACAAGGGCAGAAGTCCTTTCTTTATCCTCAGCCAGCACAGGGACTTCCACACATAAAGACTCATCCAAGTACACATATACTTACAGGCACAATATTCACTTATACTGGGATTGTGAGCAGAGTCGGGGTAATGATGTAGAAAGTCCAATTGCTATTTAGTTAAAGAAAAAGTCATGGAAAGTAGGGTTTGTGGTATATACATTTAAAGATGAATAGACTTCCCAATTCTTCCCTTAGCATCTGGGGAAGTTCACAAGAATAGGACTCCTTTCCCCTCCTGGAATCTGGATTCCTAGACCTTGGATTCCAGAGCCTTGGGAAAGCTGTTTCCTTGCTTGACATTTAGACACTCTGCTTGAGGCTAGAGTGATGACTGATGACCAACTGCCCAGATGGGACAATTGCTGTCTGCATCTGTCCCCTGCTCGGGCCCAGGCAGAGGTGGTGCCTCTGTGACAGTGTCGCCTCTTTGGGTCAAAGGGCAGGTGAATGATTGAGCAGAGGAAGTTGAAAATGTGTGCTAAGATGTAACCAGTTTCCCTGTGCAACGTTTCCTTTGTATAAATAACTGGGGATCAAGTGTTCTGTGCTACTCCAAATCATATAATAGAATTGTATTTGGGAGAAAGACTTGAAGGGTTTTTTTTGTTTGTTTGTTGATTGCATATTTTTTAATGTTGCTTTTCAATACTCACTCCCCGAGCACAGCCTTTATGTCTGAAATTCAGTATCGAGCCCAACCTTGGCTGTCGATTTTAATGTTTATTTATTTTTTATTTATTTTTTATTTTTACTTTTTAAGAGATGTCTTTTACAGTTTTCTCCCCTAAAGCCTGCTGAACCTCATTTTACCCTTCTTTGCATGGCCACACTACAAACAAAGAAGCACCCCAAGCTTATTTTACCTCTGGTTTCACATTATTCTATTTTCCTAACATTCCCTTTCTTTCAAAAAAATGAGTACCATTTATTTCTCTGACATTTTTGACCTTTCATTTATCTCCTTTCCTCTGAATTTCAATACTCTGTATCACTTAATTTAGCAAAAAATAAATAAAACTATATCCTAACAAGTGTTATTTTTATTGAGTCATGCATATTAGTTCTTTACCTGCGATAATTTATAAGACATAAGCACCTTGAGGACAGGATCAGTGTCATATTTTTTCTCTAAACTCCAACTCTACTCAAAATAGGGTCAAATGCTTAAGTAGCTGCCAGGGATGGATTTATATCTATTAGATTTAAATGCAGTTCCCATCTCCCCCTGTAATGAGGGAAGTGATAGCTCAGGGAAAAAAAGAGATTCTTCACTGATTACTAATTTAAAAGAAATACTCTACCTCCATGAGATCAAATTGAAATATTTAATCCATCTAATCATTTATTTCTCAAACATAAATTAAAGAAGTATTTGCAATTTCATTTTACTCTGCTCTTTTTCCAATTTATAAAGGAATAACTATAACTTCATGTCACTTATGCCTGAGTCCTATGCCAGGATTTTCAAATTTCTCTGTTTCTAATGTGTTGTCAAGGTTGAAAATTCCTGATATGGAAAAGGTCATTTAAGAATCTATGGCTACTTGAGGGAAGGAATGTCTCCAGTACCCACATCTGAACTTACTGCTGGTTGCCTAAGAGATATACAAGTGAATATGACAGAGTTTTTGACATTAAAGCCCAGGAGAATAGTGTTATATTTATTGTTATGTAACAAAACACCCCGATATGTACTGTATTAAAAGCCACAACAACAGGAAAAAGAATAACTATAATAAATAAAAAATGAAAATCAACAAGCAACTATAAACCAGAGACACACTATGGGGGGGGGCAGGGAGAGAAGGGATTGGGGTCAAAATAAGGGGGGGTGCAATTGTATGGGGAATATAAAAAAAATCTTTAAAAAAATTTAAAAAATAATAAAAATAAATAAATCTTATAAAAAAAAAAGAATTGCCACAGTGAGGAACAAGAAAGTTACATTATAAATACCAAGATTATTTTTAAAAATTGAATCCTGTAATAAGTATGGATTAATTAAATAAAAAATATTGGGCAAGGAAAAAAAAAAGCCACAACCGGTTTCTTTTATTTCAAAATTTTGTTGGTCAGGAATTCAGTTCTGATAGGTCTCCATAGCAACTATTTGTTCTGCATGTGTCCAGAGTGGCTTCTCAGTGGTATTCAGCTGGTGGACTTCCTGGAATGTCTACACATCTGGATCTTGGATGACTGAAAGGTAGAACTCCGTTAAAGCAATCAGCACGGTGGCCACATAATAGGATTCTTTACACAGCGGATAGCTTTCCCCAGAACAATTGTTCAAGAAATAAAAAGTTACTAGTGTCGTAAAGTCCAAATCTAAAGCTTGCACATGACTGTGGGTCATTTCCAAAATATTCTGTGAGTCAAGCAGTCTCTGAGTCCACCCACCTTTGATGAGAGGAAGCACAAGCCACACCTTTCAATATCAAAATGTTAAGAAATGTGTGCTCATCTTTACTGTACCACAGAAGACTACATGATGCATCCGAGTGTAATGTTAGGTAGAAAATAATTGTTTTTATAAAAGAGACACAAATCAATACTGGAGAATTTTTAGAAAGGAAAAACTTACTTCTTTGTGAGACAGTCAATATTTCCCCACCATAGAGAAATTATTTGAGTTGAGCCTTGAATGAGGAAATGAAAAAACATTTTGAGATGTTCGGAAAGCAGGAGGCACAGAAGAAGACACACAGAAGGATAAAGCTATTAGGATATCCCACAGCAAAGACAGCCAAGAGTGGGTGGCTCCATCTTCCTGATGGGAAGGTATGAACAGAAATGATTGGAAATAAGGTTGGAAAGTTTAGAGAGACTTGAATTCCAAGCCTTGAATAGACTTGAATAGACTTGAATGCACAACTAAGGAGATGAGGTTTTATTTCTATTGATGAGAGTTCCTACTTTTCTTAAACCAATTACTAGGAGCAGGGAGGAAAAGAGCTGATTCCTCAGCATTTGATAAACTTTTGCAGGAGCTATGTATTTATAAAATTTGAAGCTCATCCCGCTGCATGGAAAATGGGAAAAATGATGCTCAAGGAAATTAGTAATAATAATAAAGCAATGATAATCATGGACTTTTATTGTTTACTCTGGTATACTCTATGCTAAGATTTTACACGTTGTAATAGGTCAATTCTCATAACAACCCTGAGAGGCAGATACCATCACTATTGCCACTTTCCAGCTGAGGAAACTAAGGCACAGAAAGATGAACGAACTCGCAATGGTTATAGTTATAGTGACGCCATATATCTCAGTGATTTGTCAGAGGTCACAGGGTTGGTCAGAAAACCTCTCAGAACTAAAAGCACAACTCCCAACTCCCATCCTACATTTTTCCTACCACACAGTCTTAAAGAAAAAGAAACTTTTTTTTTTTAAGATTTATTTATTTTATTTATACATGCACTGGGTACAGTCAGAAGTGCGGGAGGGTGAGAGAATTCACCAGAGCCAGAGCAGGGAGCAGAGCAGGCAGAGGGAGCCAAATACACTGCTGAGGGGAGCAGCAGGTGGCAGGAGAGGTCTGTGCGCCATGCGGGACCCTCCTCTGGTGGCCAGGGAGCAGCCGGGGATCGAACCAGCGCTGCAGAGGCTGCGGGCAGCTTCTCAACCCAGCGCTCAACCACTGGGCCACCAGGGAGGCCCTCTTACTTTATTTTTGATGCTTCACTTCCAAACTTTCTTCTCTGCCTCCTTGGTATGGTGTGTCATTGAAGAATATGTGAACTCTGACTCTACCCACCTCCTTCTCCAACCCATGCTGTCCTATCCCCTGTCCTTGATAATGTTCATTTTCATTTCAGGGACTGGATTCTAGTTATCTTCAAAGGCAAGGCATGAGATACTTGATAGTCTTTCTAAATGACATTTGAATCAATAAGAAATACACACACACACACACACACACACACACATACACTTTCTCCATGAAAATGCAAACTGTGGGAACCGTGTTGGGTAAGAGGCATCTGTGTCTGTAGCACTTTTCTAAATGCTATCATCTGCACTGATAGGGCCAGACTGAAAAGGAGCTGGGATCATCCCCAAAAGGCATCAAAGGAATGGCTGTAGGTAAAGCCCACATACCTAGCTGACCAGGATAACCCCCTCTCAGAAACAGTGTGCTGAACTTATGTGTCTTTCAGGCTAAATCGATAACACAAATTCTGTCTGTAGAGTACCTAGGTCATAGACCCTAGATCAATATAAAATAGAAAATAAGTGGGGAAATACAGAAGGAAAATGAAAGAAAATAATATTCCATGGTCTGAAACCTGACCTTGGGACATACCACAAAAATCCAATTTCCTTGTTCTTCCCCATCCTTCCTGGTAAAAGTATTGATAAGGAGATGAAATTTCATAAGAAATATCTAGATGTCTTATTTCTTTATATATATTATGCCTGTTTCCTTTCTAGAAGCAAGCATAGGGTGGAAAAGGGAGGATGAATAAAATTTGTTTGAAGACGAGTAGAATAGTTAAGAATCAGCAATGACTTCAAATCTCAGTTGTAACATTTACTGACAATGTAAACTTAGCTATGCCCACCTAAGCACATAAAGATGTTCTGCCACCTCATTATGCAAATAGGGATAACACACTAATGCATATAAGGAGGTTTGAACCTATTCCCCTGAATCACACGCTGGGCTGTATACCAATATTACCTCAAAAAATAAGCAAATAAAACAAATAATGAAAAATTAAAATAGGGATAACAGCAACACACACATATAATTATTGTAAATAAAATCAATTTAGTATTCAATAAAGTTCAACGTACATTTGCCCTAAAACTCAACAACTGCACTTCTAGATATTTATCCATTAGGAAATCCTCATACAGCTGCACAAGAAGATGTATATAAAGACATTCGTTGTAGCATTGTTTGTAAGAGCAAAAAGCTAGGGAGAGCATCCTAGTCAACAGTAAAGTGGGTAAATTATAGTATTTCTATTCACTGGGAAGTGATATATTAAGTTAAAAAGAATCAGAGCTATATAAAAAAATAATTATTGTAAATAATTGTTAATTAAATGAACTAACATATACAAATTTCTTTAAACGGTACCTGGAGTGCAGTAATTACCATATGAACACTACTTATTATTTTAAAATCCTTCATATTGTCTTCTTACCCCATTGCCTTTCTGGCATCATGCCCATCATATCCCCCCTTGCTCACTCCTTTCCAGGTCTATGATATTTGGACTTCTACCCATTCTTCTAGGTTGCGCTCCCCCACAAATTCCTCATGGCTGCCCAAGTCCACTCACTCAGGTATCTGCTCGCAGAGTTCTCCCCTGACTCCATCTTCTAACTTAGCCTGCCATAGTCACCATATCCCCTTCACCTTGGTTTTGCTCACTCAGTGCACTGATATTAACTATTTTATTTATTTATTCTCTAGCTCTCTAGAACGTGAGCTCCATAAAAACAAACAGCTTATCTCTTTTATTCCCATTGGTATCCCTAGTTCCTAGAAATGTATTTAGAGCATAGTAGTTGCTCAACAAATATGTGCTAAGTGAATAAAAACTGAAGAGAACTGAGGATTGTAAATTTTCTCCAGGGCGAGATGTACTAATAGAAATTACACCCTTCTCTAACTGAACAAACAAGCATAAACCCTGGAAGAAGAGCTGTGCATGATGGAATAATTGCCTAAGGTATTTGGTCAATGTAGTCAATGTATCTGGGTAATATGTGAAAAATACATTTCTAAACTTGGCTTTTAGCTTTCTTTACAGAAGCAGCTTTAAGGATTGATTCACTGGCAAAATAGTTTCAGCCCCTGACTTAGAGAGGATTCCTTGTCCAGTTCACAGAATCTCTCTGCATAATTCACGGGGTGGGGGGGGGGGTTCACATACAGTGTGTAAAGCTATCAGAAGCAGCCTAGCTCTTATGGCACTGAATTTATAAATAACCGATGACACAGAAATGCTCAAAAATCTCCATTATGGATGGATAGATACATTAAATATATAGGATTCTAAAGGTGAAAATTAACTAACCAACATACTTTTATTATGTAGTTTGCTATTAATACAACACTATTGCTCTTTGAATGCAAAAGAAATGTAAGACACAAAGCATACCCATAAGAATAATTTTTGGATAAGCAAAAACTGAGATAGTAATAATTAGGAGAAAAGGCAATATGACTTCATGCATTAATACACTCTGTCCCAAGCTTACCCAATCATGAAAATTAGAAATTTCTTTTACAGGTCCAGGTGCTGGAGATTCTAATTCACTACAATGAGGGGTAGCCTGGAAATCTATCTTTCTAAGAAGTGCTCAGTGAATGTTATGGTCATGCAAGCTTGGAAATGCTTCTTTAAACAATGCTTTAAAACAAAGCACTGCTTCTTTAGTGCAAAAGGATTTAGAGAAAGTTGAGTTCAATGCTGGGGGGCTCCATCCACCAATAAAGGCTCGTTAAAATACATGGTTCTTTTTTTCTCACCTCATCCACGTGGCCAAACTTTCCTAATGCAGTATGACCATTTCCTCTATTATTAACTTCTAGCAATCTGAATTTTGCCAATCCTCTCCCTCACTCTGAATTCCTGTTCCCTACCATTTAGTCTCAGAAGGGTTTTCTCTCATTGTTAGCTTCTTAGAAGCATCTA
Organism: Talpa europaea; assembly: GCF_964194135.1. Taxonomy (NCBI): domain Eukaryota; kingdom Metazoa; phylum Chordata; class Mammalia; order Eulipotyphla; family Talpidae; genus Talpa; species Talpa europaea. Next base: position 81,783,815 of record NC_140068.1, read on the forward strand.
ATAAAAAAATTCTCCACTCTTGTCTTTCCTCTCACCCTACACTGCTCTTATTCTCTCATCTGTCTTCCATTTTGTTTTTTCTAAAGTTCCTAAGTAATTTTTCAAAACATTTTCCCCCAAAATATATTAACTTACTTTGCTATATAATATCAGTTCTTCACAAATGTTAGTTTTACACTAACTCTTGGATGTTTATATTACAGGGTATTTTTAAAGAGTTTGGTCTTTTCCCATCTAGATTAAGCCTTTATGGTGAGACTATCTATCCTGAATTAAACAAATGATTAGCTTTGACAATAAAATTACAAATAAGATGTATGTAAATTACAGTGCTGGCTTCTCTTTTCTGCTATGGACCTATTGCTATACTTAGGTCTGCAGTCTTGAAATATGCACATACTTTACTTAAATAAAACAGAGGCATATCAGGCATATCTTGTTTTGCAAATCATGCTAATGCACAATATTCAATGTTAATATTATTATAGTTAATATTAATGAGTGTGATCTATGGCCCATATGGGGATTGCTAAAGTTCTCTTGATGAATTATCTGACTTTTAGAGCTGGAATTCTTTAAAATTCTTGCTGACAGTTCAGTTCCATAAGTTTTCCCTTTTATATATGTTCAAGGCTAATCATTAGTAACCTATTAAGTAAGGTATTAAGTGTTAAAATTTACTCTTCAAAAACTTGATTTAGCATGTAACTAGAGTTCATTAAGTGTCCCATGCAGCTTTCTGCTAAAACATCTGATTACCAATCACTGCCATTTGCTTGGCTCCTCTCTATATGACAGGGGCACAGCCTCTGGGAGAAAGAACAGTTTGTTACCAGCACATCACCAGTGAAATCTCCAGCAGACATGGTTTTCAATGGCAGCTGCTATTTATTTGTGATCAAAACCACGATAGACCTGCTGTTAGATTTTGCAATTGTTTATTATTTTGTTTCTGGATCATTGCTATGCTGCTGTTATTTCCTTTTGAAAATTTGTTCCTCCTCGAGTCAGCTAATCACTTGAGGTGGAATTGGTCATGGTCATATACAGGTGGGATCTTATGCCTGAGAGGGTTGTGAGGAAAACTTAGTGTCAGGAAATAGTGCTTGCAACTTCCAGGGTCAGGAGGGTGGACACGATTTCTCAGTGTCTAACCAGTTTTAATGACTAGCACACAAACAGTCAGATATGCCCACTGACATTTTGGGAAGAGCACTGGTTTTGTGGTGAGGAAATCACACCGCCAAAGGTGCTGACACTTTCATGAAGCACTTCCCTTTGTAGAAAACAACCCTTGGGAAAATGAAAACACTGTGGTTTCTTGTTCAGTGTTTGTTTGGGTTGTTTTCTTTGTTTCTTATTTTTTTTTTAAAAACTTCTTTCATCTTACAAGACAAATGATAAAAAAGAATTTTACAATAAAGTATATGTGAGTCCTCTTCGCATTGCCTCTCTGTGACAGCTTGAAGCAATTCCTCATGTGAACTGAAGCTCTCTGATAGCACCTAGAAATCACCTGTTTGGGGACTTCAGTGCTCAGAGAAACTTCTAGAGAATGCCTCCCTGTTCAAAAATGACTTTCAAAAAGAATTAAAACTAAAACATGTATGTTGGAAGGAGACAGGTAATCAGTAGTTGCCAAATATGAGTGACGCTTTTTAAAAATATATTAATGCATTAACTACTATTCTTATACTCTTGTCAAAATGCAAGTTTACATTGAGACTTGGGAAATCTCTTCTTGCATCTATACCCTATAGTCTGCAAATCAAGGATTCTTCTGAGTTTAACATCTCTCTGCTTGCCTGCTTAAAAGCAGAAGAATTCTAAAACATAATCAGTTCTACCCCAGCTGGGTGATATGGGATAAGAGAACTAGCATTTATTGACCACCTGCTGTATTATCTGACACTTTGCTTTCTTTATCTCATTTTATTCTTACTATAATCCTAT